>NC_072377.2:94560000-94875833 GCF_028885625.2 Pongo pygmaeus
TCGGTTTGTAGACAAATCCCAAATCTGTCGTCTCCAAAATGTCAGCACCAAAATGGCTCTATCTTATGCTGATCAGAGATGCTTGTGGTTCATATGAAAAATATAGAACGGCATTCTATATATTAAAACTTGTATTTTTATCTGTATTCATTTTTGGTTCTTTTTTCTCCAAACTATATATTTGCTAACATAAAAATAAAATTGAATTGAGAGACTGAGGATTTGACAGTAGGAAGGCCTTACTCTAAATGATATTCCAACTGCTTCCACCATAGAGTTTTTAAGCATTATCTTAAAGTGTTTAGATAAAAAATTTTCCACTTGAAAAAAATACCTCTAGGTTTATATGATAAAAACACCAACAAATATGTTAAGTATGGCATAAGATACCCTCTTTGATCTGACTGTTGTTCCCACACTAGGCATCTCTCAAGGCTCTCCCCATTTGGCACTTCATGCCCCCCCCCGCCAAAATGATACCACCAAATATACTATATTGCTTCTTATGTCTGTGCCTAGAAAGTTCTCTCTGATGTCATGTTCCACCCTCTACCCCAACCCTCACCCCTATTTGGTCTCTCTGTGCTGAGCCCATTATAAAATTGCAAGTTTGTCTTTCTCTTTAGAATTATACTTATCCAGAGAAAGGACTATGCATTAAAAACTATTTTGCAACCATAGCATATGGCACACTGGTTGGAACACAGGAGGTGTCAGTGAATGAATTACTTGTGCAGTTAAGACATTATAATTCTTTTTGCTTCATTTATCTCTATAAAGGAATGGGAGAAAATGAATGATTGTAAATATTTCTTAGCAGTCAAAGTTTATCTGGGGGAATGCAGAAGCCTCGTTAGTCCCTTTTAGAGAGGTAGAAAGTTGTAGAATTAAGTTTATGGTAAGGATTTCATGAAAGCATTGTAATTTTGTCACCGATTTGAATTGCTATGCACCTATTAATAATTTACATTCTATTTCAGATTGCAGAGGAGGGATCAACCATTTCTTGTGTGGTTGAGAGAACCAGAGGAGCTCTGGATTATGTGCATGTTTTTTACACCATTTCACAGATTGAAACTGATGGCATTAATTACCTTGTTGATGACTTTGCTAATGCCAGTGGAACTGTTACATTCCTTCCTTGGCAGAGATCAGAGGTAAACCCTACCTTTTTTGTTCCTTTGAAAGCCTCCTGGAAAGCTTTTCCTGAAGTGTTTGTTCTGTAATTTCTTTGCAGCTTTTGTTTGAAGTGTCCCTTCCCATTATTATTTACAACTGTAACTGATACATTAGAATTTGCTTCAAACATGTCTGCTGTAAAACCTTTACCAGGTAGAGTTAGTTTCTTCATCACTTTATTTTGTACAGAACTTTATCATGACGTTTTTGCATTGGATTTTAAGTGATTTCCTATGGATCTGTCTCCTATGTTAGATTGGGACTGGGGCCATGTCTAACCCCAGCATACTGCATATGTCAAAACATGTTTGTTTAATTAATAAGAAAGGAGAAATTGTTTTTTCACTTTAAATTTTGAATTAAATTTTGTAGAGCATGGCTCAGTTATTCCTATTCCTTTTATAACTTTTTTTGGATTAATTGCTTGTGCTGGACTCCTAAGGCCCATTATGAATCTACTTTCTAAAATACTGTCCCTGAGCACGTCAGGCTCTCCTTAGGCAGACACTAGCCACAGGTACATTGCCCTTGCTTCTTATCCTATCATATCTCATCATAGAACATGCAGTTTCTTAATTGGGAAGTCTCTACCTGATGTTGGTAATACCACCGTCTTTGGTACAAAAAATATGTGATATTATATTGATAAATCAACATATCATATATGATGTAATACTGATGCATGTATAGGCTACTGTCAGAAAATGCTACTGCTCAGCACCTGCCTTAGTCTGTTGGGACTGCTATAACAACATACCTTACGCTGGGTAACTTATAAACAACAGAAAATTATTGCTCACAGTTTTGGAGGCTGGGAAGTCTGAGAGCAGGGTGCCTGTAGATTCTGTGTCTGGTGAGGGCTTACTCTGCTTCAAAGATATGGTGCCTTCTCAATATGCCCTCCTCACGGTGGAAGGGGCAAAGAAGCTCCCTCAACACTAATTCCATTCATGAGGGCTCTATCCTCAAGCCCTCATCACCTCCCAAAAACCCCATCTTTTAATACCACCACTTTGGGGATTAGATTTTAACATAGGAATTTGGAGGACAGGAGGACAAGACATTCAGACTATAGCAGCATCCATTATTTTTAAGGAATTAATCTATTCAGTCTTCTCTTTCTCTTTATATGTCTGTATAACACATATGCACACACACATACAATGTTTTAATGTTTTAATTTATGCAGAAATAAGTCTTAACTGGTAACTTCATTTAAATATAATTTAGTTGCTTTTTGAATTTTCTTCTGGTAAGTAATTTCTAAATACCTCATTGCTTAGTGCCTCTGGATTTTCATATTTTTAGGTTCTGAATATATATGTTCTTGATGATGATATTCCTGAACTTAATGAGTATTTCCGTGTGACATTGGTTTCTGCAATTCCTGGAGATGGGAAGCTAGGCTCAACTCCTACCAGTGGTGCAAGCATAGATCCTGAAAAGGAAACGACTGATATCACCATCAAAGCTAGTGATCATCCATATGGTAACCTGCTCCTTTTGCGAGAAAAATTCTCTCTTCTCTGGGTGTACTTAGTTTTGTTAAGAACTTCTTAAGGCACTTTTTGCAAATGACAGAAGTAGAATGCCTTCAGACCTCCTAATTTCTAAACTCTAACTTGTATGCTACTGTTTTGAGAGACATTATTTATGAGAGAAAATATAAAGATCAGTTTCCAAACTTCAATAATATATTTTGAAAAGTTTTTGCAGGATTATTTAAAATGGAACAAAGTATTTCTGTTCATAGCTATCAAATTTCTTTAGTTTAATAATTATCCTATGGTGATTTGTTAACACCTAAGTAATTGAAATACTTTGTAATTTATATTTTATTAAGCTTCAAGAAGTGAAGCTATCACTCTATATTAATTTCTTTTTGTCTTATGCTTAATAGTGACAATTTTCTCGATTGGGGAACTATCACAGATGTCTGCCGTAGTAAACTGAGAATGTTTTCTGTATTGAAAAATAATATTTCTTCTATGGGAATGAATCAAGAACATCTGTTAAAAGGTTTGGGTAGAAATCTTGAGAGGCTCTTCACCTTTAATTTTCATAGTTAGGTTTTGTTTGTTTGTTGATGTGTTTGTTTTTGAGTGTTGCAACTCCTTTAAGGTGCCATTTAACCTGTTCTACTATATGTTCTAGAATGATTTCTGGAGATTCTAAAAAAATATGAGTAAAAGTTAGAAAATATATATTTTAAAACTGTATCAGTATTCCTGCTGTTGATGCTGCTGTAGGAAGAAAAACTTTCTTTGAGTAAAGACATGGAAAATTAACAATTTAACCTTCATTATTCTGAAAGCTTATGAACATATTCTGTGTCAAAAGCATGTTAGTTAAATCTTTGCTAAAATATTTTCTAAATAAAGGCCCTCAGAATTTTGGCCTGGTGATCAAAATAATTGTGTAAGATCACTTTAATTGAATAAGAAATTCTTGCACAGTTCGTTGGGAGAATGCCCTGGCCCCTTTGTCTCCACTAGGCTTGCCGCAGTTCTCCACAGGGCTGCCTCCTCAGCCTGAGGACGCAATGACCCTGCCTGCCAGCAGCATTCCACATATCACCGTGGAGGAGGAAGATGGAGAAATCAGGTTATTGGTCATCCGTGCGCAGGGACTTCTGGGAAGGGTGACTGTGGAATTTAGAACAGTGTCCTTGACAGCATTCAGTCCTGTGGATTACCAGGTAATTCACTCAGTCCTTTTGAAGTTGTATTTGCACTTGTAAAACAAACATAATCCTTCTCTGGAAGGGATATACACTGTACCTGGAACATAGTGACTCACGCCTGTAATCCTAGCAGTTTGGGAGGCCAAGGCGAGAGGATTGCTTGAGGCCAAGAGTTGTTGACCAGCGTGGGCAACGTAGCAAGTTACTTTCTCTACAAAAAAAGAAAAAACAAATTAGCTGGGTGTGGTGGTGCAGCTACGCTGGAGGCTGAGGTAGAAGGATTGCTTGAGCCTACGAGTTCAAGGCTATAGTGAGCTATGATCCCACCACTGCACTCCAGCCTTGGTGACATTGTGAGACTCTGTCTCTAAAATAAAAAAATAAAGAAAAATAAAAAAAGAAAAGAAAGAAAGAAAAAAGAAATAATCTACTTTATCTAATTAATTGGAGAATATTTATTTAGAATTTATATTGAACACTATTCATACACACTGAAGTGTTTTCAATTTTGTATTTTACTTGTCTTCTTAGTATTTGTAATAATTTGGGATATAACAAACTTTCTGATTTTACAAATTTGTATACAGAATGATTGTAATCTATTCATATACAGAATGATTGTAATCTAATGGATCAATCTTTTATATTTCAGAATGTTGCTGGCACATTAGAATTTCAACCAGGAGAAAGATATAAATACATTTCCATAAATATCACTGATAATTCTATTCCTGAACTGGAAAAATCTTTTAAAGTTGAGTTGTTAAACTTAGAAGGAGGAGGTAAGGCTGGTGATTCAAAAATATTAAATATTTGCTTGTCTACCCATGCTGATGAAAGTAGATTCCTTTAGGGAAGTATGTTCCTTTGAATTAATCTTACTTAAATAAATGAATAAATTATTAGTTTTTGAAGAGAGCAGCCTGAAAGTTAATAATTGCTTAAGATACATGATAATATATATCATAATATATGTCGTAATATAATCTATATCAGTCATTTTTTATTGATAATCCCTTTCTTGGTAAAAAGAAAATTTTCCTCTTTACATAAACTTTTAGAATTAGTTTTATAAATTAATATTCAACTCATAGTTTCACACTGATATGCTTTCGCTATGAGGTTTGGTTAATTCTGAGTAATATCTCTGTTTATTATATGGACAGCATGTTTGTGCAATTTTTCCCCGTTATTATTACCCACTGATATTTTTCTAGAAGAGATGTGCTTTTAGAGTGAAAAGTATAAGTGTACTAAGTCACCAAATTACAGTTTTCATTCGTGGTAGGTTCCCCTAAGGTCATGTCTCTCTTTTCCGTTTTTTGCTGTAGCTCTGCTAGATCTATCTACAGATATAACGCTGTAAAATCTGGTCCTTTTGGATGATCTATAATGAGTTGATTATTAATAAAAGAAGTCAACAATACCTTAACTTCAATTCTGCTATTCAGAAAGCTCTGATTATCAAGGGTTATTGGAGTCAAACTTATTTCATGACAAAACTCATCTGCGCTATAAGTGAGGCTATTGATAATATGTATCCCAATTAGATGGAATACTTTGCAAAAGTGTTAATGTGTTTATCAGGTGCTACTGGGAGTGTTATGAAATACATATAATATACGTTGTTAATTACCTTTATAAGTATAAGAAATTGAGAGATGATATGGTGTTTATCAGGACAGTCCCTTTCATTACAAAACCTGGTATCATTACCTCATTATTATTATTTATTATTTTGATGAAGAAAGCCATAGTACATAAGCCATCCAAAGGAAAAATTGGTAAGACTGAGCTATGAAAATTGTCTTTATGTATAAAGTAGGTATTTTGGGTAAATATGCAAAAATTTTTCTTTCCTGTGTTCCCAAATCTCGGGTGAGAGCAAGGAGACCAAGCTAGTGTTTGGGAGCAGGGAAATGGTTAAACAGTGCTGAGCTTGGTTGAATGCATAAAACAGTAGAAATGTGCTGTCTAGTAGGTGGCATATAAAAATACCAGCTTTTCTTGTCTTCTAGAGACAAGTCCTTGCATCTCCAAATCACTATTTGCATTACTAAAAAGATTACTATAAAATATTTGAAAAGTTGCCCTTTGTATCACTTAAAGCTAAAAATCCTTATGTAACAGAAAGAGAAAATGTTAGTGACCATTAGCTAATACTGATTAATAATTGTACATGAAATGTTATTGAGATGATAATAATACTTGTGATCATATGACCACTTATAGTGATACTTGTTATATTATTGAGAAACTTCTCCCCATATCTCTAGAATATGCATTATTATATATTAATTGGACTTGAATACTCACTAGAAAACCAACCTTGCAGTTTCGTAGGAAACAATAGTGACCGAGAATCTGATTTATCCCTCAGTGAGTTGGCATTGGAGGAAAAGGAATTTATACAATGACCTCTACTCCTGGACTCATATGTAGGGACTGCCTAACATGTCAATGGCTTATAGAGCTTAATTCTTTGGAGAGTCAAAGACTTATTTCATGCTTTTTGACTATAAAACTGATGAAACTGATGATTCTACATAAGGTAGCCACAACCTGAATAGATGTCTTACGCTAGCCAAAGTATATATGGTGTTGAACTTCTTTTTTATGACTTCTGGATAATGTGGGAGCAAAGCCATGTACCAGATATTTGCTGCAAATCCATTTTGCCTTTTGGATCTGTATGATGATTTCAGGTTCTGGGTGCCATACATTCTCATGTCTGGTATATCCTATTGACAGGCAAAAACACAGGGCAAAAGGAGAAGAGAGGGCAGATCTTACACTAGCATGTCAATCAAGGATATTGGTAGAAGCATATATGTATGGATGTGGCTTTGCTATTTTTACTCTCCTTTTTTTCTATTGCTATCATCACTGCCCTTCCTATCTTCTTTGTGTGCAAACATTTGGTAAAATAATGGTTGGGGTACAAGATGTATCAGAGGGGAAGGTATAACCACTTTCTCTTTATTATTGCCAAAGTACTTTATATTTTATATTTTGATGATATTATTTATTTTCCATTATTTTATTTGATCTTTACAACTCTTAGTCCATTTTGTGCTGCTGTAACAGAATACCACAGACTGGGCAATTTATAAGCAATAGAAGTTTACGTGGCTCATGGTTCTCGAGGCTGGAAAGTCCAAGACTGGGGGGCTGCATCTTTTAGGGCATTCTAGGTACATCATAACATAGTGGAAGGCTCCACATGGTCAGAGAATGCATATGAGAGGGCAAGAGAGGGCTGAACTTGCTTTTACAAGAAACCCATTCTTGCAATAATGAACCCGCTCCCAGGATAACAACATTAATTTATTCATGAGGGCAGAGGTGTCATGACCTGATCACCCCTTAGAGGTCCCAATTCTCAACACGGTTGCATTTGTGATTAAATTTCCAACATGTGAACTTTGGGGAACACATTCAAACCATAGCAACAACATTTCTGTAATAAAAGACAGCACCTTTCATAGGTGAGGAAACTGAGATACCAAGAAGTTTAGTGACTTGCTGAAATTTTTACAGCTGGCATCTTTCACAACCAGGGAAGCAGAATTGTTAGGTGGCTTGTCTAGGACTCTTTCCACAATGCCAGTGGCCAGAGGGTGATCAAGTTTGAGAATGGTAAATAAATGTGGTGGGGATTTGAATGTGTGGATGGAAGGAAAGGTTAGATGCATTTCTCAATATTGAACTGGTTGTTGTGAATGGTAAGGTGATTATCACAGGCATATTAGGCCTAAGCGTATGATTATATAATCAGATAAATATATTTTAAATATCTAAGATATTAGAAAATAATTTACGTTGCTGTAAAAAAGTGAAAATTTAAAAATAATACTAGATTGGCAGAAATGGGAAGTAACAATTACAATCTACATGGAGTATTTCATGAAACTGAATGAAATTTTGATAATTTGGTAGCTTGACTGGTGCTATAATTTTACTATTTAAAATGATCCATTTTTTATGGAAGAATGCATGTTATTGGGTGAATATTACTGCATTTTCCTCTTTGCTTGATATGTTTTAAGATCTCTCAATTTTCTCATTGTGTCAATGTGTGTTGTGTGGGTTGTGTCTCTGTGTCTCCTTGTGAAGTAGCTGAACTCTTTAGGGTTGATGGAAGTGGTAGTGGTGATGGGGACATGGAATTCTTCCTTCCAACTATTCACAAACGTGGTAAGCAGTTTTTCTAAGGTCCTTTACTATTATACGTTTTTGTTTTAACTTCTCATTTTAGAGACAATACTAACCACTTATTGACACCTACTATGTGTAGGTCCTTTACATATTTTATCTCATTAACTGTCACAGAAACCTTATGAAGTATGATTTCCTTCATGTTGTAGTCACCCAGCTAGAAAGGGATCAAGTCAGAATCACATCCCTGTCTGCTTCCAAAACCCAGACTCTCCTTCCTGTATGAACCTAATATAGTTTCCTGATTCTAATTGTGATAGAAATTTCGCTTGAATGTCATTTATAAAAATGATTGTGTGGAAACATTTTACATAGCTTCGAATACCTGAAAAGAGGTCAATAGAAAATTTGTATTTTCGTTTTAAATACATCACACTTATTCTCTGTACAAAAAAGAGCTATGAATCCTTATATGTAAAATGTAATCAAAACAAATGGGGAGTAATCCCAGCACTTTGGGAGGCCGAGGCGGGCTGATCACCTGCGCTCAGGAGTTCGAAACCAGCCTGACCAACATGGTAAAACCCCGTTTCTACTAAAAATAACAAAAATTAGCCAGGCGTGGTGGCATGTGCCTGTAATACCAGCTATTCGGGAGGCTGAGGCAAGAGCTCAGGAGGCTCTTGAACCCAGGAGGCGGAGGTTGAGTGAACCAGGATTGCGTCACTGCACTCCAGACTGGGTGATAGAGCAAGACTCTGTCTCAAAGAAAAAAAAAAAAAAAGAAACAAATGGGAAAAATAAATAAGGAAGAAAATAAATGGAAGGATAGTTGGCAATTAATGAAGGTGATATTGAAAAGAGGATGCCTTTTGAAGTAGATTTATATACGAACATGATTCAGCTTTTTACCTCAAATATTTTTTCATATATGAAAAGCATACTTAGAATATTTGTTTCTTGAAGAAGAGCATTTTCTAATCCTCAAATCCTTCTTTTTTCACAATGTCAGATTTTATATTTTAGTATCAGAACTCATGATTTCACCGCCTTCATTCCTAACTTCCATCAATGCCAAATGCAACTTCTGTAGTTAATTACTCTATTGCTTTTAGAATTGTTCATTTTCTAGTCTGCAGACATTAATGCAACATAAAATTTGAACATACTTTTTAGGAAAAACTTAAATGCTGCTTTAGATCATGGCGTCTTTTTAGCTACAGAGTGGGACTATTTAGGATCAGGAGAGAGAGATTTGTAGTATCATCACATGATGAAAAAATAGGCCTAGAATTCATGCACATTGGAAACCAAGAATCTGTTCAGCCAGAATGACTAAAATCATAGGGAAACTACTTATTATTTCATGAAGGTAAGAGTCATTTTGGCTCAAGTTCTTTTGAGGTCGGAAGGGTCGTGGGAGACCTTCCTCGTATACTCTGTGTGGAAGAATGTTCTCTTTCATAGAAAAGAAAAAGAAAAACAAGTTTTCCTTATTCATCTCCAAGTGCTTATGCAGCACTTGTACATCACGTTGGTGCCAACGTAGAGAAAGGTCATAAAAGCATGAATATGTGTGGCACCCATTTGTGTCTGCCTTTCTTTCTAAAACAAATTAGAATGTACTGAATGAATGGAAGGGCTCTTTTCAAAAAGTTGTTCCTTGGCTTTTCCTTTGGTTTGTAAATTACTGATTAACATTTTTTTTTTTTTTTTTCTATTTGTTGGAACTTGTTCATGCAGCCAGTCTAGGAGTGGCTTCCCAAATTCTAGTGACAATTGCAGCCTCTGACCATGCTCATGGCGTATTTGAATTTAGCCCTGAGTCACTCTTTGTCAGTGGAACTGAACCAGAAGATGGGTATAGCACTGTTATATTAAATGTGAGTACCTTTTCTTCCTTCATTCCTAGACACTTTCTGTTGTTTTAAAAACTGTACTGTGCTATGAAAGTGTGTTTTATATTTTCCTTTTTTTGTGTAGGCCAAAGGGAATGAGCCTATTGGCACAGGCAATACAAATTGGGGATCGAACAGTCATTTGGCATTTATTTTTGTCTTTAGTATTGCACATGGAGTCATTGTTTAATTCTGAGGATCCTTGACCCTTTAAGGAATATAATGGAGCTGTACTACAAGTATTTATCTTACATAGATTTTTGTGTTTGTTCAGATAGGCTGTGGTAACAAACATCTCTAAAATATCAATGGCTGGTACAACAAAGAATTGCCTTCCTCCTTTCCTTCCTCCCTCCCTCCCTCCCTCCCTTTCTTTCTTTTTTCGAGATGGGGTTTCGCTCTTGTTGCCCAGTGGAGTGCAATGGCGTGATCTCAGCTCACCACAACCTCCACCTCCTGGGTTCAAGTGATTCTCCTGCCTCAGCCTCCCAAGTAGCTGGGATTACAGGCATGCACCACCACCCCTGGCTAATTTTGTATTTTTAGTAGAGACAGAGTTTCTCCATGTTGGTCAGGCTGGTCTCAAACTCCCAACCTCAGGTGATCCACCTGCCTTGGCCTCTCAAAGTGCTGGAAAAGATTTGTTTCTCATTCATAGCATGTATATGTCCAACTTAAGTTAGCAGGGGGCTCTGATTGTTAGTCACTTTAGGCACCAAGGCTGTATCTCAGCAGGTGCTTTTATCTTGGTGGAGGGAAATGTGGATGTGAAGAACGGCATACCAGCTCTTATAGCTTCTTTCTGGAAGTGATTTATATCATTTCTACTTAACTTCCTTGGTCAGAGCAGATCTCCTAGCTGTGCCTAATGTCAGTAGGAGAAGTGCAATCCTGTCCTGTCTCTCTCCCATAAGGAAAGAAAATCTAAAACATGGGTGAACTAGCAATAATAATAACTCTATATGATGTGTGTGTGTGTTTGTGTGCCTACTCTGCTTTGTTCCAGTAGAAATTAAGAAGGATTCATTGTTCAGTGACTCACAGGAGCTAGCTACTTGCTCAGCTTCCATACGAATAATGAAGAAATATCACTCAAACATATCCTTCTGTACTATTATGGCAGATTTTCAATAAACTGTTGTGCGATAAATTCAACAACCTTAGAAAGGATAACTAATGACTCAGGAAAGACAAAAAAACATTAAGGGAAAGGATCAACTTTTATAAAATTACTGTCTCTAAATTTTATTTTGAAGTAACCATCATATTTCAAGAATAAATAAAAATTACTCTTAGTTGGGATTTACTTGGAGAAATTTTTAAGCTTTTCATTCTTAACATATTATTGACAAAAGCATGTCTTCCTTAAATGTGTTTTCTTATACTTTGGGTCAAATATGTTTTTTGATGAGTTTGTTTACATAATATATTGAAGATAAAAGTAAATGTGATTTGTTTTAAAATGAGTTTTACAGCTCACTTTTCAGAAAAACACCATTTATACATTCCTTGCAATGAAATATATACCATTTTTGTAGTGATTGTGAAAACTTTTATGAGTGTGCCTGAATGTAATACATTGTTAATCACATTTGATTTATTGGGATAAAATAAAAGATACACAAAAGATAGTTATAATTTAAATAGAGACTACGTTTTTTTCATCAATTTATAGTTTCATGCAACAATCACCTTTGAAATTTTTATTATTTCGATTGTTTTTTATTTATTTTTTTTCAGAGATAGAGTCTTGCTGTGTTGCCCAGGCTGGAGTGCAGTGGCACCATCATAGCTGACTGCAGCCTCGAAGTCCTAGGCTCCAGGGACCCTTCTGTCTCAGTCTCCTGAATAACTGGGACTACAGGCATGTGCCACTGCACTCGGCATAGTCACCTTTTAAATATCCTCTACTTGTAAGACTGTCTGTGGGCCTTCAAAGATGGATAGTATATGACCCCTGCCTGCAGCAGTCTTGTAGTCTGGAGAAGAACTTATATAAAATAAAATTGTGCTGCTATCATTAATGTATTTATAAGCCTCTAAGTAACTGGCTTTAATCTCTCTTTTAATAGATCTTAATATTAAATATTTTGTAGGTTATAAGACATCATGGAACTCTGTCTCCAGTGACTTTGCATTGGAACATAGACTCTGATCCTGATGGTGATCTCGCCTTCACCTCTGGCAACATCACATTTGAGATTGGGCAGACGAGTGCCAATATCACTGTGGAGATATTGCCTGACGAAGACCCAGAACTGGATAAGGCATTCTCTGTGTCAATCCTCAGTGTTTCCAGTGGTTCTTTGGGAGCTCATATTAATGCCACATTAACAGTTTTGGCTAGTGATGATCCATATGGGGTATTCATTTTTTCTGAGAAAAACAGACCTGTTAAAGTTGAGGAAGCAACCCAGAACATCACATTATCAATAATAAGGTTGAAAGGCCTCATGGGAAAAGTCCTTGTCTCATATGCAACACTAGATGATATGGAAAAACCACCTTATTTTCCACCTAATTTAGCGAGAGCAACTCAAGGAAAAGACTATATACCAGCTTCTGGATTTGCTCTTTTTGGAGCTAATCAGAGTGAGGCAACAATAGCTATTTCAATTTTGGATGATGATGAGCCAGAAAGGTCCGAATCTGTCTTTATCGAACTACTCAACTCTACTTTAATAGCGAAAGTACAGAGCCGTTCAAGTAAGTATCCCTTAGTGTGTTATTATTATTATTAGCTATCAGAATCCTGAAACAATCAGTTTTAAATTTTATTTAATAGAGAATTCTATAAAAAATAGTAAACTCTAACTTTGAAAGTGTCCTCTTAGAACAGTTTACCTGTAAGGTAACTGGAAGCCAGACACATTTTTTTCTTATAAATTATGTTTTAAAAGTCAGTAGAAAGTAAGATGGGAACTTTAAAGTTATCTAGCACACTCTATTATAACAGGGTTGATGTAGTCTTGAGGCTGACTCTGATTTCTGGATGAGTGGATTCATCCACTGGGGTTGCTGTAACAAACTGCCATAAACTGGGTGGCTTAGAAACAACACAAATTTTTCCTTATAGTTCTGGAGGCTGGGAAGTGCCATGGTTAAGATGCCAGCAGATTCAGTGTCTGGTGAGGGTCTGCTTCCTGGGTCTTGTGGAGGGTTGAGGGGTCTCTGTCTCTCTCAGGTCTCTTTTACATGGGCACTAACCCCATTTACAAGGGTCTCACCTCCTTAACCTAATCACCTTCAAGCGCTCCACCTCTTAATACTATCACCACAGGGATTAGGATTTAAATGTTTGAATTTTGAGGCGGGAGGACACAAACCTTCAGACCATAGTAACAAAGTAGTTCAGTGACAGTATTAATTAAGAATGGGCAGTGCAGAACAGGTTTGTCAGGGAAGAAGGCGAAGCAGTTAAAGAGGCAGTAATTTAGAGTATGATGATTTGCAGCTAGTCTTTGAGGTCAACGAACTAAATTAGTTTCCTACTCAATCTTGTAACTGAAATGCTGTTTTGTTTTAATGGCACAGTGAACTAATTAGAAGAGGATCGTTCTGTAGATTTCATCATTATCTGTTGTAATATTATGTAAAGTGATGATTAATTATACTCTAATGATTTTTTCCTTTTTGATAACTTTTCAACACATATTAAAATATTTCTGTAAGTAACTGTTCTTTTGTTATAAATTCTATAATAAAAATTTCTCTAGAATGTAAGCTACAATAGAGCAGGGACATTCTGTTTAGTTTATTTCTGAATCCTGAATGTCTGGATTAATGCTGGTGCATATTAAACAATACATATTCTTAAATATAAATAGTAGTGCTGGGCGCGGTGGCTCACGCCTGTAATCCTAACTAGCACTTTGGGAGGCCGAGGCAGGCAGATTGCCTGAGCTCAGGAGTTCAAGACCAGCCTGGGCAACATGGTGAAAACCTGTCTCTACTAAAATACAAAAGAAATTAGCCGGGCATGGCAGCGTGTGCCTGTAGTCCCAGCTACTCGGGAGGCTGAGGCAGGAGAATTGCTCGAACTCAGGAAGGGGAGGTTGCGGTGAACCAAGATGGCGCCACTGCACTCCAGCACTGCAGCCTGGGTGATAGAGTGAGACTCCATCTCTACAAATAAATAAATAAGTAAAATAAATAGTAGAGGGAAAACCCCAAATGAGAATCCTGTTTGGCTGGTGGAATCTTGCTGAGGTTTCTTGATGACTTTTGGCCTGTTGTTAGAATTTTGATAGCTTTCTCTGTTCTATTTGGATCTTCTGTCTTTCAGTTCCAAATTCTCCACGTCTTGGGCCTAAGGTAGAAACTGTTGCACAACTAATTATCATTGCCAATGATGATGCATTTGGAACTCTTCAGCTCTCAGCACCAGTTGTCCGAGTGGCAGAAAATCATGTTGGACCCATTATCAATGTGACTAGAACAGGAGGAGCATTTGCAGATGTCTCTGTGAAGTTTAAAGCTGTGCCAATAACTGCAATAGCTGGTAAGAAAAGACAACTAAAAAGCAGTACATACAGAGGTACATACACACAGAGGGACATGTATCCTTGATTAACAAAGCCTCTCGAAGTTGCAATTAGGATAATCAACTAGAAAGCTAGAAATACTCTTGTATCTTTTTAAAGGGACAAATCTAGAGTTTTTGTTTGTTTGTTTTTTTGAGATGGAGTCTTGCTTGATTTTACGATTTTGTTTTGTTTTGTTTTGTTTTGTTTTGAGATGGAGTCTTGCTCTGTCGCCCAGGCTGGAGCGCAGTGGTGTGATCTTGGCTCACTGCAACGTCCGCCTCCTGGGTTCAAGCAATTCTCCTGCCTCAGCCTCCCGGGTAGCTGGGACTACAGGTGTGCGCCACCATGCCTAGCTAATTTTTGTATTTTTAGTAGAGATGGGGTTTTACCATGTTGGCCAGGATGGTCTCGATCTCTTGACCTCATGATCTGCCCACCTCGGCCTCCCAAAGTGCTGGTAGAGTTTTTATATATTTATGACACTGAACTTGTAGACTTTGCAAAAAGTTTTGGCCAAATTTTCTATGAATTTAAAAGCTATGATGACCAAAATATGCACAAATCAATGAAAAGTAAACTGAGGAAAACACTGGTTTTCTGTGAGTGTACTCCTCATTTTTGAAAGGAATTCACTTATAAATGACTACTGAGGAATGCAGGGAAAATGGGGAGCTACATGCTTTCAGTGCTTGGCAACAGCCTTGTCTCTGGATCCCTTTATCTTACTTGCTTATTTATCTGTGAAGAGCAAGGAAGAGGCAATAGTTAGTATTAACTATTTTATATTTAAGAAAATGACTTCTTTGCCAGATGTGTATATAAGAAGACTGCCTACTTTGATAGTGCCGTCCCAGCATCCAGAGGTAGATTTGTCTGAGAACTATTCAATTAGAATCTTTCTAGTGTGCTTTCAGAGGAACAGGAATGTGAATGGATGGGATACTGTGCTTGATTTTAAAAATAAATCATCTGGACATAATACTTGCTTGAAAAGACAATAAACCAGGCCCATCTAATACCTAATGGGTGTAGGCTGGGGTAGCTCCTAGGAATACCTGGCTGCCTGTAGAGGGCCTCACACACTGACAGATGGTAGGGATTGGTCAGTGTTCTAAGAAATTAGTCCTCAGTCTTCACACGAAGCTCCCCTCCTTTCCCCACCCACCTTTTTTTTGGTTGGTTTGTTTTTTCTCCTGCCATCCTGAGCAGTACTCAGTAGCGGCTTTCAATCTATGCAAGAAAGTCTTTTCATGTCCAGTTGTATCATTGATGATGCTAGCGTTCCCATATCTGTGCAATGGTATAATTTATCTCTCCAGTGACATTACAATTCTAGTTCTGTTCTTTCTTCTAAAAGTACACATTTTTTTCTCGTAGTTAAGGGGGGCTATCTTGTAGTGAATGATTCTCTATTTATATAAATAGACCAAATATGTATACATCTTTCTGAAAGTGAAGGAATGAACCTAGGAAGTCTTTTTCATTATTTTGTGACATTATCAAACCCATTTTTCTACTGAGAGGCATAAAAGTCTTCTTGCTTAGAATAAATGTAGTCAGTATCCTCAAAAAAGTATTTCCAAGTAGATCCATAAAGTTTGATACCTAATAGTTTTTCCCTAGTATATGGAATGTTTTGATCATATTTTAGAAGTCTTAGCATTTTACTTTTGGTCTTTTCAGGTGAAGATTATAGTATAGCTTCATCAGATGTGGTCTTGCTAGAAGGGGAAACCAGTAAAGCCGTGCCAATATATATCATTAATGATATCTATCCTGAACTGGAAGAATCTTTTCTTGTGCAACTGCTGAATGAAACAACAGGAGGAGCCAGACTAGGGGCTTTAACAGAGGCAGTCATTATTATTGAGGCCTCTGATGACCCCTATGGATTATTTGGTATGAAGACTAATTTGTGTCTCTCTTTGACTTGTCTGTATGTATAGATCGTAGATAATGATCTTTTCTTTACTTTTAGAGACTCAGAATTGATCTGATCGTGTTTTCTTTCTTAACTTGCTGTTACTGACATATAGGACATCTGTACACAGTCATTGGCAGTGGTTAGTGATTGTTTAAAAAAGAAATTAAATCAGTCTCTTAGCATATGTGGAGAAGTCACAAACTATTGGTTTTAGGGTGTGACCTGGCTCCTATATGTGTTTTGTGAGTCTTAGGCAATTCTTTAGAAAAATAATTTAATTTATAGAAATTTACACAAAAATTTGGATTTCTGGGCTGTCTTGATAAATAGGAAATGTGGCAATATCAAGTTCCCTTTCCTGCATAACATCAGTCATGGGAACCAAATAGCAACTGCCTCTGGAGCAGGCTTGCACTGTGCAATCAGCTTCTGTGCTCACTGGACCTGTCACTCATGTCTGGTATAAACTTGAGCCCTATGGGCTTTGTGATTTCTACTTTTATCACAGTGAAAAATAATTTGGAAATTTTGACAGGGCAGACCAATTTGTATCACAGCGTGTTACTCTGGTTTTTGTGGGTTATAGCTACTTAGATTGCTTAGTGGGAAAGAGA
Source organism: Pongo pygmaeus (assembly GCF_028885625.2). Classification (NCBI taxonomy): domain Eukaryota; kingdom Metazoa; phylum Chordata; class Mammalia; order Primates; family Hominidae; genus Pongo; species Pongo pygmaeus. The sequence continues at coordinate 94,576,983 of NC_072377.2, forward strand.
ATCCACTATAGGATGGTGCTTGGTTAACTGTTATCTCTGTTTCACTTTGTATTTGAAATGAACTCTGCTCTGTCTACCCTTCAGGTTTTCAGATTACTAAACTTATTGTAGAGGAACCTGAGTTTAACTCAGTGAAGGTAAACCTGCCAATAATTCGAAATTCTGGGACACTCGGCAATGTTACTGTTCAATGGGTTGCCATCATTAATGGACAGCTTGCTACTGGCGACCTGCGAGTTGTCTCAGGTAATGTGACCTTTGCCCCTGGGGAAACCATTCAAACCTTGTTGTTAGAGGTCCTGGCTGACGACGTTCCGGAGATTGAAGAGGTGAGAGGACTGGCTAGTATAGAATGACACTGTAAATCATACCTTATCTATAGTGACTAGAACAAATGGCCGTTGTGACATTTTGGAGAGGATGTCAAATAAATTATTCCTGCAAGAATGTTCAAACTATGCTAGTGTGAAAGTGATCCTTACAGTTGACAAAAGCAGGAATATTCTAGAAATAGATGGTATACATATGCCAGTTTACTAAGACTTTTTTGTACAATTACATTGTATTGTTCAACATTTTGGTTAAAAGGTTAAATAACATATATATATACACATATATATGTCTTAATTTATAATACATTTGTTCTGTATAAACTCTTTTTTCTTTTTCTTTTTTTTTTTGAGACGGAGTTTTGCACTTGTCGCCCAGGGTGGAGAGTGGCATGATCTCCGCTCACTGCAACCTATGCTTCCCGGGTTTAAGGGATTCTCCTGCCTCAGCCTTCCGAGTAGCTGGGATTACAGGCACAAGCTACCATTCCTGGCTAATTTTTGTATTTTTAGTAGAGATGGAGTTTCACTGTGTTGGCTAGGCTGGTCTCGAACTCCTGACCTCAGGTGATCCACCTGCCTCAGCCTCCCAAAGTGCTGGGATTACAAGCATGAGCCAATGTGCCCGGCCTGTTCTGTATAAACTCTTAACTTATATTTATACTCCCTTTTGGCTTGGGTGTGAGCCAGTCAATCTTAAGTATTATTGTGGTTTTTCATTCATTCATTCATTCATTCATTCATTCACTTATTCTTCAACCATTGTTGAGAATTTACTATATGAAAAATACCATGCGAGACACATCTTCCTGATATTTCCTTTTCCTGATGAAGCAGCAAGGTAGCAAATATAAGTACAGTATCAGTGGAAAAGTTAATCACTAACATACATTGACTGAAGACAATTTTATTGTATGAAATTCAAGTATTATTAACATTTAGATCTCATAAAATTACTTTTGATAGCATTTATTCTTTAATAGTATAAAATTTTATAGAAGTTCATAAAATTTATTTTGAATGCTAGTTGTGCCATTTTTCACTTCTAAAATATGAGATATTCATTAGCACATAAAAAACATTCCTGTTTTTTTCTCTCTAAATTTAGGTGGCATTACAGTATGTTTTTGTTTTAAATTTTGTCGAATAATTTTATTTAAAATAATGTGGGAAATAAAGCATAGTATATTAACTCACCATTAAAATGTATAGTTCAGATTTTTTTAAAAAAGGTATAGGATGTAAAAGTCCTATTATTGAAATGGTAAACATAAACAGGGATATTAAAATTGAGTCACATGATTATATAACAATATTAAGGAGTTTAAACAGCCTGTATGTCATATATAACTAGGTTCTATTATTAAATGTTGATGATGGGTTATTCTGTTACATGCTGGGTTTGTAAGTGTAATTGGGCGAGTTTCTTTTAGTCCATTTATATTTCATTCCATTTTGTTCTTGTACTTGTATGTATATGTTCTATTTTTTCCCTTGAATCATTTTTATTCTAATTTCAGAACTGTGATGCTCTTAAGGAAGTTTTCACTGTATTTTTAGGTTATCCAAGTGCAACTAACTGATGCCTCTGGTGGAGGTACTATTGGGTTAGATCGAATTGCAAATATTATTATTCCTGCCAATGATAATCCTTATGGTACAGTAGCCTTTGCTCAGACGGTTTATCGTGTTCAAGAGCCTCTGGAAAGAAGTTCCTGTGCTAACATAACTGTCAGGCGAAGGTATATGAGATAGCTACTTGCATCTGTGGGAGTGATGAGAGTTATGGGGTGGTGGGGAAGGATCCCTTGCACAGTTAAATCATTTAGGTTTTGTGGTTTTTTCTGTGCCATAAATTATTTTATAGGTTATTTTAATGTGTTAATTGAATTATGCTTATTAGTATAAAGGGCCTTTCATTTATCATACCTATTGTTAGTGAAATGGGCAATAAATTTTACATCACTGGGCTCTCTAACCCCAGAAATGCATTGCTCTAATCTGTAATTTGTTATAATTAGTACTTAAATATAACTGGCTTTTAAATTAAAGAACATTTGAATGATGTATGAAGGAGTTGATTTCCAGGTCTGTTTTTTTCTTGCTTTTTTTATTCTTTTTTTTGTGAGGCAGCATTGGGCTCACTGAGCTCCTTCAGAAATAGAAAACAGGATCTTGGGAACTTGTAACAAGTACAATCATCCCTCTGGTATCCACAGGGGATTGACTGCAGGGTCCTTGGATATAACAAAATCCTTGGATGCTCCCCTTTAATATAAAGTGGTGTAAAATATAAAATTTGCATATAACCTATGCACAGCCATCCATATACTTTAAATCATCTCTAGATTACTTATAATACCTAATACAATGTAAGTGCTATGTAAATAGTTGCTATTCTGGACTGGTTTTTAAAGTTTGTATTTACAAATTTTTTTTTTCTGAATATTTTTGATCTGCCGTCTTGAATCCACAGATGTAGAACCTGTGGATAGGGAGGGCTGACTGTTACTACATTTCCTCAAAATGTAGTCATGTTTGTTATCATTGTTACTTTGTTTCAGTTAAGTATAGCAATAAAAATTAACTTTGTAATTTTGTTTTGAAATCCTGAATATGCATACCTTAGAAAATATTTTCATAGCTTGGTTAAAAATAAGTACTGTTTGAATGAAAATTAGCAAGGTTTCCTTATAGGAGAAAACAAAATGTTGGGAGACAAATGTAATTAAGAAACAGGATTGTGTTTGTACTATGACTTTAAACGTTTTTTTAAAAAATTAAAAACCACAATCAGCATTCCTCTTCTCTATGTGTAATTACTTTGAATGCTTAACCTGTCTTTTAATTGTCACTCCACGTTTTAGCGGAGGGCACTTTGGTCGGCTGTTGTTGTTCTACAGTACTTCCGACATTGATGTAGTGGCTCTGGCAATGGAGGAAGGTCAAGATTTACTGTCCTACTATGAATCACCAATTCAAGGGGTGCCTGACCCACTTTGGAGAACTTGGGTGAATGTCTCTGCCGTGGGGGAGCCCCAGTATACCTGTGCCACTTTGTGCCTTAAGGAACAAGCTTGCTCAGCGTTTTCATTTTTCAGTGCTTCTGAGGGTCCCCAGTGTTTCTGGATGACATCATGGATCAGCCCAGCTGTCAACAATTCAGACTTCTGGACCTACAGGAAAAACATGACCAGGGTAGCATTTCTTTTTAGTGGTCAGGCTGTGGCTAGGAGTGACTATGAGCCTGTGACAAGGCAATGGGCCATAATGCAGGAAGGTGATGAATTTGCAAATCTCACAGTGTCTATCCTTCCTGATGATTTCCCAGAGACGGATGAGAGTTTTCTAATTTCTCTCCTTGAAGTTCACCTCATGAACATTTCAGCCAGTTTGAAAAATCAGCCAACCATAGGACAGCCAAATACTTCTACAGTTGTCATAGCACTAAATGGTGATGCCTTTGGAGTGTTTGTGATCTACAGTATTAGTCCCAATACTTCCGAAGATGGCTTATTTGTTGAAGTTCAGGAGCAGCCCCAAACCTTGGTGGAGCTGATGATACACAGGACAGAGGGCAGCTTAGGTCAAGTGGCAGTCGAATGGCGTGTTGTTGGTGGAACGGCTACTGAAGGTTTAGATTTTATAGGTGCTGGAAAGATTCTGACCTTTGCTGAAGGTGAGCAATGGTTCTAAATGAATTTCAGTTGCCCCTGGTAAAGTCATCATAGTCCATTTTAATGATAAAATTTATAAGAATTCTTACTGTGTACATTCTTGTTAATATATAAAAATGTAGTTTGGCTTTAGAAAAAAATAGAAGTTAATTGGCTTGTTAATGGTTGACATGACATACGTAGCCTGACATGACTGTACATATGTATCTTTTTAGTTTAAAAAATAGATTTTCTGGGAATATGTGAATTTTATCCCTTTATGTTTGATAGTAGTGTCTTTAACAAAGCACAGAGGAAACTATAAGGCAAGTTCTAATTTTGTAAGGGAAATTTTAATAATGACCCATGTACCTACAACCATACATGTTGGTAAGAAGCAGTGGTAGCTAGGAAAATGAGTATTAATTGATAAACATTTTCATATTCACTAGACAAATCAGGAAATATCAGAGAAAATTATTTGTAAGTAAAAGTAGCATAAACTTTGGTGACTGCACTTATATTACATTAATCCTAGTGATCAATTTATAATACTGTTCCTACACTTGCGATCACTATTGTAAATTTTCATAAACAATATACTGATATTTTACATAATCAGCTAATTAGAATTAGGATCAGATTGAGTGGTTCTTTTTCAGGACTGGTTGACTCCTGTGCTATTTAAAATTGGGAAAGTTAGTATGTTTAAAATAGTTTTCTTTGGGTGTGGGAAAAGTATCTTTACTGAGATTATTGATTACATCCTCATTTGGGGAATTATGTATTCCACAAAATTTTAAAAAACATAGTGCTATTCTGATTGAAAAAGTAATGTATACTCTAAAAACCTCAGAATATACAACAAAATGCAGGAAAGAAACTTTATTCATAATTCTTTTTTTTTTTTTTTTTTTTTTTTCTCTTTTTTTTTCTTTTATTGTAATTATTATTATTATTATTATTATTATACTTTAGGTTTTATGGTACATGTGCCCAATGTGCAGGTAAGTTACATATGTATACATGTGCCATGCTGGTGCACTGCACCCACCAACTCGTCATCTAGCATTAGGTATATCTCCCAATGTTATCCCTCCCCCCTCCCCCCAACCCACAACAGTCCCTGAAGTGTGATGTTCCCCTTCCTGTGTCCATGTGTTCTCATTGTTCAATTCCCACCTATGAGTGAGAATATGCGGTGTTTGGTTTTTTGTTCTTGCGATAGTTTACTGAGAATGATGATTTCCAATTTCATCCATGTCCCTACAAAGGACATGAACTCATCATTTCTTATGGCTGCATAGTATTCCATGGTGTAGATGTGCCACATTTTCTTAATCCAGTCTATCATTGTTGGACATTTGGGTTGGTTCCAAGTCTTTGCTATTGTGAATAATGCGGCAATAAACATACGTGTGCATGTGTCTTTATAGCAGTATGATTTATAGTCCTTTGGGTATATACCCAGTAATGGGATGGCTGGGTCGAATGGAATTTCTAGTTCTAGATCCCTGAGGAATCGCCACACTGACTTCCACAAGGGTTGAACTAGTTTACAGTCCCACCAACAGTGTAAAAGTGTTCCTATTTCTCCACATCCTCTCCAGCACCTGTTGTTTCCTGACTTTTTAATGATCGCCATTCTAACTGGTGTGAGATGGTATCTCATTGTGGTTTTGATTTGCATTTCTCTGATGGCCAGTGATGGTGAGCATTTTTTCATGTGTCTTTTGGCTGCATAAATGTCTTCTTTTGAGAAGTGTCTGTTCATGTCCTTTGCCCACTTTTTGATGGGGTTGTTTGTTTTTTTCTTGTAAATTTGTTGGAGTTCATTGTAGATTCTGGATATTAGCCCTTTGTCAGATGAGTAGGTTGCGAAAATTTTCTCCCATTTTGTAGGTTGCCTGTTCACTCTGATGGTAGTTTCCTTTGCTGTGCAGAAGCTCTTTAGTTTAATTAGATCCCATTTGTCAATTTTGGCTTTTGTTGCCATTGCTTTTGGTGTTTTAGACATGAAGTCCTTGCCCATGCCTATGTCCTGAATGGTATTGCCTAGGTTTTCTTCTAGGGTTTTTATGGTTTTAGGTCTAACATTTAAGTCTTTAATCCATCTTGAATTGATTTTTGTATAAGGTGTAAGGAAGGGATCCAGTTTCAGCTTTCTACATACGGCTAGCCAGTTTTCCCAGCACCATTTATTAAATAGGGAATCCTTTCCCCATTTCTTGTTTTTCTCAGGTTTGTCAAAGATCAGATGGTTGTAGATATGTGGCATTATTTCTGACGGCTCTGTTCTGTTCCATTGATCTATATCTCTGTTTTGGTACCAGTACCATGCTGTTTTGGTTACTGTAGCCTTGTAGTATAGTTTGAAGTCAGGTAGCGTGATGCCTCCAGCTTTGTTCTTTTGGCTTAGGATTGACTTGGCGATGCGGGCTCTTTTTTGGTTCCATATGAACTTTAAAGTAGTTTTTTCCAATTCTGTGAAGAAAGTCATTGGTAGCTTGATGGGGATGGCATTGAACCTGTAAATTACCTTGGGAAGGATGGCCATTTTCATGATATTGATTCTTCCTACCCATGAGCATGGAATGTTCTTCCATTTGTTTGTATCCTCTTTTATTTCCTTGAGCAGTGGTTTGTAGTTCTCCTTGAAGAGGTCTTTCACATCCCTTGTAAGTTGGATTCCTAAGTATTTTATTCTCTTTGAAGCAATTGTGAATGGGAGTTCACTCATGATTTGGCTCTCTGTTTGTCTGTTATTGATGTATAAGAATGCTTGTGATTTTTGCACATTGATTTTGTATCCTGAGACTTTGCTGAAGTTGCTTATCAGCTTAAGGAGATTTTGGGCTGAGACAATGGGGTTTTCTAGATATACTATCATGTCATCTGCAAACAGGGACAATTTGACTTCCTCTTTTCCTAATTGAATACCCTTGATTTCCTTCTCCTGCCTAATTGCCCTGGCCAGAACTTCCAACACTATGTTGAATAGAAGTGGCGAGAGAGGGCATCCCTGTCTTGTGCCAGTTTTCAAAGGGAATGCTTTCAGTTTTTGCCCATTCAGTATGATATTGGCTGTGGGTTTGTCATAAATAGCTCTTATTATTTTGAGATACGTCCCATCAATTCCTAATTTATTGAGAGTTTTTAGCATGAAGGGTTGTTGAATTTTGTCAAAGGCCTTTTCTGCATCTATTGAGATAATCATGTGGTTTTTGTCTTTGGTTCTGTTTATATGCTGGATTACATTTATTGATTTGCGTATATTGAACCAGCCTTGCATCCCAGGGATGAAGCCCACTTGATCATGGTGGATAAGCTTTTTGATGTGCTGCTGGATTCTGTTTGCCAGTATTTTATTGAGGATTTTTGCATCAATGTTCATCAAGGATATTGGTCTAAAATTCTCTTTTTTTGTTGTGTCTCTGCCAGGCTTTGGTATGAGGATGATGCTGGCCTCATAAAATGAGTTAGGGAGGATTCCCTCTTTTTCTATTGATTGGAATAGTTTCAGAAGGAATGGTACCAGCTCCTCCTTGTACCTCTGGTAGAATTCGGCTGTGAACCCATCTGGTCCTGGACTTTTTTTGGTTGGTAAGCTATTGATTATTGCCATAATTTCAGCTCCTGTTATTGGTCTATTCAGAGATTGAACTTCTTCTTGGTTTAGTCTTGGGAGGGTGTATGTGTTGAGGAATTTATCCATTTCTTCTAGATTTTCTAGTTTATTTGCATAGAGGTGTTTGTAATATTCTCTGATGGTAGTTTGTATTTCTGTGGGATCGGTGGTGATATCCCCTTTATCATTTTTTATTGCATCTATTTGATTCTTCTCTCTTTTTTTCTTTATTAATCTTGCTAGCGGTCTATCAATTTTGTTGATCCTTTCAAAAAACCAGCTCCTGGATTCATTTATTTTTTGAAGGGTTTTTTGTGTCTCTATTTCCTTCAGTTCTGCTCTGATTTTAGTTATTTCTTGCCTTCTGCTAGCTTTTGAATGTGTTTGCTCTTGCTTTTCTAGTTCTTTTAATTGTGATGTTAGGGTGTCAATTTTGGATCTTTCCTGCTTTCTCTTGTGGGCATTTAGTGCTATAAATTTCCCTCTACACACTGCTTTGAATGCATCCCAGAGATTCTGGTATGTTGTGTCTTGGTTCTCGTTGGTTTCAAAGAACATCTTTATTTCTGCCTTCATTTCGTTATGTACCCAGTAGTCATTCAGGAGCGGGTTGTTCAGTTTCCACGTAATTGAGCGGTTTTGAGTGAGATTCTTAATCCTGAGTTCTAGCTTGATTGCACTGTGATCTGAGAGACAGTTTGTTACAATTTCTGTTCTTTTACATTTATTGAGGAGAGCTTTACTTCCAAGGATATGGTCAATTTTGGAATAGGTGTGGTGTGGTGCTGAAAAAAATGTATATTCTGTTGATTTGGGGTGGAGAGTTCTGTAGATGTCTATTAGGTCTGCTTGGTGCAGAGCTGAGTTCAATTCCTGGGTATCCTTGTTGACTTTCTGTCTTGTTGATCTGTCCAATGTTGACAGTGGGGTGTTAAAGTCTCCCATTATTAATGTGTGGGAGTCTAAGTCTCTTTGTAGGTCACTCAGGACTTGCTTTATGAATCTGGGTGCTCCTGTATTGGGTGCATATATATTTAGGATAGTTAGCTCTTCTTGTTGAATTAATCCCTTTACCATTATGTAATGGCCTTCTTTGTCTCTTTTGATCTTTGTTGGTTTAAAGTCTGTTTTATCAGAGACTAGGATTGCAACCCCTGCCTTTTTTTGTTTTCCATTTGCTTGGTAGATCTTCCTCCATCCTTTTATTTTGAACCTATGTGTGTCTCTGCACGTGAGATGGGTTTCCTGAATACAGCACACTGATGGGTCTTGAGTCTTTATCCAATTTGCCAGTCTGTGTCTTTTAATTGGACCATTTAGTCCATTTACATTTAAAGTTAATATTGTTATGTGTGAATCTGATCCTGTCATTATGATGTTAGCTCGATGTTTTGCTCGTTAGTTGATGCAGTCTCTTCCTAGTCTCAATCGTCTTTACATTTCGGTATGATTTTGCAGTGGCTGGTACCGATTGTGCCTTTCCATGTTTAGCGCTTCCTTCAAGAGCTCTTTTAGGGCAGGCCTGATGGTGACAAAATCTCTCAGCATTTGCTTGTCTGTAAAGTATTTTATTTCTCCTTCACTTATGAAGCTTAGTTTGGCAGGATATGAAATTCTGGGTTGAAAATTCTTTTCTTTAAGAATGTTGAATATTGGCCCCCACTCTCTTCTGGCTTGTAGGGTTTCTGCCGAGAGATCCGCTGTTAGTCTGATGGGCTTCCCTTTGATGGTAACCCGTCCTTTCTCTCTGGCTGCCCTTAACATTTTTTCCTTCATTTCAACTTTGGTGAATCTGACAATTATGTGTCTTGGAGTTTCTCTTCTCGAAGAGTATCTTTGTGGCGTTCTCTGTATTTCCTGAATCTGAATGTTGGCCTGCCTTGCTAGATTGGGGAAGTTCTCCTGGATAATATCCTGCAGAGTGTTTTCCAACTTGTTTCCATTCTCCCCATCACTTTCAGGTACACCAATCAGACGTAGATTTGGTCTTTTCACATAGTCCCACATTTCTTGGAGGCTTTGCTCGTTTCTTTTTATTCTTTTTTCTCTAAACTTCCCTTCTCGCTTCATTTCATTCATTTCATCTTCCAAGGCTGATACCCTTTCTTCCATTTGATCGCATCGGCTCCTGAGGCTTCTGCATTCTTCACGTAGTTCTCGAGCCTTGGTTTTCAGCTCCATCAGCTCCTTTAAGCACTTCTCTGTATTGGTTATTCTAGTTATACATTCTTCTAAATTTTTTTCAAAGTTTTCAACTTCTTTGCCTTTGGATTGAATATCCTCCCGTAGCTCGGAGTAATTTGATCGTCTGAAGCCTTCTTCTCTCAGCTCGTCAAAGTCATTCTCCGTCCAGCTTTGTTCCATTGCTGGTGAGGAACTGCGTTCCTTTGGAGGAGGAGAGGTACTCTGGTTTTTAGAGTTTCCAGTTTTTCTGCTCTGTTTTTTCCCCATCTTTGTGGTTTTATCTACTTTTGGTCTTTGATGATGGTGATGTACAGATGGGTTTTTGGTGTGGATGTCCTTTCTGTTAGTTTTCCTTCTAACAGACAGAACCCTCAGCTGCAGGTCTGTTGGAGTACCTGGCCGGCCGTGTGAGGTGTCAGTCTGCCCCTGCTGGGGGGTGCCTCCCAGTTAGGCTGCTCGGGGGTCAGGGGTCAGGGACCCACTTGAGGAGGCAGTCAGCCCGTTCTCAGATCTCCAGCTGCGTGCTGGGAGAACCACTGCTCTCCTCACAGCTGTCAGACAGGGACATTTAAGTCTGCAGAGGTTACTGCTGTCTTTTTGTTTGTCTGTGCCCTGCCCCCAGAGGTGGAGCCTACAGAGGCAGGCAGGCCTCCTTGAGCTGTGGTGGGCTCCACCCAGTTCAAGCTTCCAGGCTGCTTTGTTTACCTAAGCGAGCCTGGGCAATGGCGGGCGCCCCTCCCCCAGCCTCGCTGCGGACTTGCTGCTTGATCTCAGACTGCTGTGCTAGCAATCAGCGAGACTCCGTGGGCGTAGGACCCTCTGAGCCAGGTGCGGGCTATACTCTCCTGGGGCACCGTTTCCTAAGCCCATCGGAAAAGCACAGTATTCGGGTGGGAGTGGCCCGATTTTCCAGGTGCCGTCTGTCACCCCTGGAAAGGGAACTCCCTGACCCCTTGGGCTTCCCGAGTGAGGCAATGCCTCGCCCCTGCTTCGGCTGGCGCACGGTGCGCTCACCCACTGACCTGCGCCCACTGTCTGGCACTCCCTAGTGAGATGAACACGGTACCTCAGATGGAAATGCAGAAATCACCCGTCTTCTGTGTCTCTCGCGCTGGGAGCTGTAGACCGGAGCTGTTCCTATTCGGCCATCTTGGCTCCTCCACACCCTTTATTCATAATTCTATATTTTAGAACAATCTGTTGTATTTGTTGTTTAACTTTTTAAGGCATATACTTTTTTTTTTGGAAACTAATTAGAGCTCATGATACATATGTAATATGCTTTTTGAAACATATAATAATCATGTTTTAGAGTAAATTTTTAAAATTGTATAAAATATTTTTATTATGGTTATTTTCTAGTCAGTGATTTGAGGATTTAGTGGGATATGATATGCTTGACGGAAGATGGGAACAGGTTAGTAATTGGTAACTTTTCTATTTCAAAAGGAATAATGAAAATGTAACGAGGAGGGAGTGGAAATGAAAATATAAAATTAGATTTTTCCAGTGGTTTTGTTAACTACAAAGAAAGTTATATATAAAGAAATAGCATTATATAAATTACTATTACCATGAATTATAACCTGAGCATCACACAAAATGGACTCTATTTTATAGCTATTGCTAACTTAGATTCTTAGATAATGCAGACTCTCTTAAAGCAATCTTGACACCGCTGTATTGATGAAAATGCAGCAAGGTCACAAAAGAGGGAACATGCATTTAATCTCCTTTCTCCTTTTCCCTGCCTTTTCTTTTCTCACTCTTTCATTCTCTCTCCAGAAAGTGGGGAGAAAATAAATAGGGGGCACCTTTGGCTGAACAGCAGAAAGTATTGGATTTAGGGACGTTCTGTGGTGCCCTATCTACTAGATCAAATTGCAAAGTAGATTGCTTGGACTTTGTTGCTGTCACTTGTCCCTTTGAGTTCCTTTTTTGTTTTCTTCCTTCATTGCACTACTTCCTGGAGACTGGTACTTGATGCTGTCATCTCATTGAGTTACTCAAAGATGCATCTCATTTAGGCTGGTTCTTTTGCTCAGAATTTGATATCCCTTTTTAGTTCCTCATTTTGACCACCATTCCCTAAGTGTTCCTGGTTTTTCAGGAAGGTATTGTGTTGATATCTGATTAAAATTATCACAGTAATGCCAGAATGAGAATGAGACTCTACTTTCCTAAAGGGAGTTGTTTCTAAACAGGATACCTTTGAAGCTCTTTTCCTAGCTAGGTCACTGTTCTTGGCTAACAACCAGGAAGTAAAGCCATGATTCTTTGAAACAATTCTACCTTTTAACTTACCCATAATTCAAAATGTCCTTCTCCGCAATCTGTCTTCATTAATGAAATTTTACAGTGTTTGATATGTGAAAAAATATATATATATGTAAAATTAAAATTTGCTTATGTTGCCCGTGATATGGAACTGTTAAAATTCACTCATGTTTTTACTTAACTTTTAAAAATAGAAATTATTTTGGGCCTTTCTGAGTTCTCTGTGTTGGTGATTTCGTTACTTTGGTTTTTATTCCATTGATGTTTTTATAGGTGAAACCAAAAAGACAGTCATTTTAACCATCTTGGATGACTCTGAACCAGAGGATGACGAAAGTATCATAGTTAGTTTGGTGTACACTGAAGGTGGAAGTAGAATTTTGCCAAGGTCCGAAACTGTTAGAGTGAACATTTTGGCCAATGACAATGTGGCAGGAATTGTTAGCTTTCAGACAGCTTCCAGATCTGTCATAGGTCATGAAGGTGGGTTCCTTTTTTTTTAAGCATATTCATTTTCTTTTCTATGGATGTTATCTTTTGTCTAGTTCTTTAAAACTTCTGATATTTTTTCCCTTTCATTATTTTGTTGAACTGTGTGTGTGTTAATCTGCATAGAACTTCTTTGGGAGAAGGCTTTATAATGAACTGTTTAGCCAGATTTAGGAGGCTTGCAAACCAATACCATGTTCTAGCTTGCCGTTCTCTACTGGTGTGATTTTAAGGAAGTTAAACCTGAAATGCTTAGTTTTCCCATTTGTTAAATGATTCAAAATATTACTTCATAGGTTTCTTTGTGAGGATGAAGTGAGCTAATAAAGGTAAAGTGCTTAGCATAGTTCCTGGCAAGTATAATGCATGCCCAAGGGTAGCTGTTGGTATCAAACAGTGAAACATTGGCAACCGGTTAAAAACAAGTAATAGTTTGTAATCAGTGAATATTTTAGCCTGGATTTTATATTGTGTTTGTATATTTTATGAACAAAGTACCAAACCTTATAAAATGTCTTTTTTTCCTTAAAAAACAGTAATTTTCTTGAATTCTTACTTAATATTTTACATCATATGTAGGGTTTTACATAGAGGGGCTAATTTTTGTGTGTTTAAAACAGAACAGTGTTTTTGTCTTTGAGTAAGCCTGTTTTGGGTTAGATAGGTATTGATAGCCTGTGTTTCATTACATAGTTTATCTGGAATTAAAAAAAAATTTTACCTTGAATAGTTAACAAATGAAAAGGATATAGATTATGTACTTGGACATCTATTTAATAGATGAGAAAACAAATTGAGACATAGAGAGATTAAAAGACTTGACAGTGTCAGATGGTTAGTGGCTGTGCCAGAAACAGAATGTATTTTACTGTATTACCTTTTCCCTTACTGTACTTCCAACGTGCAAGTTTATTTATCCATGCAAATATTCGAGCCATTTTCAGTACTCTACTTTTATTAACGGGTTGGAATTGCATGTTGTCATAGCAGTAATGAGTAAAAGTGACTAATTCCATAAATCTAACGTAAAGACAGATCATCAACTATCAAAAAGTTATTTGTAACATAATACAGAGTTACTGCAGGAATAGTTAATAATAATGACAACAGTAACACTTATGGAGTGTTTTCTGTGTGGCAGACACTCCACCTTCATTATTTCACTTAACAGCAGTCCTATGAAATAGGTATAATCGTATACACCAGATTTTCATACAAGGAAACTGAATTTGAGAGGGACTAAATAGCAACAATTATTCAGTGGTAGTGCTTATGCCCAGCTATGTCAAATCCAAAGCCCGTGCTATATAGGGCACCTAGTGAGGAGAGACTTTATTTTGCTTGAACTCGCATCTGCTGCAGAACCTGGCAATGCAGGGACTTTTGGTAAATATTTGAAGTTATTTGAGTTGGAAGCATAATGAATTTGAGTAGCAGTGCCTGTGTGAGGAAAGGAAATTAGTGAGAGAACCTGACTCTGTCTCAGGTTAAAGATGGACATTGGTTAAACATGATAGCTGAAATCTGGAAAATGAATATGATGACTTTTGTGGACAGAGGAAAAAAAGCAAATTATCGGAATGGAACCATGCAGAACATCAGACTAAGGTGCTGGGAAAGAAAAATTACCTGAGAGGAGAGAGAAGCCTTTGCTGGAGAGGCAGGGAGAAACCAGGGAGAGAGTGTGTTTTCAATCAGTTACACTGATTACTCAGTAATCAGTGTGTCTCATGCTAACATGGCCAAAAAAGGGAGTTAGATCTCAAATGGGCCAAATAAAACAGTAGCAATGGTAGATGAATTTTAAAGGAGGTTTGGGGATAGGAAGCAAATATCTAAGGATGACAAACATAGAGGTCTTCAAGGGGTCCTTCTCAGTGTGGCTTTCAGGAGGCTGCCTGTTCAGTGTTTGCTTCTGGTCTGTGACAAGAGGATTGGAAACTCTTACAACAATTTCACTTTGCTGTGATATCCAAAAGTAGTATCTGTGGGCTGGTATTTTGTATGTTTTTTTTGTTTGTGTTAGTTTTTTGCTATTTAACTTATCTAGTCATTTATTTTATTCTGTTTTATAAGAGGGTCAGACTCTGATGGATTAAGGCAAACAAAACAAAACAAAACACAAAGCCCTGTCCTTCACAGCATGAAGTTTTGAGAAGCACTGCTTATTTGCTATGACAGCAAGGAGAGGAGAAACATTGGATAAAACAGATGACAGGGGAGCATTTTGGATTTGTTTTGTTTTGTTGAAGAAATATGGGGAAGGAAAAGAGAATCAAAGTGTTAGTGGTATGGAAGGTACAAACGAGCTGAAATCAGGAAAGGATAGATGAGATTTAAGGAGGGACTTAGAGCTAGACTAGGCATGCGCTTTTCAGCAGTATGATGAAATTTCTTTTCTAAGGAATACAAAACAATTTGGATGTCTAGGATCAATTTAATGAATTTTAACTGTAGGGCCACTAATGTTGTGAAAGTGCATCCTATGAGCCTGGATGGTGGTGCTAGTGGTGAGTTGGAGGGCTCTGAAGACACTGAGGGCCCTCCTGCTGGGTACCACAACATCTTGGAGAAACTGCAGACATGAACACCTACAGTCTCTTTGGCCCAGATGAACTTCACCTGAAAACAATATTGTGGCCTCGTCAGTTTCCAACAGCTAATTATCTGCAGGAGCGGCAAAAAGGAAAGATTAATAATTAAAATAAATGGTCCAAAGGTGTTATTGGTTAAAAATCTGCTTTAGCATATCAATCTAAAACACCAAATTGCTTTTATTGCTGGCATGAGTGCTCCCTAGATTTTTTACATTTTCTACATAAAAGTTGGAGTCAATTTCTATTTTTTGCTAACTTTTTTCTCTTCATTCCTAAGCCTTTTCCTAGATTATAAATTATTTTTTCAAAAACATATTAAGCCACAATAGTTCAATATTTTGTGTATGCTTTATATTACCATGAAAATTGCACAGAGAAATGTGTATCATGATGAGTTTATGAAAGTGAATTAATGAAAACATCATGGTGATTCTTCAGAGATAGCCGCTAAACAAATGGGGTAAAAATAATTGTGCCATGTGAGCTTTTAACAGTGTTAACATTGCTTTTGGCCTAGTGTTGGAGTTTCATTTATGTGATTAGATTTAAAATGTGGACTATGCTGAACTTCTGGCTCTAGAATGCATTTTTGATTCATGGGAGGAATTGCCTTAGTCTCTAACAATGTATTGAATTCTGTAGAATCCTATTTCTATGTTTTGTCCTAATGCAGTTGGAGAGCTGCCCAGTGATAAATATCACTTTCTTTCAAATGTAATGGACAGAATTTAGAAATATGGGACAATGGATTTTACTGTGGTTGCACACTGGGTATAAATGTGCTCTTTATAAATCTGTGCTAGGTGTTTCTCTCAGTCACCCAGCTGAGCAGCATCATAATCATCATGTCATGTTCAATGGATTTTAAATTTTTTCTTCTCTTAGGGACAGTGTGAATCTTTTTTACGCAAAGATTTGAACAAGAAATGTGATTCTTTAAAGAAATATATAGAACCGCTCTACTGGAAACACTCAACTTTTTGTTAACTGTTCTTATTGACAGTCTGTGCTTCACATTATTCATATTCCTATAATTGTTTTATCCCATTTTCTTTTTTATTATAGAGGGCAATTTGGATAGTATACGTATGTCATGTATACACCAATCTATTAAAATATATTTTCTGTATTTTGGTTTTCCATTAGTTTTATGTACATTGTAGTTGGTGTTTATCTTTGTAAAAAGAATTCTGGTCTTGAAAATAAGTGTCTAAAACACTTAGGTTTATTAAAATGCATTCTTCATTCATATTCTTTATCTGCATTAGGTTAGTCCTAGACACCATATAACAGATCTGCTTTAGAGTTGAAATATGTCACTAACTGTTGGTAAACTCTGGATTTCGTATCAAGATGATCATCTGGTTATGTAGTCAGACACTTTGTTAGGTAAGGGTTCTTCTGCCTTTCATCTTGGGCAAATCTAGAAGGCTGTTTAGTACCTAGTAAAGTCTTTGTCATCTAAAAATAACATACTCTCTCTTAAGACTTTTCTTCTGTCTTTTCCCTTAAATTTGGAAGGCTAAGCACTTATTTTTAAGTTTTTCATTTTCCTGTGACTGTTTGACTTTTCATCCTGGCAGAAGGTATCTTTCTGATATGTCCAGTCATTTTTTCCAGGAGGCATTTTAAATGGACCTGGCTCCTGGGAGTCTGCAATAAAGAGACAGAATAAATACCTCCCTTTTGATTATTGCTTAGAAAAAATTTCACACTATTCTTGCTGTTGACGTGATACATTTTCACTAGGCTTACAAGATTATGTGTTTAAGAAATACTTCATTTATCTTTTATTTATATGTGCTTCTCTATGTGCATGTGTGTGCGCATGTGTTTGTGTATATGTGTGTGTGTATCATACTTCAAATTATATTTTTGCAGTATTTTCTTGTAAGTTACTTTCATAGTAACTTTTTAAATTTTCAGAGGGGATATTGATGAAGTAGTATTAGACTTTGAGTGTTTTTAGATGCAGTAAGTTTGTCTGAATATTTTACTTTCTTTTCTCCTAAGCATTTTATTTTTACTTTTACCTAAAAATGATGTATTTATTCCCAAATCTCTATGTCTAAACTTGCAACTGCAATTTTATTATTGTGATTATAGATTACCCTTCAACATGGAAATTTTTTGACCTGCATTTTGTTTTCTTGCCATTTGTGTTCTCTTTGCACTTTAGTACTTAATTAAACTTCCGTAATTTTCTTTTTGAACCATTAACAAATTTTGTGATTTGAAAAGTTTGAAAACCACGACTCTTATGAAAGAGTCACCAGACAACACTGTAGGTGAAATAGCTTAATAACTTCAAGGATTTTTCTATGCTTTTTAGTAATAAATTTTTGTTTTTCAATATTCCAAACTTGCTGTATAAGAAATTCTATATATTGTACAATAGAGAGACACCAGAGTTTCATAGTAGTGTCTATATTTTGTTCACAAGTTTTACAAATACAAAATTTTTAAATGGTATGCTAGCAATGGCTGACTATACATAGTGTTTCATTTTCATCCCAATCTTTGGACAATCTGATCTAGAAATTCCTGTGCTTTTAAAAGATAAATCTAAGACATAGTCTACTAATGTGATGGTAACTAAATTTTTTTGTATTGACACACTTAAAATGTGTTTTAAGAAGTCTTTCTAATGCTTTTGTTTATATTATCCACTCTCCTTAAAATGTTCATTTTGTTAAAATTGTCTTTAAATTTAGTATGAAAAATTATTTTGTGTTTTTAAATTGAAATTAAGATAGTCTCTAAATTAATTAATTCATGATATTTTAAGAAATCTTCCTATAAGAAATATTTGTTTAGTTGTCTTCAGAAATAAAAAATGTGGCAGTTTAAAAAATACTTGAAAATGGTGTTTAAATTTTATTGCTTTATTTCTACTTTTTAAAAAATGTTTGAAGATATTACTTATATACACAAAAGTTACTTGGATAGCTAACTGAACTAAAACTAACCAAAAGTGACATTTTTAGTGAATGTTTGTGGTTTTTAACTATATGTCTATGCTATACAATTTGATTAAGGATGTTGTCTTCCAAATCTTTTTAAACATCATTCTATCTTTGCATAATAATATTTTTTTAGTGATACAGTTCATTGGTATTTCTTAGCTGTGTTCATCATCATATAAAGCTAGTGAATTGAGCATATTTTCAACAAGTCATATGGCCATTAGCACGCTCCCTAACAGCTTACTTTATGCTTTTAGCAATTTGAAAGACATGTTATGATTTTCTTCACTTTTGTAAAGTATTATATGGGGATAAAAGCCAGGAATAGAAGAGATCTAAAATATCTCCATCATCCAGGAAGGATAACTGTAACTTTGGCAAAGTTACAGATGTTGATGTACAGATTTGACACCTTTCCTTTGTATTTCTTTTTATAAAACAAAATCATTGATGGTATATGTAAGTTACAACTAAAGAAATGTGATTTTCAGGTATTTGCAAGCATTTTTATGCATGCATTGTGTAAAATCACATTGCATATCAGTGTAAGGATTTGTGCCCTTTTGAAAAGTGAAGGAAAAATTTACTTGTGTTACTATCATGAGGACTTTATTATTTTCTTTAATTTACAGAACACTTATGTTCTGGTGCATGTTTTGGAGTGTATAAAAGTTTGTGTTTCCCGTTTTAGCATGTGCTTTTGTAACTTTTACATATTGAATTTCCTGAAGTTCTACTAAATTGAAGTATTTAGAAGTGGGATAATAAACAATAAGCATGTATAAAGCTTCTAGAAAATTCAAAACAAAACAGCTTTGTAATGTTCTTGGGAAAGGTGCTGTAATAGTTGCATGCTTGGGATTTGGGTTTTGTGGAGTTCAAATGTGAAGTTTATTTTCCATTAAGCATTTATCAATTTACACATTTTACTTGCAGGAGAAATTTTACAATTCCATGTGATAAGAACTTTCCCTGGTCGAGGAAATGTTACTGTTAACTGGAAAATTATTGGGCAAAATCTAGAACTCAATTTTGCTAACTTTAGCGGACAACTCTTCTTTCCTGAGGTAATACTGCAAAGAAAAGTCGATCACAAATATCTAGAAAGAATGCTATATTTTGAGGAAAATGGGATAGAAAAGCAGCACTATTGTAGTTATTATCTTTCTCTCTTCTCCAGACCTACTTCGTATGAATTCTTTGATGATGTATTTGATTGTTTTTATCTTCCTTCCCATTGCCTCAATATTAAGCCAAGCCAATATTACCCTCTGCCTTGAGTGGTACATTGGACTTTTAATGACTAGTGTCCCTGCAGCCCTTGTCTTCTTTTCTCTGCTCCAGTTTTTTCTATTCACCATTGTTGTAGAAACCTCTCCAACTTTGTGCTTTGAGATTTCCAATAGTGCTACATTGCTCAATGAATAAGATTTACGTTTATTAGCTCAGCATTCAAGATCTTCCACAATTAGCCCCTGTCTGCTTGGAGCTTAGGTTGCCATGAGTCAGTGGTTTTTATTTATTTATTTTTACCACAGAACTTTTGTTTAAATGAAAATGTTTGCCTGAACAATTTATAAGGTGAATAAAAATAAAGCAGGAGATAGTTCATATTCAATAACGACAGAGGGACTGATTTCTTTCTGTATGACATAGGGGTTGTTGAATACAACATTGTTTGTACATTTGTTGGATGACAACATTCCTGAGGAGAAAGAAGTATACCAAATCATTCTGTGTGATGTCAGGACACAAGGTAATTCAGAATTTAATTTTAATTTTTTTTGGTATATACTTTTCGTAAAAGAAAGAAAATTGTTGTTATCTCTGTATTTAACAATTAGATGCATACCAATTTTTAAAATGTTACTTTATTATGTGTCCCCTAGAAATGTTAGATCTAAAAAACATTAGCACCATATGGGAATACTTATCTTTATAGACTAGAGAAAAAAGCCCTGAAACGTTTTGCTAAATAGTTACTTACGAATAAAATTCATTTCCGAAGGTAGAATTTTTGGAAATTAATTTGAGACTTACAAGCCAATTTGAATTTTGGACCAATTATATGGATACATCAAATTTAGTCTTTTTTTTTTTTTTGCGACAGGGTCTCACTCTGTCACCAGGCTGGAGTGCAGTGGCACAATCTCAGTTCACTGCAGCCTCCGCCTCCCGGGTTCAAGCGATTCTCCTGCCTCAGTCTTCTGAGTAGCTGGGACTACAGGTGTGCACCACCACGCCCAGCTAATTTTTGTATTTTAGTAGAGACGGGGTTTCACCATGTTGGCCAGGATGATCTCAATCTCTTGATCTTGTGATCCGCCTGCCTCACCCTCCCAAAGTGCTGGGATTACGGGCGTGAGCCACCACACCCGGCCCAAATTGATTCATTTTTAAGCAAATTATCTGGGTACTTTCCTCAGTTTCTATTCAATCTCTATAATTCTGATAACCAATATAACCAATAATGTCAGTAATATGTGAAGTGAAGAAATTCATGATCCTCCACCTGAAAGAAAAATGGAATGTGGCTTTTGTTAACCTGAACATTTGTTAGAGAAGTAAATAGAACACTTTTGATTACCTTAATGTTTCAGAGAGTGAGGTTATGTTTCCAGCGATTAAAAGCTAATGCCAAATCACTGTTAGATTCCTCCCTGACATTTTTAGGAGTTCCACCAGCTGGAATCGCCCTGCTTGATGCTCAAGGATATGCAGCTGTCCTCACAGTAGAAGCCAGTGATGAACCACATGGAGTTTTAAATTTTGCTCTTTCATCAAGATTTGTGTTACTACAAGAGGCTAACATAACAATTCAGCTTTTCATCAACAGAGAATTTGGATCTCTAGGTTTGTGTTACTCTAGAATGAATGGGGTTTCCAGGCAAGTGCTTATTAATATTCTACTTGTGTGGATGAAAGCCATTGCTAAAATAAATCAGGGACAGGAGAAAATATTTCTTCATTCAGGACAGAACTTTATAACTTCTTTATCTTTGAAAAGATTAAAGGAATTATCTATTTTCACAGAAATGCTGTGTAATTAACAAACATAACATTTCAGCAGCATACAGTAATTTAGGCTGTGGGTCTACTAATCTACGCTGGGCTTGGCCATGGGTGGCTCTATTCCATATGTCTGTCATTCTTCTCTGGGAACCGATGGTAGCACAAAAGACCAAGTGAAAATGTGTAAGGCCCCCTGAGGTCTAGGGTTAGAACCAGCACATCATCATTTTTACCTTGTTCTGTTGGCCAAAACAAGTCACATATCCAAATTCAAAGTCTAGAGGCAGGGAAATATGCTTTTCCCACAGTGAGACACCCATGAACCATCACATGTAAAGATTATGGATATAGGAAGGGGTGAGGAATTGGGACCAATAATACTAGCTACTAAAGTTGCTTTTAGGAAAGGCAAAAAATTCACAATGGGATATTATCGTAAACATTTAGATAATTATAAAACATTTTTGCAACCTATTCAATTAGGAGCTATCAATGTCACATATACCACGGTTCCTGGAATGCTGAGTCTGAGGAACCAAACAGTAGGAAACCTAGCAGAGCCAGAAGTTGATTTTGTCCCTGTCATTGGCTTTCTGATTTTAGAAGAAGGGGAAACAGCAGCAGCCATCAATATTACCATTCTTGAGGTAAAACTCTTTTTTTTTTTTTTTTTGTATCTTAGGGGGAGATAGTTTAATAAGACTTTTTTTTATTGTACTTTAAGTTTTAGGGTACAAGTGTGCAATGTGCAGGTTTGTTACATATATACATGTGCCATGTTGGTGGTTAACTCTAAAACTCTTATATATTTTTACTTATTATTGTATTAAACCTGAAGTAACTACATAGAAGGTAGAAATTGATGGAAGAGTCTGTCTATAACATGTAAGTGGTAACATTTAGTAACACACTTCTAGTAACTTTGCATTTTAAGACATCAAGTTTCATGAAAACTAAGTTTACCTGAGTTTTTTTCTATTATTAAAAAAAAACAAATTACTCTGACTTTAATATCAGGTTTGGACACTCTACAATTATAATACCAGAAACTTGGTGAATTCTTTTCTGCTTGTTCCCCCTGCTGGTACCTTTAAATCATCGTATTTCTTTTCTTGATTTTGTTGTTGTTGTTGTTTTAATCATACAGGGGTTTCTGTTCTTGTTTAGATAGACAGGCCTGCTGTTATGTATTTTATTATAGACATGTCCGTGATAAAGAATTTTCTTAGGGCAGTCCCCTTTGAGATGCCATAGACCTAAGAGATTTCAAGGAGTATTTTGATTACTTCAAAGGATTCTTTGGACCAGAAAATCCATGTATGTCAGAATCTTTGTTGGTAGTAGGACCGCTTAAATTAGAGATAGGGAGAAACTCACTAGAGGCAGATGGCACAAAATGCGATTATGGTTACATTAAGCTTAACATAATCATTAGTGATTGAAATTGCATTTTAAATAATTTTTCACATTGTGGAATCTCATGTTGTTTTGGGACTTAGTGTATCAGTTACCTAAATACATTTCCAAGAGGTTTATAAAAATGGTACTCATGGAGTGAGTAGGAGATAGTGTGTAGGACAGGGGAAGGGAAAGAGGGAGAAAGCATGAATATTGCAGTTGAAAAAATATTTTTCAATTACTATGTATTTTGGGAGTTCTATTTTAAAATGTATTTTATTATCTTGGAGGCTTGTACTTTTACAAAATTATAAGTGGTGAAAACCGTCTACCAACTGAAGTCAGTAACTTATTTTGTTGATTACTGTGGCACTGTGACCTAATATAACAGTATAAAAATTCCAAAGCTGTAAAATTAAAGGTAATATTTTGTCAGTATATGGGATATAACACAAGATTTGATAAAGCTTTCAAGTAAGTTATCTTTCAAATGTATACTCTATTAATAACAATATAAATAAATGGATTGATTATTCCTTAGATATGTTAGTTTTTAAAGCAGAGAATACACAGTCACCCTTCTTTTCTCTGAGGAGTCTAGATTTTTTTGAACATGGGGTTTTTGGTTCCACCTTTATTTGTTCCTAGATCTTTGCAACCTTTTCTGCTCCCTGAGTAGCACTAAGATTAAGAGACTGCAGGCCTATGCATATAGGAGCAAGCTGCCCTGGGGAGTAGTAGGGAGGAAGTATTGCATGGGGGGTGGGGGACAGTAAGAGCAGCACAGCAGTCCTTCTATGTCACTGACCTTGTAACTCATGTTGGTCCATATATTACATAAGACAATCTAGAAACCATGATTTTCACTTATATTTTCACATGGAAACATGACTCCATTAAATAAAGTGAGGAGAAAAGCATATGTTGGTGAGTGTGTACTGACATTATATATGCATAAATATACACACATATTGTGTTTCTTTGTAAATATTGACAGCTGGCTGATCACTCTTGACATGGATTTTGCTAATCCTTATGTTTTTGGTATCTGCCTTGTTTTCATTGCTATTATGTGGACTGGTGATTAATAATAATAGCTATTAATTTTAAAGCATTTTCTCTAGGCCACTCTGCACATATGATTTGTAATCATTATTACAGTCTTCCACCCAAAGGAGCTATTATTGCCCCATTATAGAGATAATAGAATTGGAGTCCTAAAATTTAAGTAACTTACTTAAAATTATAGAATTTGGTACTAGGCCTCCTTGAACTGCAGAGCCATTTTTTTTCGTGGTATTGTATTCCTCCTTCTACACATTGGATATTAAGGTAATTTAAAATGTTTTGTTCATATTATGCTTAAAATAATTAGGCTTATATATTTATATAATTGGTTTACATATTATATAAATCTAGATTAAAATTGTTAAAATATTTAAGTGGTTTCATGTGGGTCAACCTAATTACTTCCTATACAACCAAGTATAAGTTTAATACTTTTATGTTTATTTTTTCTAATTTACATCTGTCTACTTTATGGTTGCATTTTTGTATCTTCTGTATACTAATTATACAGTTTAATTTAAAAACAGTTTCTAAGGGTTAATTACTTTGAGAGTATAACTAAAGGAATTTAATGGTGTAATTTTTTCAGGATGATATACCAGAGCTAGAAGAATATTTCCTGGTGAATTTAACTTATGTTGAACTTACCATGGCTGCTTCAACTTCATTTCCTCCCAGACTAGGTATGAGGGGTTTCTTGTTTGTTTCTTTTTACTCACTTCAAATGAGATGAAGAAACTTCATTTTTGAATCAGAAGTGATCATTGTGCTGTTTTGTTAATCTTGGCTATGTGTTAAAATATGATGGGCTTTTATATTTATTTTTGATACTCTCATATATTGCAGTTTTTACCATGAACAATGTAAAGACATTAAAAATTATTGTGTGATGTTCTTTAAATTTTACAACTATTTTATAAACAAATTTGTAATCCTCAAAATAGCTCTTTGGAAGGTATTTTCCTTTCATTTTCTTTTAAAATTAGCTGTTTTCAGTAGATCTCCAAACTCTCAGATGTTTTTATTTTCTTTTAGGTTAAGCAGTGCTAATGTTTGCTTCTTTGTTGCTTTGTTGTGTTCTCTGCTTCTTTTTTGACCTTTTATCTTTTTCTTTTCATGCTTTTAGAAAAGACTCAGTTAATTCATTACAGACTGAAAGGTAAAACCTGAACCTTGGTACAAACTTATCTAGATTCCTTTGAAAAGATGTATTCCTATGTTTAAACACAAACTCCTCTTTCAGTGTGGACATTTACTACTGGGAAATTTTGTCTGAAGCCTGTAGGTGTGATGGCCCAATAGAGGGTGGTGCTGAGTTGGTTAGAAGGAGTGCTGGACAGAGGAAAGTTAATTTGGATTAAAGGAAGAGAAGCATGGCCAGGAGCAGTGGCCTGGGAAACAGGCATTCCTCATTCATTTCTGAAGCTCACTGTGATAACTTTGAAAATATAGAAAGGAAATAATCAGTTTCTAACCTATTGTTTGAATAGTTTCAGTTCTTTTGCTAAAGAAATAGATGATTCCAATGAGTCAGCTGTTTACATCAAGTATTATTACAAAATAATTATTATTCACACTAAGACAACTAACAAAACAATTCATATTTCTTTCATCCTCTTACTGAGATAATTTGAATAGTTAACTTCTGTTGAGTGGTTTCTAATGCTCCTATTTCAAGTACTTTGTACATTAGTAATGTCATTACTTACATCTTCTCATTTTACAGATGAGGTAGCTTAGGCTAAGAGAAGCTGCATGATATGCCCCAAATCACACAGCTAGAAAGTGGTAGAGCTGGCTTCAATGGTGTGGTCTGATTTTAGAATCTCTGCTTTTTAGCCTCTTGTCTGATGGACGCAAACCCTGATTTTATATGCTTTCCTGGACAGTGTTGTTCTTTTCACTCTACAGAGAATTACACTCTCCCTACCCTTTCCCCATCCAGGCAGCTACCGTAAGTGTACTAGACTAAGGTAGCACCTCTGAAATTTAAAAGGTAAAGAACAAAGTATTAAAAACAAACATCAAAACCAAACCAAAAAACCAATCAGGAGTAGGATTAGTTAATATTTTAAGACTAGCCCAGGAGCAGGGTTCGTAATATGTTAAGACTGAAACCAAAAAGCCAACCAGGAGCAGAGTTAGTTAATATTTTAAGGTATTAGTAACATACTAAGTTTGGTGGATAGAATAAAAATAAAAAGGGAAGATAAGTTTACTTTGATATTAATCTCTCTTGACTTCACCAAACTTTTTCCCAATCTTTCCCACGTGTCTCTACTTCTGCTTGTGTCCATGTCTCTCTGTGTCTCTTTTGCACACCTCTTTTTTCTGCATCTTTCCTTGCACTTCTCTTTTCATTTATTTTTCATTTTTTTTGCTCTTTCTACTCCTTCCAACTGTCCCCATTTTCCTTTCCTCCTGAAATAGTGATATTATAGAATAGAGATGCCAAATATGTTTTAACTAATTAAAATAATAGAAAAAAATAGTAATCTCAGTTGTTTATTATTTTATACTGTTCCCAGTTGATTAAATTTCTATAAATCAGTGGCTCTTGTTAGCCAAAAGTGTCCTTATTCAGATGTGATAAGCATTGTCTCTTTTTCTTAAACATCTTTTGAGTAATGTTGATAATACCTGTACATTATGAATTATATAATTTCAAGGGGACTGTCTTCAAATCCTATATCAAAAATATTTTTAATAATTTATATGTATTTTAAGATATGCTTCTATTTTTTTTAGATTCAGAAGGTTTGACTGCACAAGTTATTATCGACGCCAATGATGGGGCCCGAGGTGTAATTGAATGGCAACAAAGCAGGTACGGCCAAGGCTGCATGAGAACCCTCTTCTGGGTTTCATATTATTTACTATCTACCAAATAAAAGTTTATAAGGGAAAAATTAATGTTTTTTGTTTGTTTGTTTGTTTTTTTACTATATTATAGGTTTGAAGTAAATGAAACCCATGGAAGTTTAACATTGGTAGCCCAGAGGAGCAGAGAACCTCTTGGCCATGTTTCCTTATTTGTGTATGCTCAGAATTTGGAAGCACAAGCGGGGCTGGATTATATCTTCACCCCAATGGTGGGTCTCAAAATCTATCACAGATGACTTTTACAAATTGTTTTATAATCATTATTCCTTGAGAATTACAGTGATTTAGTTCCCATATAAATAAATTATTCTTAAAAACCATTGTATATTTCACAGTAAATTAGGACAGAAGATTTCCACATGGTAAAATAGTTCCCTTAACTATTTCAGTAAATATAAATTGAATTTTCATTACTATTCTAAATATTATTCTGTATGCATTAACTATTTCATTACAGTATTTGATACTAGAGAATACAAGCTGTAATATTAAAGAATTTATATCATTAGATAATCTTCCCAGAATGTTTCTTAAACTTCTTGAAAATTGTAACTCTTTCATTTCTTAGTTTTTGCTCACTGAAACACGTTTAGTGTTTTAAAATACTTTTACTTGGTCTCTTCATGCCTTTTATTTCTTAGCCAAATGTTTACTTTCTTCTCTTCTCCTATAATTTTTTTGGAGACAGAGTCTCGGTCTATCAGGTTGGAGTGCAGTGGTGCGATCTCGGCTCACTGCAACCTCCACCTCCCAGGTTCAAGCAATTCTCCTGCCTCAGCTTCCCGAGTAGCTGGGATTACAGGTGGCCACCACCATGCCTGGCTAATTTTTTTTTTGTATTTTTAGTGTATTTCACCATGTTGGCCAGGCTGGTCTGAAACTCCTGGCCTAAGTGATCAGCCTGCCTGGGCCTCACATAGTACTGGGATTACAGGCGTGAGCCACTGCACCCAGCCCCCTCATAATTTTTACTTTTTTAAACTTAATGTTGCCAATTTAAATAAAAAGATATAAACCAAAATATAAGGAAACAAAATTCAATGTAAAATAGCTTATTCTTTATATTCACAACTATATTGTATTTCTTTCCAAACATTCTATAGAAACTCAGTGTATATAAATATAATACATTCTGCTTTTACCTTTTTGACCAGATTCTTCATTTTGCTGATGGAGAAAGGTATAAAAATGTCAATATCGTGATTCTTGATGATGACATTCCAGAAGGAGATGAAAAATTTCAGCTGATTTTAACAAATCCTTCTCCTGGACTAGAGCTAGGGAAAAATACAATAGGTAATTAATAATTTCTTATAAACAGCTTCCTCTCCTTCATGCTGGGTTCCTTGATATGGGGGAAGATGTAAAGGAATTAGAAAGTCTTGGTGGTTTTCTGTGCTTATAATAAGAATGATTTTAAGTTAGAGCATTTCAGAATTCCTGTGTCTGTGTAACAGTGCCTCTCGTTTGTGTATGTTCATGTATATATGCATGTATGTAAAAGACAAACTAGGTTGATACTACAGGTAATATTATTTCCTTAGTTATTGTAGGATTATTTAATTTGTAGATGTCTTTCCTTTGGAATCTGAATTTTGTTCTGGTTTCCTACTTAGCAATAGAAGGAATTACAAAGGTAGTTCCTTTAGTGTCATCTACTCTGTAGTATTTCCGCATAGTGTTGAGGTATACTGATACTTCAGACAGATTATGGGAGCCATAATTCTTTGGTTGGAACAGTTTGATATTGTTGCTAAGAGTCATCCTACTCCATTGCTTGATAGGTATTGTGCTGACTGTTCAGAGAAGGTAAGAAAGAGACAAAGGAGAAAACTCGGAAACATACAGAACTTGAGGGTTGGATGGGCTCTTAAAAAGTCACTTCTGTTCCTTCTGATGATAGACAAGCCAAATGTATTTCAAGGATTGAATGCTGACTGACCCTTCAAACTCCTGTTTTAGTCAGTGGCTGAGCTGGTTTTTTTTAAAAAAAATTTTAGTTTGATGAATATTTGCATTCCTAAATTATCGGCCTTTATGGAGAAATTTGATTTGTAGTAGAAAATATAAAAGAATTCTGAGTAACCCAAGGATTGGTTTTTACTTTTCTTGCTATTTTGATAAACTACATTGATATTTCTAAGTCCCCAGAAGTCTTTTTTTTTTTAGGCTGTGGCTGTTGTTTCAAGTTCAAAGATTATATGTTTGAGATCAAATCATTTTCTTGTAGAACATAGTGGGCTGGTAAAGGGTTGTACGAATGGATACCATGTGTTGGTTGAGAATAGTCTATGTACAAATAACAGAAAACCCAATGCAAATGGATTTAAACACATATAATTTATTGGTTTATTTAACCTGAGAATACAGCGACATATGGCTTTAGATGAGGCAGGAGCAGGACTTAATGCTGCCAGAGATCCTGAGGTTTTCTGTCTCTTTTCTTTGCCTTTTGGAATATTGGCTTCATTGCAAGGCTAACGTTATTCATTGTCATAAGATGGTGATCAGGACCATTCTTCTGCATTTCATATAACAAGAAAGAGAGTATTCAAATTCATGCATTCCTATAAGTTCCTCATAAACATCTGATTGAAATTACATAGGTTACATGCCCACCTCCATGAGTAGGAGAAAGGAATATATTACTGGGCTCTCTCAAGGTTACTTTATGTTTGTAATTTTCTATTTTTAAAGATTAAAAAATTCCTCAGAGCAATAAGTGCTTTGACAGTGAGTCGTTTCTTAAACCATGCCCCATTGATTGACCTTGAGACTATTTCCAAACCCTTATAAAGTTTCAATAAATATCCTTTTACATAAATCTCTGTATATGTGGATAATTAAGATTATCTGTTGAGTAATATGCATGTTGAGTGAAAGCACTCATCCACTGCCTTCTGTGTTAGTTACATTTCAATGTGTACATATACAATAGTTTCTCTATATCCTTACCAGCAATTTCTTTAGTCTTTAAATTTTTATATGCCATTTCTAATGACTGAAAAATATGTGGTTGTATTATACATTATTGTGCATTTTTTCTTTCATTTTCCTGTTTGTTAGTGAGCTTGACACTGGTTTTTTTTTTTTTACTTTGTCATCCTGTTTTTTGTATCCCCTATGTACTTTCCTGTGGTTTTTGCTTTACTGGTTTGTAGGAATAGTTATATATTTTGAATTCAACCCTTTGCCTCTTAAATATATTGCAGATATTTCTCCCAGTCTGTCATTTATCTTTTATTATAATGTCTCTTATTATAAAAATTTTTTTAAATTTAAAATATCAAATATTTTCTGATATACTTTTAAATCCTACTTAGGTCTTTTCACCCAAATGCTATAAAATATTTTACTATATTTTTCTACTATTTTCATTGTTTTGATTTTTATTTACATTATTGCACATATAAGGAATTTATTCCTTGGTAGTGTGTGAGGCAAGGATACAACTTCATTTTTCTTCTAAAATGTAGAAAATAATATACCCTAATATCGTACAGAGAATGAAACATCCATTAGCCATTAATTTTCAACATAAAATATCTACCCTTCTTTTTTTCCTTTTTTTAATCCATCTACCTATCATTTTCCTGAACTCTGTTTTGTTCTATTTGCCTATTTATGTGCTAATAGCATACTGTTTTATTTATCATAGCCTTGAAGTACATTTTGCTAGTTTTTCACGCCAAATATTTTTCTTTTTCTTTCTCTAAATTATCTCACCTATTCCTTAAAAAAGTCTCTTTCATATGAACATTAGATTCAAGCTGAGATCTATAAAACAAACAAACAATTTTGATTGGGGTTGAATTAAAATTGTGGATTAATTTGGATGGATTTGACATCACTATAATATTGAGTTTTCCGATTTAGAAATATAAAATGCTTCTCCAGTAATTTAGATCTTTTATACCATTGCCTTCCCTTGTGTTCTCTCAAAACTGAACTATAAGACAAGGATTTGGACAAGGATTTAGTTTATTTGAGAGGTGATCTCTGGAGGCCTGATGAGAAATGAGGAGGTGAGAGAGAGGAAAGCTGATACATGATGTCCTAATGAGCAGTACTGCTGTGGGCAACTGACACTCAGTCCTGCTGGTGTTCCTCTTAGACACTGGGTTGAATGAAGCTTAGGACTATCCCATGACAAGGAAAGAAATCTGGGCTGTTCATTCACCAGCTCCTATTTCTGATCATTTGAGAGTTGCTCTTGGGTGTTAATGACCTTACGCCTGCATGGGCTGCTGCTGTCTTCAGGTAGAGAGAGACCACTGGGCAAATAGGAACTGCTGCAGGTGACTTTAGAGTGGGTGAAAGGGAGGTGCTGACAGTGTCTGCCCCAGTTATACATTAAAATTTTGTGATTTTCTTCATATAGGTTTTATAGTTTTTACATTAGGCTAATTTCTAAGTATTGTTGCTATTGTGAATAAGGTCTACTTTTCTTTTTTTTTTAAATAGCTGATCTTTAGAGATATTATAATAGTCTTTAAGAATGTGTGATCTGAAGCAGACTTCCTGACTTTGTGCACCAGGTCTGCCACTTCCCAGCTTGTAAACTTCTTCAAATTACCTGAGTGTGCTTCAGTCATAGATTCTGTAAAATGAGAATAATAATATAATCAATATCATAGGGTTATTGTGAGAATTAAGAGAGTTAATATAGGTTAAGCAATTAGTAAGTTCCTAATAGTATTAATTGTAATTATTATTAATGTAAGTGACAGTAAAAAATAGAACACTCTTGATTTGTGAAGGTTACTCAGCTTGCTTTGTGTTCTTACTATAGTTCTAATATTTTCTCTTACATTTTCTTAGTAGACAATCATGTCATCTAGAAAATAGTGACAGTTCTGACTCTTTCCACTACTTTTACAGGTGTTATCTGGCTGATAGCCCTGGGACACTGTTAAATAGTAGCAATTATGACAGACATTATTATTTTGTTTCTGTTTTTAGTGGGAATGCTGCTAATGTTTCAATATTTGATATTTGTTGTTGACTTCTGAGAGATACTGCTTCATCAGGTTAAGGAAGCTGCCTCTTATCCCAAGATTACTGAGTATTTTTCTGTCATGAGTGAATATGTTATTTTATTAAATCCTTTAAAAAATTTTGTCATTTTTAAGATATTCTTAAGACAATCACCTTAGGTAAAGAGTTGGCCTAGTTTTCAATTAGACATCCACACTTTTTTCAGCATTTATAACCTCTTCTATTTTCATTTGTTGCTTTAATATTTTTATTTTGGCAGCCTTAATTATTGTCCTTGCTAATGATGACGGCCCTGGAATTCTATCATTTAACAACAGTGAGCACTTTTTCCTAAGAGAGCCAACAGCTCTCTATGTCCAGGAGAGTGTTGCAGTATTGTACATTGTTCGGGAACCTGCAGAAGGATTGTTTGGAACAGTGACAGTTCAGTTCATTGTGACAGAAGTGAATTCCTCAAATGAATCTAAAGATCTGACTCCTTCCAAAGGCTACATTGTTTTAGAAGAAGGTGTTCGATTCAAGGTACAGTAAGAAGCTTTAATGAGAATGGAAGTTTATCTTTAGTATTTACAAAATAAATTTCTCTTAGATGAGCACTCAAGTCCTAGAATGAAAAAACAATACTTCCAGCTTAGGTGTTAGATAAAGACATGATTGATTTACTATGTGACAAGTGCTATAGTTCTATTTACTCTGTATAAAGCGCAACTGGAAAAATTAACTATTAATAGGGTAAAAGAATATGCAAATAATAAAGAAAATATATGTATGGCTATTTTAAATTTTCAGCACATTTAAATTGCGTATGTCACTTTATATTGTGTATAAACCATATAAAAGAAAACCCAAGCGAATTTTTGTAAACGTTAAGTCCCAGCCAATCATTAAGTCCCAGCCAATCATTTCCCTTTTGCCACATTTTTGCTGAACAAAATGTAACTGCTTACTTCAGACTGCTTGTTTGACAACAAGAATAGTTTATTGGAGAAAAAAATGCTGGATTTGGGATAAATGTGATCTATACTCACAGTTTACCTTCCCAAACCTCTCTTTCTGTATATTAACAATTTTCTGTTCCTGCTACTAAACTTTATTTTTTAAAACAGTTTAAGTTTAAAATGCAGCACATTAACATGGCACATGTACACATATGTAACAAACCTGCATGTTGTGCACATGTACCCTAGAACTTAAAGTATAATAATAAAAAAAAACAAGCAATTTGCAAGATTATGTTGCAAATGTGATTTTTTTTTTTTTTTTTTTTTTGAGGCAGAGTCTCACTCTGTCATCCAGGCTGGAGTTCAGTGGTGCAATCTAGGTTTACTGCAAACTCTACCTCCCAGGTTCAAGTGATTCTGGAGTGCAGTGATGCAATCTCAGCTCACTGCAAGCTCTGCCTCCTGGGTTCACGCCATTCTCCTGCCTTGGCCTCCCGAGTGGCTACAGGCGCCCACCACTACAGGCGCCCACCGCTATGTCTGGCTAATTTTTCGTATTTTTAGTACAGACGGGGTTTCACCATGTTAGCCAGGATGGTCTCGATCTCCTGACCTCGTGATCCGCCTGCCTCAGCCTCCCAAAGTGCTGGGATTACAGGCGTGAGCCACCGCACCCAGCTATGCCCAGCTAATTTTTTGTATTTTTAGTAAAAATAGGGTTTCACCATATTGGCCAGTCTGGTCCCAAACCCCTGGTGCCAAGTGATCCACCTGCCTCAACCTCCCAAAGTGTTGGGATTAAAGGCATGAACCACTGCGCCGGGCCTGTGATTATTTTGACTCATTTTTTATTGTGGAAGAATATGTGTAATATAAGATTTACCATTTTCACCATTTTTAGTGAACATTTCAGTGGCATTAATTATATTCATAGCAATGTACAACCATCACCACCATCTATTTCCAAAATTTTTCATCATTCCAAGGACAAACTCTGTGCCCATTAAGTAGTAACTCCCTAGTCCTCCTCCCACTAGTAATCTCCCATCTACTTTCTGTCTCTATGAATTTGCCTATTCTAGATATTTTGCATATGTGAAATTATACAGTATTTAACCCTTTTGTGTCTGACTTGCTTCACTCAGCAAAATGTTTTCAAGGTTCATCTGTGTTGTTACAGGTATCAGAACTTCATTCCCTTTTTACAGCTAGATTATATTTTATTGTATGTGTATACCGTAATTTTTAAATCCAGCCATCTGTTGTGTTGTTTCCACCTTTTGACTCTTGTCAATAAAGCTACATTATTGTGAAAATAAAATAAAATAAAATAGCTGGTTATGTTAGCTTTAGGCATTTTTCAAGCCAGCTATATAAAATATAATCTAAAATAATAGATTTAAAGCTATTTTGTCTAAAACAGTCCATCTAATAATTATTTTTTTAAATGATCATTTTATGTAACTTCAGCACATTTGCAAATGCATATTCATTTTCATGGTTTTTTTTCACATTTTGGAAATTTAAAACCTTAATTGGTTTGTGCAAGATCACTTACATTTAAATCTTGAAATATATATATAAAAATTCAAATTTGAAATATTTTATTAATTTTCTATTGCTTTATTCATGTTTTTTCATCTTTTAAAATTTTTCTTAAATTTATTTATTTATTTTTTTACTGTGACTTTTTTCATAAAAGACTCCTTTTTCACAGTATAGCTATATACTTTTCTTTTTATTAGGCAAATTAAATGTTAGAGCAAATTGGATTAAATAAATTTTTTAACCGACATAACTGCTTTTATTCCAAAAAGTTTTTATTTTGAGGTATAAATAGTAAAATACACAAATCTTAAGTATATGGCTTAGTGATTGTAAAGATATATATATACACACGTAACTACCACTCAGATTAAAATATTTAACATTAAGGCTGGGCGTAGTGGCACACGCCTGTAATCTTCGGGCGGCTAGGTGCGTGGATCACTTGAGGTCAGGAGTTCGAGACCAGCCTGGTCAACATAGTGAAACCCTATCTCTACTAAAAATACAAAAACTAGCTGGGTGTAGTGGTGTGTACCTGTAATGGTACTCAGGAGGCTGAGGCAGGAGAATAACTTGAACTTGGGAGGTGGAGGTTGCAGTGAACAGAGTGCCACTGCATTCCAGCCTGGGTGACAGCACAAGACTCTGTCTCATAAATAAATAAATAAATGTATTTAACATTATCATCACCCAGAAGATTCCCCCTGTCTCTTCCCCTTTCCAGAGGAAACTACTTTCTGATTTCTATCATTGAAGACTCATTTTGCTGGTTCTTGAGCTTCATATAAATAGAATCATACAGTGTGTACTCTTTTGTGTTGGCTTCTTTCACTCAATATAATGTTTAGGTCTGTATGGTTGCATGCATCAGTAGTTGGACATTTCTTTTAATCACTGAGTAGCATTTTATAAAATAGCCCACTATTGGTTGCTGTTCTCCCACTGATGAACATTTGGGATGTTTCTAATTTGTGCCTGCTGTGACTACAACTGTTTTTTTAACAGTGAACCCTAGATTAGAATGAGATTAATCAAGTTATGTAGCCAGAGCAGGACAAAAAGTTCACAAAAATGAAGACATAGATGTAATTTTTAATCAATGTTATTTTAAAATGCACTAAATATTTTTTGGACACTTCAGTGCAATATATCACAAAGTTGAAAATCCTAAAAGTAGTAACCTGAAACAGGTGTAACCATCACATTGTAGGAATCAGTATTAAATCAAAGTGAGATGATATTTTTCAAAACATGCTATTTTGTTGTCAGAAATGTTTAGTAGATTTCGCTGTATGTGTGTTACAAAAAATACTGTATTCTAGTAACCTTATCTTTTGATTTTGTTTTCAGGCCCTACAAATATCTGCCATATTAGACACGGAACCAGAAATGGATGAGTATTTTGTTTGCACCTTGTTTAATCCAACTGGAGGTGCTAGACTAGGGGCGCATGTTCAAACGCTGATAACAGTTTTGCAAAACCAGGCCCCTTTGGGGCTATTCAGTATCTCTGCAGTTGAAAATAGGTATAGTTTATTCATAAGGAAATTATCACTTCTGAAGCTATAAGTAGGGAATATTTTTTGACATAAGAAAATGCTGAAGGAAATTGATGTCTGATTATTTTAAAAGGGATTTTTAAAATGAACTCTAGAAAAGATAGGTCTAGAGAGACCAGTTACTCTCCTAACTGGGAGTATCAAAAACCTAAACTCACCCTGTTATTAGAGTGGTGTTATTAGAATTCTTATTTTCTCATAGTTCACACTTTCAGGTAAAGGTCTGTACTATTTTGTGTTTTAAAAACAATAAAAAGCAAGAAATAATATAAAGCAGACTTAACTGCTCAAACCAAGTGAATGACTCTTCAAACATATATTAACATGACTGTGGTTTTAAAATTTCTTCTAGAGGCTGACAAATATTTATTTTTATATCATAAAAATATTTTAATAGATCTAGTTTCATTAATGTTAATTTCCTGACTCATTTTTTTCCTATAAAGTGTTTTTGATACATGTGTGAAGAAACATAAGAATGACAATTTTATTTCTTTTTCAGAATATATAGTGTGAAGTTACTGAAGTAACTGATTTTCAGTATTTTCTTTTCATCTCATCTTGGATTGTGTAAATTTAAAAGTGTATTAAGTATATGCTAGCAATATGATATATATTTTAAATATGTAGAATGTATACTTTTTCTGCTTCCCACAGTCCATGTATTTCTTTCAGAGCCACCTCCATAGACATCGAAGAAGCCAATAGGACTGTGTATTTAAATGTATCTCGAACTAATGGCATTGATTTGGCTGTGAGTGTGCAGTGGGAGACAGTATCTGAAACAGCCTTTGGCATGAGTATGTTTCATTTCTTATGAGAACAAAATTATGTAACGAAGAAATATTGCATGTATAAGATTTATATTTTTTCCTTTGAATTGTATGTTATTGATCATTTGAAAATGGAAAACAGATAATCTAATTCTTTTATTGCATCTATAAATATGTGTTGAGGCTGGGCATGGTGGCTCATGCCTGTAATCCCAGCACTTTGGAAGGCCGAGGTGGGCGGATCACAAGGTCAGGAGATTGAGACCATCCTGGCTAACACGGTGAAACCTCATCTTTACTAAAAATACAAAAAATTAGCCGGGCATACTGGCGGGCGCCTGTAGTCCCAGCTACTCGGGAGGCTAAGACAGGAGAATGGCGTGAACCTGGGAGGCGGAGCTTGCAGTGAGCTGAGATTGTGCCACTGCACTCCAGCCTGGGCAACAGAGCAAGACTCGGTCTAAAAAATAAAATAAAATAAAATATGTATTGAGTGCCTGTGCCAGGCATGGCACTGAACTCGTGGATCTTAGAATTTAGGGGGTGGGGGTGACAGAAATGAATCAAGTAAGTAAAAATCAATGTATACTTTAAACTTTAATAAGTGCTGAGGGGGAGGAGCCAAGATGGCCGAATAGGAACAGCTCCAGTCTACAGCTCCCAGCGCGAGCGACACAGAAGACGGGTGATTTCTGCATTTCCATCTGAGGTACCGTGTTCATCTCACTAGGGAGTGCCAGACAGTGGGCGCAGGTCAGTGGGTGAGCGCACCGTGCGCCAGCCGAAGCAGGGGCGAGGCATTGCCTCACTCGGGAAGCGCAAGGGGTCAGGGAGTTCCCCTTCCAGAGGTGACAGACCGCACCTGGAAAATCGGGCCACTCCCACCCGAATACTGTGCTTTTCCGACGGGCTTAGGAAACGGTGCCCCAGGAGAGTATAGCCCGCACCTGGCTCAGAGGGTCCTACGCCCATGGAGTCTCGCTGATTGCTAGCACAGCAGTCTGAGATCAAGCAGCAAGTCGGCAGCGAGGCTGGGGGAGGGGCGCCCGCCATTGCCCAGGCTCGCTTAGGTAAACAAAGCAGCCTGGAAGCTTGAACTGGGTGGAGCCCACCACAGCTCAAGGAGGCCTGCCTGCCTCTGTAGGCTCCACCTCTGGGGGCAGGGCACAGACAAACAAAAAGACAGCAGTAACCTCTACAGACTTAAATGTCCCTGTCTGACAGCTGTGAGGAGAGCAGTGGTTCTCCCAGCACGCAGCTGGAGATCTGAGAACGGGCTGACTGCCTCCTCAAGTGGGTCCCTGACCCCTGACCCCCGAGCAGCCTAACTGGGAGGCACCCCCCAGCAGGGGCAGACTGACACCTCACACGGCCGGCCAGGTACTCCAACAGACCTGCAGCTGAGGGTTCTGTCTGTTAGAAGGAAAACTAACAGAAAGGACATCCACACCAAAAACCCATCTGTACATCACCATCATCAAAGACCAAAAGTAGATAAAACCACAAAGATGGGGAAAAAACAGAGCAGAAAAACTGGAAACTCTAAATACCAGAGTACCTCTCCTCCTCCAAAGGAACGCAGTTCCTCACCAGCAACGTAACAAAGCTGGACGGAGAATGACTTTGACGAGCTGAGAGAAGAAGGCTTCAGACGATCAAATTACTCCGAGCTACGGGAGGATATTCAATCCAAAGGCAAAGAAGTTGAAAACTTTGAAAAAAATTTAGAAGAATGTATAACTAGAATAACCAATACAGAGAAGTGCTTAAAGGAGCTGATGGAGCTGAAAACCAAGGCTCGAGAACTACGTGAAGAATGCAGAAGCCTCAGGAGCCGATGCGATCAAATGGAAGAAAGGGTATCAGCCCTGGAAGATGAAATGAATGAAATGAAGCGAGAAGGGAAGTTTAGAGAAAAAAGAATAAAAAGAAACGAGCAAAGCCTCCAAGAAATGTGGGACTATGTGAAAAGACCAAATCTACGTCTGATTGGTGTACCTGAAAGTGATGGGGAGAATGGAAACAAGTTGGAAAACACTCTGCAGGATATTATCCAGGAGAACTTCCCCAATCTAGCAAGGCAGGCCAACATTCAGATTCAGGAAATACAGAGAACGCCACAAAGATACTCTTCGAGAAGAGAAACTCCAAGACACATAATTGTCAGATTCACCAAAGTTGAAATGAAGGAAAAAATGTTAAGGGCAGCCAGAGAGAAAGGACGGGTTACCATCAAAGGGAAGCCCATCAGACTAACAGCGGATCTCTTGGCAGAAACCCTACAAGCCAGAAGAGAGTGGGGGCCAATATTCAACATTCTTAAAGAAAAGAATTTTCAACCCAGAATTTCATATCCTGCCAAACTAAGCTTCATAAGTGAAGGAGAAATAAAATACTTTACAGACAAGCAAATGCTGAGAGATTTTGTCACCACCAGGCCTGCCCTAAAAGAGCTCTTGAAGGAAGCGCTAAACATGGAAAGGCACAACCGGTACCAGCCACTGCAAAATCATACCGAAATGTAAAGACCATTGAGACTAGGAAGAGACTGCATCAACTAACGAGCAAAACATCGAGCTAACATCATAATGACAGGATCAAATTCACACATAACAATATTAACTTTAAATGTAAATGGACTAAATGCTCCAATTAAAAGACACAGACTGGCAAATTGGATAAAGACTCAAGACCCATCAGTGTGCTGTATTCAGGAAACCCATCTCACGTGCAGAGACACACATAGGTTCAAAATAAAAGGATGGAGGAAGATCTACCAAGCAAATGGAAAACAAAAAAAGGCAGGGGTTGCAATCCTAGTCTCTGATAAAACAGACTTTAAACCAACAAAGATCAAAAGAGACAAAGAAGGCCATTACATAATGGTAAAGGGATTAATTCAACAAGAAGAGCTAACTATCCTAAATATATATGCACCCAATACAGGAGCACCCAGATTCATAAAGCAAGTCCTGAGTGACCTACAAAGAGACTTAGACTCCCACACATTAATAATGGGAGACTTTAACACCCCACTGTCAACATTAGACAGATCAACGAGACAGAAAGTCAACAAGGATACCCAGGAATTGAACTCAGCTCTGCACCAAGCAGACCTAATAGACATGTACAGAACTCTCCACCCCAAATCAACAGAATATACATTTTTTTCAGCACCACACCACACCTATTCCAAAATTGACCATATCCTTGGAAGTAAAGCTCTCCTCAATAAATGTAAAAGAACAGAAATTGTAACAAACTGTCTCTCAGATCACAGTGCAATCAAGCTAGAACTCAGGATTAAGAATCTCACTCAAAACCGCTCAACTACGTGGAAACTGAACAACCTGCTCCTGAATGACTACTGGGTACATAACGAAATGAAGGCAGAAATAAAGATGTTCTTTGAAACCAACGAGAACCAAGACACAACATACCAGAATCTCTGGGATGCATTCAAAGCAGTGTGTAGAGGGAAATTTATAGCACTAAATGCCCACAAGAGAAAGCAGGAAAGATCCAAAATTGACACCCTAACATCACAATTAAAAGAACTAGAAAAGCAAGAGCAAACACATTCAAAAGCTAGCAGAAGGCAAGAAATAACTAAAATCAGAGCAGAACTGAAGGAAATAGAGACACAAAAAACCCTTCAAAAAATAAATGAATCCAGGAGCTGGTTTTTTGAAAGGATCAACAAAATTGATAGACCGCTAGCAAGATTAATAAAGAAAAAAAGAGAGAAGAATCAAATAGATGCAATAAAAAATGATAAAGGGGATATCACCACCGATCCCACAGAAATACAAACTACCATCAGAGAATATTACAAACACCTCTATGCAAATAAACTAGAAAATCTAGAAGAAATGGATAAATTCCTCAACACATACACCCTCCCAAGACTAAACCAGGAAGAAGTTGAATCTCTGAATAGACCAATAACAGGAGCTGAAATTGTGGCAATAATCAATAGCTTACCAACCAAAAAAAGTCCAGGACCAGATGGGTTCACAGCCGAATTCTACCAGAGGTACAAGGAGGAGCTGGTACCATTCCTTCTGAAACTATTCCAATCAATAGAAAAAGAGGGAATCCTCCCTAACTCATTTTATGAGGCCAGCATCATCCTCATACCAAAGCCTGGCAGAGACACAACAAAAAAAGAGAATTTTAGACCAATATCCTTGATGAACATTGATGCAAAAATCCTCAATAAAATACTGGCAAACAGAATCCAGCAGCACATCAAAAAGCTTATCCACCATGATCAAGTGGGCTTCATCCCTGGGATGCAAGGCTGGTTCAATATACGCAAATCAATAAATGTAATCCAGCATATAAACAGAACCAAAGACAAAAACCACATGATTATCTCAATAGATGCAGAAAAGGCCTTTGACAAAATTCAACAACCCTTCATGCTAAAAACTCTCAATAAATTAGGAATTGATGGGACGTATCTCAAAATAATAAGAGCTATTTATGACAAACCCACAGCCAATATCATACTGAATGGGCAAAAACTGAAAGCATTCCCTTTGAAAACTGGCACAAGACAGGGATGCCCTCTCTCGCCACTTCTATTCAACATAGTGTTGGAAGTTCTGGCCAGGGCAATTAGGCAGGAGAAGGAAATCAAGGGTATTCAATTAGGAAAAGAGGAAGTCAAATTGTCCTTGTTTGCAGATGACATGATAGTATATCTAGAAAACCCCATTGTCTCAGCCCAAAATCTCCTTAAGCTGATAAGCAACTTCAGCAAAGTCTCAGGATACAAAATCAATGTGCAAAAATCACAAGCATTCTTATACATCAATAACAGACAAACAGAGAGCCAAATCATGAGTGAACTCCCATTCACAATTGCTTCAAAGAGAATAAAATACCTAGGAATCCAACTTACAAGGGATGTGAAAGACCTCTTCAAGGAGAACTACAAACCACTGCTCAAGGAAATAAAAGAGGATACAAACAAATGGAAGAACATTCCATGCTCATGGGTAGGAACAATCAATATCATGAAAATGGCCATCCTTCCCAAGGTAATTTACAGATTCAATGCCATCCCCATCAAGCTACCAATGACTTTCTTCACAGAATTGGAAAAAACTACTTTAAAGTTCATATGGAACCAAAAAAGAGCCCGCATCGCCAAGTCAATCCTAAGCCAAAAGAACAAAGCTGGAGGCATCACGCTACCTGACTTCAAACTATACTACAAGGCTACAGTAACCAAAACAGCATGGTACTGGTACCAAAACAGAGATATAGATCAATGGAACAGAACAGAGCCGTTAGAAATAATGCCACATATCTACAACCATCTGATCTTTGACAAACCTGACAAAAACAAGAAATGGGGAAAGGATTCCCTATTTAATAAATGGTGCTGGGAAAACTGGCTAGCCATATGTAGAAAGCTGAAACTGGATCCCTTCCTTACACCTTATACAAAAATCAATTCAAGATGGATTAAAGACTTAAATGTTAGACCTAAAACCATAAAAACCCTAGAAGAAAACCTAGGCAATACCATTCAGGACATAGGCATGGGCAAGGACTTCATGTCTAAAACACCAAAAGCAATGGCAACAAAAGCCAAAATTGACAAATGGGATCTAATTAAACTAAAGAGCTTCTGCACAGCAAAGGAAACTACCATCAGAGTGAACAGGCAACCTACAAAATGGGAGAAAATTTTCGCAACCTACTCATCTGACAAAGGGCTAATATCCAGAATCTACAATGAACTCCAACAAATTTACAAGAAAAAAACAAACAACCCCATCAAAAAGTGGGCGAAGGACATGAACAGACACTTCTCAAAAGAAGACATTTATGCAGCCAAAAGACACATGAAAAAATGCTCACCATCACTGGCCATCAGAGAAATGCAAATCAAAACCACAATGAGATACCATCTCACACCAGTTAGAATGGTGATCATTAAAAAGTCAGGAAACAACAGGTGCTGGAGAGGATGTGGAGAAATAGGAACACTTTTACACTGTTGGTGGGACTGTAAACTAGTTCAACCCTTGTGGAAGTCAGTGTGGCGATTCCTCAGGGATCTAGAACTAGAAATTCCATTCGACCCAGCCATCCCATTACTGGGTATATACCCAAAGGACTATAAATCATGCTGCTATAAAGACACATGCACACGTATGTTTATTGCCGCATTATTCACAATAGCAAAGACTTGGAACCAACCCAAATGTCCAACAATGATAGACTGGATTAAGAAAATGTGGCACATCTACACCATGGAATACTATGCAGCCATAAGAAATGATGAGTTCATGTCCTTTGTAGGGACATGGATGAAATTGGAAATCATCATTCTCAGTAAACTATCGCAAGAACAAAAAACCAAACACCGCATATTCTCACTCATAGGTGGGAATTGAACAATGAGAACACATGGACACAGGAAGGGGAACATCACACTTCAGGGACTGTTGTGGGGTGGGGGGAGGGGGGAGGGATAACATTGGGAGATATACCTAAGGCTAGATGACGAGTTGGTGGGTGCAGTGCACCAGCATGGCACATGTATACATATGTAACTTACCTGCACATTGGGCACATGTACCATAAAACCTAAAGTATAATAATAATAATAATAATAATAATTACAATAAAAGAAAAAAAAAGAAAAAAAAAAAGAAATGTAAAAAAAAAAAACTTTAATAAGTGCTTCAAAGGAGAAGTTCTAAGTGTTGAAAGAATATAGGGGAATGCTTTCAAGGGGTATTGATCTTTGAACTAAGACTGAATGATGAGTAGAGATTGATTATGCAAAGGACTGGGTTGGAAGAACATGGAGGTGAGAGTGAGAAGCTGTGAAGGCAGAAAACTGAGGCATAAAAAGCACACATAAGCGAAGAACTTGAGTGGATAGTAGGTACAGAAATAAGGAGGAATGTTGAGCTTGGATAGCTGGACAGGACCATATCATTCAAGAACTTAAGGAATATTTTATAGTTGCCAGTCTTTATAACAGTGTTAACGGAAAACCTTTGAGTGGTTTAGGAGTGGAGGAGAGTTACCATATGGAATGTGGTATGGTATAATCATATTTGGATTTTGAAGATATTATTCACAGTGCCGTGTAAATAATGGGCTGACACAGAAAAGAAGTGAAGATACAGGGAGGCAAGATGATGGTACCTTAGACTATGTGTTGAATATGAGGGTGAGGGAGAGGGAAGTACCAAAGATGACTCAGGCTTCTAGCTTGTGCAGTTGGATGGGAGAAGGGGTTCATGCTGTTCACTAAGATGGAATTCCAAAAAAAGAATAGATGTATTTTAGTAAGGGGAGTAAAATAAATGTGGTTTAACACATTTTGAATTTGAGTTACTTTTGAGAATAAATTTCTCTAGACTCAAAAGAAGGTCTCTGCTGGGCTGGGCGCAGTGGCTCATGCCTGTAATCCCAGCACTTTGGGAGGCCAAGGTGGGCGGATCACCTGGGGTCAGGAGTTCGAGACCAGCCTGACCCACACGGAGAAACCCCATCTCTACTAAAAATACAAAAAAAAAATTAGCCGGGCTTGGTGGCGCACGCCTATAATCCCAGCTACTTGGGAAGGCTGAGGCAGGAGAATCGCTTGAACCTAGGAGGTGGAGGATGCCGTGAGCCGAGATTGCGCTATTGCACTCCAGCCTGGGCAACAAGAGCAAAAACTCCATCTCAAAAAAAAAAAGGTCTCTGCTGGAGAGATAAACCTGGGAACTTTAGCTATATATATTGTATTTGAAGTCATGGAAATTGATGTAATACTCTGACAAGAAAGCTGAAGATGGAGAAGGGAAGAGGACACTATAGACTGAACTATAAGAAGGTTCAACTTGAATGGCTGAGGATATGGGATGATGGCCTAGCAAAGGAGACTTAGAGGACCTGGTAAGAAACTCAGGAGAAAACAGGATGGCAGATACCAGCAGAAGAGTGCTTTAAAATGGAGGAAAAAGTAAACAGTGTCAACCCCTGGTGAGAAGTCCAGTAAAATGAGAACCTGAAAAATAACTATTATAATTAGCAACATAGAAGGCATTAATGACCATAGAAAGGGCTATTTGTATAGAAAGATGGGGACTGAATACCATTTTGAATAGA
This sequence comes from Pongo pygmaeus, assembly GCF_028885625.2. Classification (NCBI taxonomy): domain Eukaryota; kingdom Metazoa; phylum Chordata; class Mammalia; order Primates; family Hominidae; genus Pongo; species Pongo pygmaeus. The sequence goes on from NC_072377.2 coordinate 94,621,419, forward strand.
GGTGAAAGAAGAGAGACCTCAAATATATGCAACCATTTCAAGAAGTTTGGCAGGGAAGATAGGACCTGGAGAAGGTAGTAGTGGTGTGGTGTAGGATTCAGAAGGTTTTTTGCATGTTTAGTTTGGAGAGACCTAAGCATGTGTAGGTTGGATGGAAAAGGTAGAGAAATGTTGAATATTTAGAAGAAAAAGGAGATAATTAATAGTGGTATGGTTATGTGGAAGACAAGTTTAGATGGGATCCAAAAAAGAAAAATTCTGGTTTCTAATTTAGATTTCTCCATTACTGCTTGGACTTTGCATGTGTTTTTTGGAAGTACTCATGAGAGCACATGTTGGAGATTCTTAATCATTAGCAGTCATTGCTTATTCTTCATTTGTGGTCATCTTGAACTATTTTAGAGAAGGATTTGTCCATATGTCAGGACCATTTGGGACTCTAAATGAAAAATCTGCAGTATACCTTTAAAAGGGAGCAACATAAAAATTTAAAATGCTGGATTTTTAGGAAAGGAAATTGCTATTGGATATTACATGTAAGGCATTGACAAATTATCTTGAATTTTGGTAATCTAAAAATGATCAATCGTTTATAGGGAGCCCAGGTTTCAACCTTGATAGTTGTTCTTACTGCATCATGTTCACACCATTAACCAAAATTTAAAAAGAACTTAATGTTTTGGAGGGAAGCAGCCATGTTAAGAGATTATACATTTTAAAAAAAATTTTTACTCTTCATTAGTTAGGGGATTTTTATTTTTGCCCTTTTTTGTTTCTTTTTTTTTTGTAGCACAAAATTTTAAAACATGTACCAGTTGTAGCAGTTTGATAAAACCTTGACAGCCATTTGAAATATGTGAGTCTGCTTGGCATTCTTAAAATATATAAAGTATAAAGTGAAAAATTAGATGGGCATAATTTCAAATTAATCACGTAAATTTTTTAAACCAAATATTTATCATGTTTCTATAAAGGGTATTATTATAAAATTTCTCAGTTATATTTTCATCAGCTTTACAGAAGTTGATAAAAATCATGTTCTGCATATTTCCCTTTAAAATATACATTTAGTATTTATTTAGTTAGTTTTTGAGCCAGGGTCTGGCCATGTCACCCAAGCTGGAGTGTAGTGGCACTATCTTGGCTCACTACAACCTCCGCCTCCCGGGTTCAAGCAATTCTCGTGCCTCAGCCATCCGAGTAGCTGGTATTACAGGCGCACACCACCAAGCCCAGCTGATTTTTGTATTTTTAGTAGAGAACGGTTTCACCATGTTGGCCAGGCTGGTCTCAAACTCCTGACCTCAAGTGATCCACCTACGTCGGCCTCCCAAAATTCTGGGATTACAAGCGTGAGCCACCGTGCCCAGCCACATTTAGTATTTATTTCTAAATACACCTTGGAAAAGTATGTGTAGGTATAAAGCAGAGCTTTAACGCATTTTCTTGGTTTTCAAATAATAATTTTTAAAAAATTCTTATTTGTAGTACAAATTCATTATTTGTAGTTAAAGTTTTCTTACTTGTGTCTTTTCACACTCATACACACACACGTCATGAAAGGATTTTCATTTGTAGTCACAAATGCACTAGTCTCATTGTTTAAACAATAAATTAGAATATGTAAGTTTTTGAAGGAATAACAAACCAGTAAACCATGATTCGTGTTTTTCAGGGGGAATGGATGTTGTGTTTTCCATATTTCAAAGTTTTTTGGATGAATCAGCTTCTGGCTGGTGTTTCTTTACTTTGGAAAATTTAATATATGGTATAATGTTAAGAAAATCATCTGTTACTGTTTACCGATGGCAGGGGATTTTTATTCCAGTTGAGGTAAACATCAGTATTTTTTTATAGTACAAAAATAAAATGTGCAGATAAATTTTCGATGTATCATGAATAACTGTATTCTTATTCCTTATTTTCTAGGATTTAAATATAGAAAATCCTAAAACTTGTGAGGCCTTTAATATTGGTTTTTCTCCCTACTTTGTGATTACTCATGAAGAAAGAAATGAAAAGCCTTCTCTTAACAGTGTGTTTACATTCACATCTGGATTTAAATTATTCCTGGTAAAAAAATTTTCATTTTTAAATAGATTGCTTTCTTTAAAAGAAATTAAGATTTGTAAGATTATTCAAATTGGAAGATAATGTATGTTTTATGTTAATGTGAAAAAGGACTTTTTGTGAGTTGATATACATTTTAGCAAAGTATCTTAATCCGGGGATATTTTTGTCTTTTTAAAATGACAGTTATGCGTAGCTTGGTATTAAAATTTTTTAAGTCTTGCACTTCAGATAGTAACTCATGCTATTAGTGTGTTCAGTGGTTTTCTTAGTTCAACTCTCCTTTAAGTTTTCATTCCCACTCTTCCCTTGCAGGTACAAACAATCATTATTCTGGAAAGTTCTCAAGTAAGATATTTTACTTCAGACAGCCAAGATTATTTAATCATTGCAAGTCAAAGAGATGATTCTGAATTAACTCAGGTTTGATTCTTTTAAAATGAAGTGGGTTTTTTTTGCTTTTCTTTTTAACATTATAATTGAAATTTACCAAAGGTATGATCTGCTGGTTTAGTATAAAAGAAAACCAGAATTTGATTGTGGTAAAGTAGAATATAAAGACTGGTTAGTTAAAAGTTAATTTTTAAACACCAGGGTCATAAAATATTATATTGTCTTCAGGAGCCAAGGATAATGCAATAATAAAAGTGAACATTTAATTAGAATTTAACTGAATTGCAAAACATTGTGGAGAAAAATCACACAGCCAGACAGAGAGTATCACTAAAAATTCATGATTAGCATTGCCACACGGGCATTCAGTATCACCTCAGAAATCCCACATTTCTTTAGTAAACTAGAGCTTGTAATTCTAGTAATGCTTATTTGATAACTTTTGTCACTCCTTAAACTTCCATACATGCTTCACATTTCCATTTTCAGCTAATTCCCTTGTTGAAGTGAAAGCTACCAAAAGGGGTATTATTCATTTTCCCAACATCAAATTCAAAAACCCACTTGAAACCCAATCTTATTCCTCATTCCTGCTACGACAGAGAAAGTGTCCCTTCTAAAAAGCCAGGCCTCTCACATAGGTGCTCATCTTGTCCTCATAAGGTTTAGCTATTCCCTCCATCTCTGACGTCTCTCTCTCTCTATTTGGTTACTACAATCAGCCTAAATGTTCCAGCTTCACCCAGCTTAAAAAGAAATTCCTCCCCTGATGTCATTCCCTTCTAGTTTTCATTTCATTTCCTTTCTCCCTTCTATAGTAAGACATCCTGAAAGAATTATCTACTTGTTTTGTCTTTACTTCCCTGTGCTCACCGATGACAACTGCATTACCAGATCCAGTGGGTGTTTTTCTGTGCAATCATTGTACATTCTACCAGCATGTGACAGTCACCTCATCCTCAAATATAAATCTTACCTTGCTTTCTAACACACTACACAAATTTTCCTTTTCCCTTTCTCTCTGTGTGTATGTGTGTGTGTGTGTGTGAGATCCTTCTCAGTCCCCATTGCCAGTTCCTCTTCCCTTTCGTAAACTTAGATGTCTTGGAGTTTTCCAGAAAGATTCACTTATAGTTCGAATTTTTTTTTTCTTTCTCGTCACTCACCTGGATACTTTTATCAATCCTATGGTTTTAAATATCAGCAATAGGCTAGTGTATTTTAAATTATATCTGTAGCCTTTCCTCTGTATTCCAGGCCTACATACCTAACTGCCTATTGACATGTTCACTTAAATATATTTTTGGTACATAATATTTAACATATCCCAAACTGAACCTTTGATTTTCACTATGAAACTTGTTACTTCAGTGCTAGCTTTCATCTCAGGAAATAGCAACCCCACGAACTCAGTTGCTTAGGACAGAATCCTGAGATATTTCTTCCTTGATTACTCCTTTTTTTAAGTGGGGGGGATGGGGTCTGGCTCTGTGGCCCAGGCTTGAGTGCAGTGCCATGGTCACAGGTCACTATAGCCTTGACCTCCTGGGCTCTGGTGATCCTCCTACCTTAGCCTCCCGGGTGGCTGGGTCAACAGGCGTGTGTCACCACACCTGGCTGATTTTTTGTATTTTGTAGAGATGGGGTTTCACCATGTTTCTCAGGCTGGTCTTGAACTTACTCCTTTTTATTCTTTCACATCGAGTTTATCATTAAGTATTTTTTATTATATGTGTCAATAAGTGGAGACATTTTGTCTCTACTCCTCCCTACTCCAGGTCCCCACTATTTCTCTTCCACACCATTATAGTGTCCTCCTAGCTGTTCTCTGAATTTCCTTGACCTCCTCAGATCCATTCTCCATTGAGTAACTAGAGGCATTTTTTGAAAATGTTATTTGACTAATGTTATTTCTGATTTTAAAACCACTCAATGATTTGCAGTTATACTTAGAGTAAATTTGAAATTATTTAATATGGGCTTAACATAGGATAGCTATATTTCCTGATTTGCCTTGGAAAGTACTGGATTATGCCTGTTCTGGTATTGTTATTAATATTGCCCCTTTCACTCTTTAAAGGATCCCTGTTTAGGTGATTAATTATATGGTCACCCTAATGGAAGGTACTCCATGATGATCTTACCTCTCCAGCCTTAACTCTCATCATTCTCCCAGCACTATCAGATTCCTTCCAGTCTTTATTCAGATAATGACCAACTTTTTCTGTCTTAAGAACTTTGTCATGTTGTTCCTTCTAACTTGATTTCCCAAATACCTTCATAATTCTGTATCAGACCATCCTAATTGTCATCTTCAGTACTTGACTCATTTTATACTCATACATTGACTTAATTATTGATATGTTTCTTGTTTACCTTTTCCTAATAGTTAATAAGATCCATAAAGGGAAAGGCCGCTGTATTCATAGTTCCTAGCATAATATCTGTGGCTCAAAAGTTCCTAATTGTTGACTGAATAAGTATAATTTTCTGTGACATTGACCAGCTTGCCTTCAGGTAGGGTCTGAATTTTAATTTTGCATTTATGAACACTTACCCTGAAACCTTGCGTGCATTGACTGCCACCATGGGGACAAAAAGGATTTAGGTGTTTCTCTGTATTCTATTGCTCGAGCAATTGATAATAATATTGCAGCATTAGAATGTTTCTTATTCAGTTCTAAATTTTTCATATGTAGTTTATTTCCTGGTTTTAGCTTTCCCTTTTCCTGCTGTCACCAACCCTTACCCAGATGTACATTTGATACTGATTTCTTTTCAAATAACTTCTCTTTCATTCACTCTGTGTGTGTGTGTATGTGTACTTATGTGCATAGACATATATGTGCACACACAGATTAGATAAGGGAGAGAGCAGCGAGGGAGCATCAGTTTTCGTATTTTCTTATTTATGAAAGTATCTTTTTAATCAAATAAAAGGATCCAAGAGAGTAAACATATGGTATTGATTACATTCTTGCAAGTGCTAAATTCCTAGTCATAAAGGGTTTTGTATTTCAACATTTCCTTCAGGTCTTCAGGTGGAATGGAAGAAGCTTCGTGTTGCATCAAAAACTCCCTGTCCGAGGTGTGCTGACCATGGCCTTGTTCAACAAGGGAGGCTCTGTGTTCTTAGCCATTTCCCAGGCTAATGCCAGGCTGAACTCCCTTTTATTCAGATGGTCTGGCAGCGGGTTTATTAACTTTCAAGAGGTGCCTGTCAGTGGGACAACAGAAGTTGAGGCTTTGTCCTCAGCCAATGATATTTACTTGATATTTGCCAAAAATGTCTTTCGAGGTGAGAAGATAAAGTATTTGTAGTGTATATATAGTTATTGAAATCATCTAGCATTCATATGGTATATTTTATATGAAAATGCCCTTGCAATAATTTTTTACTAATCCGTAGAATATTTCTTGATAGATAAGTATTAATTGTCAGCTGTAAATGGATTTTTGAGAAATAGTTAAGCATTATACCCCTAATCTTGTGTTCTGACTACTACCTGAAAGTTATATGAAAACAAAATTGGAAGTAGATAGGTAAAGTTGAAAGATACATGAATATTTTATACCCAGGATGCAAACAAGTAACTTTTTATATGTATTTACTTGAGGTGCCATGAATAATTTATAGTATTAATAAATAATGTTCAAAACTTTTTATAAGACTCAGAATATTCTTGGAAGGAAAATTTGCTTTTTGCTGCTGAGTAGAACTTTCATGGGTAAAATTGCAACATTCCTAAAAAAATAAAAAAAATTGTCCTTGTTCTTTCTTTAACATTATATCATGGTTAATGACTAATAATGTATTCATGTCATGCAGTAAATGCAAAAAGACTTTTGAAGTACTTCCTATTAACTTGTATTTTTATTAGACTAAATGGATTCTGAGGAAATTTGTTTCTTGATATTTTTATTGTAGTTTTATTATGTAATTTTGTCATTTTTTCCTGTAACTTTTGCATTAAGATTTGATTTATATTTCATTATTGTAGGAGATCAGAATTCAATTGATATTTTCATCTGGGAGATGGGACAGTCTTCCTTCAGGTATTTGCAGTCCCTAGATTTTGTTGCTGTTAACAGAATCCACTCCTTCACACCAGCCTCAGGAATAGGTAAGGACTTTTCAACTGCTCACCAATTCTAAAGGTAGTATGGAAAGCCGGAATGATTTTAATCTCAGTGATTTAGATTTAGTGTCATATTGCCAGACACTGGGTATTTTTTTTTTGGAGGTGCGGTCTCACTGTGTTGCCCAGGCTGGAGTGCAGTGGGGCAATCTCTGCTCACTGCAAGCTCTGCCTCCCAGGTTCCGCCATTCTCCTGCCTCAGCCTCCCCAGTAGCTGGGACTACAGGCGTCCGCCACCACGTCTGGCTAATTTTTTTGTATTTTTAGTAGAGACGGGGTTTCACCGTGTTAGCCAGGATGGTCTTGATCTCCTGACCTTGTGATCCGCCCACCTCGGCCTCCCAAAGTGCTGGTATTATAGGCATGAGCCACCACGCCCACCCGACTCTGGGTATTTTAATAAGAATGTAACATCAAGGTCTTTACAATACTCCTCCCAGAAATCCTATAATTTTTTGAAATTCTTCTGAATTTCAATTTTCTTTTTGCAGATCAATACTTTCAGAATGGACATTGGCTTGAGAATAATCAGAATAACTAAAATGTGGAGGAAAATATTAGTGAAGAATAAAAATAATATATTTCTTTTGTCTAGAGAAACATGAAGAGTGACATTAAATATGTATTTTTAAAATATGAAAGTATGTATATGGCAATAGCAAGTATTTACATTTAAGAATTTTTTTTAAGTTGGAGAATGACTATGAGAATTCTTCCAGCTTCATGAACTCTGCCAACCTCCTCCACAGTCTGAAATCCTTTCTTGGTCTTCTGTACTTTAATCCACACGTCAGAAACATAAGCAATATTTTTAATCACTGTGGTTTCAGAAACAAAGTCAATTGGAGAGAACCCAAGGTATTATTGCTGTCTGCAGGTTGTAGGATTATTTTAGGGTTGGCAAGGAATCCTTTGGGTGGGCCAGTGATGATAAGGAGATGAAGCTGAGGCCAGCTGGCATGGTGAGCTTATCAAGCTGGCTCATGGGGTGGGTGTTCATAGCGTAGGGAGGAGACACAGACAGTGGGTCATCATGTCTCCTGTTGAGGTGTCTAGAGAATTTGTGAGCCAAGCCTGAGTGGCTCCATAGGTGACTCTGGATGAATCACAGTCCTGCTTTTAAACTGAGATATGGCAATTCTGTATGAATTAAATGGCACACAGTTATTAATTTGATATTATATGTAAGTCAGTGTTACAATGCTGTGAAGAATTCCTCTACTTAAAAGCCTTAATGTATGGTTGGAGAAGCAAGAAAAAATATTAAGATACTAATTCAAGGTACAGGACTGTATTAGTCCATTCTCACACTGCTTTAGAAAACTATCTGAAACTGGGTATTTTATGAAGAAAAAAGGTTTAATTGACTCACAGTTCCACAGACTGTATAGAAAGCATGCTTTAGGAGGCCTCAGGAAGCTTACAATCATGGCAGAAGGGTGAAGGGGAACCAAGCACCTTCTTTACATGGTGGAGGGAAAAAGAGAGAGTGAAGGGGGAAGTGCTGCACACTTTTAAACAACTAGATCTTGGGAGAACTCCCCTGCTATCACAAGAACAGCAAGCGGGAAATCCATCTCTATGATCCAATCACCTCCCACCAGGTCCCTCCCCCAACACTGAAAATTATAATTTGACATGAGATTTGGGTTGGGACACAGAGCCAGACCATTTCAGTGACCAATACCATTTGCTCTGTGAGGAGTAGAATTGGAGTGATTAAGAGAGTTAAGAGAGAGCTTGAGCTATATCTGCGTGGATTGGCAGGACACACTTTGGGCAGAGGGAAAGGTATGAGCAAAGGAGAAAGGCAGATGTGTTTATAGCATTGAGGGCACCATTGCTAGATGAAACTGCCAGGGACAGAGGATTTGACCAGAATGTTGTAGTGCTGAGATTGGAGATACAACACTGGAATCTAGAGAAGATGGCCTGGAATGGCAGGCACATGGTATGCCTGTGCCTCAAATCATCCAGCAGTTTTCACACATTTTGGTCTTAGAATCTATTCGTATTTATTGTGTAAGAGATTAAAACTGAGAAATTTTAAAGTCATTTATTTTAAAATGACAGCTATATACTCATTATGTGTAAATATAACGTTATTTTTAAAAAACACTTTCTAAAACGAACACTTTTATGAGAAGAGTGGCATTGGTTTTATTTTAATTTTTGAAAATCTCTTTAATGTCTGGTTTAATACATGGTATGTAGATTCTACTTTTTATTTATGTATTTAATTAATTTTTTAAAGAGACAGCATTTTGCTCATTTGTCAGGCTATAATATAGTGATGCAATCATAGCTTACTGCAGCCTTGAACACATGAGTTCAAGCCATACTCCTGCCTCAGCCTCCTGAATAGCTAGGACTACGGGCATGCTCCATCATGCCCACATAATTAAAAAATTTTTTTTTTTTGTAAAAGTGGAGTTTCTTTGTGTTGCCCAGGCTGATCTTGAGCTCCTGGCTTCAAGAGATCCTCCCGCCTCAAAGTGCTGGGATTAGTCGTGAGACACTGTGCCCAACTGATTCTCTTAATTAATTAACTTTTTTCCATCTTTATTAAGGCTTGATTGACAAATAAACATTACATATATTTAAGATATACAATGTGATATTTTGATATACATATAATGATGTGTATTTCCTCAATTGAGCTAATTAACCCATCCATTACCTCACATATTTACCTTTTTTTTGATGAAAACACTTAAAATCTAGTCTCTTAGCAATTTCAAGTACACAATACATTATTATTAACTATAGTTATTATGCTGTAGGTTAGGTCCACAGAAATTACCCATCTTATAACTGAAAGTTGGTATTCTTTAATCAAAATCTCCCATTTCTCCCACGCCCTGGCCCCTGGCAAGCACAATTCTACAATTTGCTTTTTTGAGTTTGACTTTTTCAGATTCCACATATAAGTGAGATCAGGCAGTACTTGTCTGAGTCTGGGTTCTCATGTCTGCATCTGAATTCAGTCTACTGCAGTATTATCAGTCATTTAGCCTCTGCTAAGTTCTATACACTCATGAAAGAATGAGAGTGAAGTGGAAAAACAGCATTATTATGAAAACAGCATTATTTTCGTATTATTATGCAAATAGTTTTGACCTCTGAAATCCTCTAAAAGGGTTTCAATGTCTCTTAGATCCCTGGATCACACTCAGCAGTAGTGAGATAGAGAAATCCTTGAAGGCTTTTCAATGGCAAATGATGATCAAAGGCATGTTTTACAACTCCTCATAGCTTTGGTGTATAGAATATGCTGGATGAAGTAACTTGCAACTGCCTGGGCAAGAGTTGAGGGCCTTTAGCTGGGGTGAGAAATTAGGAATGAAGATTCTTGTGAGAAAGAGAAATTAGAAATGAAAATCCTTGTGGGAAAGAGAAGTTAGAAATGAAGATTCAACAGCACTTAATGTCTGTTCAAATGTGGGGAGCAAAAATTATTATACCTTGGCAATTGAGAGGAGAATGGTTTTAAATTAGGAAAAGACACAGAAAATGTCTGTAGTGGGAAATGTGATGAGCTTGTTTATAGGCGTCTTCAGTTTGAGATAATATAGAAGCATGTGTAGGTGGTTAGTAGAGATGTGGAACTAGAATCAGGAAGAAATTGGTGTTAAAGGTTTGGATTTTGGAGACATCCATGCGTGGGGATAGTTGAACTCACAAATGTTAAAATGTACAAAGTAAATTATATTGATTGCAAAGACTAGAAGATTTAGCACAAATACAGGAGTCAGTATTTGGAATTTTTCCCTTAGGTCCCAGCTACTGCTTTCTTTATCAGGCATTTAACATTTAGGCAGTGTTACCTTCAGTCACCTCAACTACTGACCAGGAATCACAGGTTATTTATGTCTAACTTTTAAATTAGTATTACTTTTAATTTACAAGTTATAATTATATTACATATATTGAGTGTAGTATGATGTTTTGATAAATGTATACAACGTGGAATATTAAATCAAGCTATTAACATATCCATCACTTAACATTTTTGTGATGATACAGTTGAAATGTACTCAGTTATTTTGAAACATACTGTACATTATTATTGATTATAGTCACCCTGGTGTGCAGATCTCAAAAATTCCTCGTCTAGGCAAAATTTTGTACCTTTTGACCACCAACTTCCCATTCTCTTGCTCTTCCCCACCCTGGCGACTATTGTTGTACTCTTTGCTATGAATTCAAGTTTTAAAAGATTCCACAACTAGTGAGATCATGCAGTATTTGTCTTTCTGTGCCTAGCTTATTTACTTGGATAATGTCTTCCAGATCCATCCATGTTGTCCCAAATGACAGAATTTTGTTCTTTTTTTGAAACGGAATAGTATTCTATCACGTATATATACCACATTTTCTTTATCCATTCATCTGTTGATAGATATATAGGTTGAGTTCACATTTTGGCTATTGTGAATAGTGCTGTAATGAACATGGGAGTGCAGATATCCCTTTGACATACCGATTTCAATTTCTTTTGACATATTCCTAGACAGAAGTGGGTATTGCTGGATCATTCTGTTCATTGTTGGGGGAACCTCCATACCATTTTCCATGACATCTTACTAGTTTACATTTCTACCAACAGTGCATCTGCAAGGATTTCCTTTTCTCCTCTTCTTCTTTTTTTTAATAAGACTTATTTTAATAGGTGTGAGGTGATAGCTTATTTTGGTTTTAATTTTTATTTTCCTAATGATTAGTGATCAGCATTTTTTTCATGAACCTGTTGGCCATATATAAGACATCTTTTAAGAAGTGTCTTTTCAGGTCTTTAGCCTATTTTATTTTATTTTATTTTATTTTATTTGAGACAGAGTCTTGCTCTGTCGCCCCGGCTAGAGTGCAGTGGTGCAATCTCGGCTCACTGCAACCTCTGCCTCCCGGGTTCAAGTGATTCTTCTGCCTCAGCCTCCCGAGTAGCTGGGATTACAGACACCGGCCACCATGCCAGCTAATTTCACCATCTTGGCCAGGCTGGTCTCAAACTCCTGACCTCATGATCCACCTGCCTCAGGCTCCCAAAGTGCTGGGATTACAGGCGTGAGCCCCTGGGCCTGGCCTAGCCTATTTTTTAATTGGGTTGTTTCCTTGCTATTGAGTTATTTGAGTTTCTTATATAGTTTGGATATTAACCATTTATCGGATAGCTGTATGGTTTTAAAATGTTTTTTCCCATTCTTTGGGTTGTCCCTTCATTTTGTGAATTGTTTCCTTTGCTGTGCAGAAGCTTTTTAGTTTGATGCAATCCCATTTGTCAGTTTTTGCTTTTGTCACCTGAACTTCTGGAATCAATAAAAAAATCCTTGCCCAGATTAATGTCATTGGGATATTCCCCCTGTTTTCATTGAGTAGTTTATAACTTAAGGTCTTTAATTTATTTTGAGTTGATTTATGTATTTGGTGTGAAATATGGGTCTAATTTCATTCTTCCACATGTGGATATCCAGTTTTCTCAACACCATTTATTGGATAGACTCTCTTTCTACATTGTGTGTTCTTGGCACCTTTGTCAAAAATCAGTTGGTTGTAAATGTGTGAGTTAATATCTGGGCTTTCTATCCTATGCCATTTGATCAGTCACTCTGTTTTTATGCCAGTACCAAGATGTTTTGATCATAATTGCTTTATATTTTGAAGTCAGGTAGTGTGATGCATCCAGCCTTGTTCTTTTTGCTTGAGATTGTTTTGGCTATTCAGAGTGTTTTGTGGTTTCATATGAATTTAATTTTTTTTTATTTCTGTGAAAATAGAAAAATGATACCGGAATTTTGATAAGGACTGCATTGAATCTGTAGATCACTTTGGGTAGCATGGACATTTTAACAATATTAATTCCTTCAATTCATGAATGTGGGATATCTTTTTATTTATTTGTGTTTTTTTCTATTTCTTTCATCAGTGTTGTACAGTTTTCAGTATATGAGTCTTTTGTTGTCATAGTTAAATTTACTCCAAAATATTTTATCTTATTTTTTATTGCTGTTGTAAATAGGCTTGTTTTCTTAACTTTTTTGGATAGCTAGTTATTAGTGTATAGAAATGCTACAGATTTTTGTATGTTGATTTTGTATCCTGCGACTTTACTGACTTCAGTTATCAGTTCTAAGAGTTTGTTTTAATGCAAACTTTAGGGTTGTCAATATATAAAACATGTTGTCAGCAAACAGAGACAATTTAATTTCTTCCATTCCTATTTAGGTATGTCTTATTTCTTTCTCTCGCTTAATTGCTTTGGCTGGAACTTTCAGAACTATGTTGAAAAGAAGTGACAATAGTGGGCATCTTTGTCTTGGCCAGGATCTTGGAGAAAACCTTTTTCAACTTTTCGCCATTGAGTGTAATGTTGGTTACTTGTTTGTTAGGTGTGACTTTTATTGTGTTGAAGTACATTTCCTCTATACCTATTATTTGGAGAGCTTTTATCATGAAAGGATGTTGTTTTTTTCAAATACTTATTTTGCATCGATTTAGATGATTATTTGGTTTTTATTCTTTATTTTCTTAGTGTGGTGAATCACATTTATTGATCTGCATATATTGAACCATCCATAAATTCCAAGAATAAATCCCACTTGATCATGGTGAATGATTCTTTTATTGCATTGTTGAATTCAATTTGCTATTGTCTTACTAGGGATTTTTGCATCTTTGTTCATCAGAGATATTGGCCTGTAATTTCTTTTTTTCTTATAGTGTCTTTGACCTTTATATCAGGATAATGCTGGCCTTGTAAAGTGAGTTTGGAACTATCCTCTGTTCTTCAATTTTTTGGAGTAATTTAAGAAGGATTGGTATTTGCTCTTTAAATGTTTGGTAGAATTCAGCCATGAGGGCATTGGGTTCTGGGACTTCCTTTGATATGAGTCTTTTTATGACTGATTTAATTTCCTTACTCATTATTGATCTGCTTAGGTTTTCTATCTTTTCATGATTCAGTCTTAGTAGGTGCTATGTGTCTAGACATTTATTCATTTTTTCAAGGTTATCCAGTTTTTGGCACATAACTGTGGTAGTTTCTCTTGATCCTTTGTATTTCTGTATTTCTGTGGTATCTGTTGTAATGTCTCCACTTTTATTTCTGATTTTGTTTGAATCTGCACTTTTTTTCTTAGTTGATGTAGCTAAGGGTTTGTCAACTTTTTCTTTAAAAAAAACCAATTCTTAGTTTTATTTATTTTTTCTATTGTTTTTCTAGTCTTTCTTTTATTTATTTTTGCTCTTTGTTATTTGCTTCCTTCTGTTAACTTTGGGCTTAGTTTGTTCTTTTTCTGTTTCCTTTAGTTGTAATATTAGACCATTTATTTGATATTTTATTTCTTTTTCAATACAGGTGTTTATTGCTGTAAATTTTCCTTTTTGGACTGTTTTTGCTGCATACCATACATTTTAGTATATTATTTTTATTTTTGTCATAAGGTATCTTTTTATTTCTTCTGCAAGTCACTTGCTGTTTAGAGTATATTTAATTTCTGCATATTTGTGAATTTCCCAAGATTTCTTCTATTATTGATTTGTAGATTAATGCCCTTATGATCAGAAAACAAACTTGCTATGCTTTCAGTGCTCTTAAATTTGTTAAGACTTGTTTTGTGGCCTAACATACAGTCTATCCTGAAGAATGTGCTGTTTGCTTGAAAAGAAAGTATATTCTATTGCTGTTGGATAGAAGATTTTGTATATGTCTGTTAGGTCTATTTGGTCTACAATGTAATTTAAGTCCAGCGTTTTCTTATTGATATGCCGTCTAGATAGTCAGTTTATTGTTGAAAGTGGGATAATGGGGTCCCCTACTATTATTGTATTGCAGCCTATATCTCCCTTCAGATCATTTAATAATTGCTTTATTATTTAGGTGCTCCAATGTTGGGTGTATATGTATTTATAATTGCTATGTCTTCTTGATGAATTTACCCTTTTGTTATTATATAATGGTCTTCTTTGTCCCTTTTTATAGTTTTTTACTTAAAATCTATTTTACCTGATATAAGTATAGCTACCCTTCTGTTTTGACTTACATTTGCAAGGAATGCCTTTTTCCATTCCTTCATTTTCACTTTATATGTGTCGTTATTGGTAAATATTCTCTTGTAGGCAGCATATGATTGGATCTTTTTTTTTTTTAAATACATTCAGCCATTCTGTGTCTTTTGATGAATTTAATCAATTTCATTCAGGGTAATTATTAATAGGAACAGACTTGCTACTGCCCTTTCATTATTTGTTTTCTGTTTGTTTTGTAAATCTTTTGTTTCTTTCTTCTTCTCTTGCTGTTTTCCTTTGTGGCTTGATGGTTTCCTATGGTGGTCTGCTTTGAATCCTTCCTTTTTATAGTTTTTGCTTCCACTGTAGTTTTCTGCTTTGTGGTTACCATGAGGCTTACATAAAACATCTTGTACTCAAAAACAGCTATTTTAAGTTGATAAAAAATTAACTTCATAGCAAACAAAAACTATATTTTTATGTTCTCTCCCCTAAAACTTTTATGATTTTGATCTCAGAATTTTTTTTGTAATTTGTATTTCTTAACAATTTATTATAACTACAGTTATTTTTAATAGTTTTGTCTCAGAGTAGAGATAAATTTGCTTTATATAATCACCTTACATTATTAGAATATCCTGAACATGACTGTATTACTTATACCATTCAGTTTTTTTTTTATTTTCTCATGTTTTGTGTTATTAATTGTCAGACTTTCATTTAAGCTTAAATAACTCCCTTTAGCAATTCTATAGAGCAGGCCGAGTGGTAACAAACTCTCTTAGCCTTTGTCTGGGAAAAATTTAATTCTCTCTTGTTTCTGAAGGACAGCTTTCCTGAGTAAAGTATTCTTGGTGGAAGTTTTTTTCCCCTCCTTCATTACTTTGAGTTTATTATTCTACTCTCTCAGGGTCTGCAGGGTTTCTGCTGAGAAATCTGCTAATTAGCCATATTGAGGCTCCTTTGAATGCGACTATATTCTCTATCTCTTGCTGCTTTCAGTATTCTTTCTTTGTATTTGATGTTTGTTTGGGTAAACTCTTCATTGAGTTGAATTTGATTGGAGAACTTTGAGCTTCCAATTTTTAGATAGTGTTGTCTTTCCCCAGATTTAGGCATTTTTCAACCATTATTTTTAAAAATAATGATTCTTGGTATTTTTTCTTTCTCTTCTTTGGGAACTCCTGTTATGTACAGCTTAGTTCTCTTGATTGTGTGACATAATTCCTATAGGCCTTCTCTATTCTTTTTCATTCTTTTTTATTTTTGCTTCTTTGACTGGATAACTTTAAGTATCCTATCTTTTAATTCACTAATTTTCTTTCTTCTGCTTGATCAAGTCTGCCGTTGAAATTTTCTACTGAATTTTTAGAATAGTCATTGTATTACTTATCTCTAGCAGTTCTGTTTTTTATTTCTTTGTCAAATTTCTTATTTTGTTAATGAATTGTTTTCCAAATTGCATTTACTTTTTGCTCTGTATTTTCTTATAGTTCCCTGAACTTCAAGAGAATTATTCTGAATTTTTGTCATTCATTTTATAGATCTCCATTTCTTCAAGATCCATTATTGGAACTTTATTAGTTTCTTTTGGTCATATTTCCCTGATTTTAAAAAAATCCTTATGTTGGCATCTGCACATGCGAGGAAACAGCCACCCTTTTCAGGCTTTTCTAGTGTTCTGTGGTGGTGATAGAACTTGACTTTGTTATCATGTTTTGTATTTGGGCTGGGCTGTTACCTGTGACCTGGGATCAAATGGAAGTGCTGTCTGTGCTCTGAGATCCAGTGAGATCTCTGGTTGGGGTCTTCAGTAAGTCAGAGCTGTTGCCTAGGCTTAGTAATTGCCTCTGATCAGACAGTGTTGTAGATTGTCTTCTCTAGCTGGCTAGTACTGTGGTTTGGGATCTATATCTGCGCAGGGCCACCTACTTGGCTGGGAGGCTGGGTGAGGTGTCTAGATTGCTACTTAACTACTCAGGGTAGGCAGGACTGCAGGCTATGCCGCATAGATATGCATGGACATGGGCTTGCCTCCCATACTAGGGTATCCTTAAGCAGAGCACTGAGGTTTGGTTCAGTAGCTGTTTAGCTGCTGGAGTTGCGCAGAGTCAGATGCTGCCCTCAGAAGACATTCACATACATGCACATGACTCCTGGCCTGGCAAGGGCTTAAGGAGAGCCCCAGGATTTGGTTGGATTGATGCTCACTAGCGGAGTCTGGGCAGGACTAGATTCAGATGATTGCTGACCTGCTTTTAACTTCTAGCTTGGAGCGAAGTTAAGGAAAGTGCTGGGGCTTGGCTAAGTCATAGCTCTGCAGCTGGGTCTGAGTAGGGTCAGATGCTCTCTTTGGATAGTTAGTGGGTCTGGGAAGGGTCAGAGGGTCCCCTTGTGGATAATGCTGACCTGCCCTTGCTTCTTGGCCTGGAAGTGGCTGTGAAGGAGATCACCAGGGCTTGGCTAGGTCACAGCTCTGTAGCTGCATCTAGTTGGGGTCAGATGCTCCCTCTGTGAATGATCACAAATGTACCCCTGCCTTCTAGCCTGAGAAAGGACTAAAGAATACTCTAGAGCTTGGTTGGGTTGCAGCTCAATCACTAGGCTTGGGTGGAGCTAGATGTTCACTCAGCAGATAATTATCAACATGCCGCTATCTCCTGGCCTGGGGAAGTTTTAAGGAGAGCACAAAGGCTGGGTGTGGAAGCTGGCCAGGGATTTGAGCCTGGGAGGCCTGTCAACTGTGCCTCATGCAGAGCAACACTGTTGGGTATCCTTTCTGGTGGTGTGCCTCCACTGGCCACAGGCAGAGCCACCACCAAGATCTGCTTGTCCGTCACTGTGAGCCCTACCCCTGTTCATTGTTTCTAAGTGACCTCAGGTGGTCTAGCCCTGTTGATAGCTAGTGTTTCCAGTGGGGCAAGACAAGGGAGTGTTACCTGTGAATGGGCCCAGAATGTTGGGGAAGCTGAATGTCTGCCTCCAACTCAACTTTCTCTTCTCTCTGTAAAAACCCACAGTTCCTGGGGAATCTCTTGTGTGCCGGACTGTGCTGGCTTGGGGGAGGGGCAACATAGTCAAAGAGAAACTGTTCCTCTTACACTTCAAGTGTAGCTGTTCTTTGTCTGTGGTCCAAGGGGTTGTTTCAGCCTTACTCCCATGTTCTGGGATATTCATCAAGGCATTCTTGTCTCTGAATAGTTGCAAATTGGATTTCTGTAGAAAACAGTAGAGCCAGAGAATTCCTATTCCACCATCTTGCTGATGTCATTCTATTTACCTCTCACTTTTTATAGATTGCTTCTCACATTGTACTTTGTTTCCATGTTTTCTACTCCTTCTTCCTCATCCCTGTGGAATGCCCATACCACATTCTGCCAGTCCCCAGCCACCTCCTACCTGGGCTATTACATCACTTCCTGGCCTCCACACTATCTTTACTTTGCCATCAGAGTCCTCTGCCTGTCTCTGTTCTGCTCATTCTTTCCTTAAATAACTTCTCTTTACATTGTCAACGCTTTGACTAGTCATAAATCTGTTATTATCCTAAGATATACAACTTGAGTTGTGTATGTATATATCATTCATTCAACAAGTGATTTGTTGAGTAAATTATGTATCTTTCATCATATATTTGTTTCATTTTTGTCTACTTGTCCTTTAATTTTTTGCCTTTATTAAATTTGCTTTTCTTATTCATCAAGTATTCAAGTGGACTAACTATGTCTCCTTGAGTCACTTATTATTATTCAAAATAGTTGCCTAATGAATGTTTTTAAGGATGATGAGTGCTGCCTGAAGGGCCATTAATTAAAGTTATAGAATTCTCTTTAAAGATTTAAAAAATATATAATAGGCATACTTTCTAAAAGAATTTGCAAAAAATTCTGCCAGAGGCTTGTTAAAGGACCCATTGTGAGGTCTCTTTATTTCTTTTGTTTCTGTGACTTGAGGCTGTAGAAGTATGAAAAGATTGTAGGTAATTATTTAGAATGGCTTGTTATAGATCTCCTGAAAGCGGAAATTATGCATTAAATAATGTTCAAGGGCTTTCTTATTTTGAATGTGTCAAATATTTTATTAAAAGTATTAGATTGGAGCTATAACTATGAGGATCACATATTTATTCTGGTTAATGACTTGACAGAGATTATTGGGTGGTGACTGAATTCTTTAAATGGAAGAAGAAGAATGAATATGACAAAGACTATGAGGACATATAAATTTATCTTCCCTTTCACCCTTTTCTCCTTTAGTAGTTAATAGATATTTTTAAGTGCAATTATGTGCCAAGCACATTGGTAGACCCTGGGGAAACAAGGGTAAGCAAAACTACATATAAACCCTCTGCTGAAGAAGTTTTACATGTAGCAGGGAAGAGAGATATTATGTATAATCATACATATAAGTTTCTAGTTATAAATGGATAACTGCTATGAAACAATAGAATACTTTCATACTACAAAATGAGAGGACTTGCCCTGGTCTAAGATATGCCCAGAAAACTTACTTAAGGAAGAATCATTTAATTGAGAATTATATGTTGAGTAGGAGTTGAAGAGGCAGAGGTGATGATGGATCAGGCTCTAGGCAAAGAGAGGTCAGGTGATGGTTGTGAGCATGTGCTTTTAGGGAACTAGAAAGGGACCAATGTGACCCAAATGCAGACAGTAAGGGAACAGTGATACTGGGTTTAACTGAAGATGTAATCAGATAGGGACTTAAAGGATTATGGTCTTTATCCTAAGAGTATTGGGATGCCTTTCTTGAGGAGGTGGTGGGGAGGTGGAGATAGAGAGATGGGCAGAGAGAAAGAGAGAGAGCATGTGTGTGTGTGCACACGGGTGTGCATGCATGTGTGGCTGCCATGGAGGAAAAACTTAAATGTTAGAAGAGAAGAAGTCTGAGAAGGAGCTGGAGGCGCATTCTTTAGAGATGTTGAATGATGAAGCTTGGAAAGTGGTAGGTGACGCCGGTTAGAGAAGTAGTTTGATTCAGATGATGTCTCACAAGTAAAACCATGGAGGTTGGTGATAGATTAGATAACGGAGGGAAACAAGAAAGAGGATGTCAAAGATGAGCCCTAATTTCTGCAACTGGTGGGTGAATGGTAGTACTGTAACTATTGTGGTGGTGATTGCTTGGGAGAGGACCAGGCTCTTAGGGGCAGAGAAAATGAGTTTGGTTGGAATATGTTTAAGTTTGCCATTCACATGCATTACTGATTATAGTAGTAGTAAGCACTACTGATTATAGAGTTTAGAGGAGGGTCTTTGTTTGCTGATATACATTGGAAGTCCGTAAGTACAGAAGGTCATTTTACTACAGGCAGAGATTATCTTGGTTGAGACTATTGAATCAGCTCATTTTAAACTTCAGAGATGTTGAGATGCCCCTGAATTAATTTTTTTACTCAGTGTCTCCAGTTTTATAAAACTTTATGAAAAATATATGGCCATTTAAAATGCAAGTTTATTGATAAACTTTTTTTTTGACTGCCTTAACTTTTTATGCAACGTTTGCTAAAGTGTGATAGTACTTAAGTCCATCACTATAAATAAGCACGAGCAGTGGTTCTTGATATGTAAGAGTAAGGATATGGGGCTTCCCATTGTAACCTGTGGGCTAAAATTGTAGAAGAGGCTCATACGTTCTTATTCTTGGTGCTATTTTAATATCTAACCAATCTCATTTGATATCTTTTTTTTTTTTTGAGACGGAGTCTTAATGTGTCACCCAGGCTGGAGAGCAGTGGCACAATCTCGGCTCACTGCAAGCTTCGCCCCCTGGGTTCACGCCATTCTCCTGCCTCAGCCTCCCAAGTAGCTGGGACTACAGGTGCCCACCACCATGCCCGGCTAATTTTTTGTGCTTTTAGTAGAAACAGGGTTTCACCGTGTTAGCTAGGATGGTCTTGATCTCCTGACCTCGTGATCCGCCTGTCTCCGCCTCCCAAAGTGCTGGGATTACAGGCGTGAGCCACTGTGCCCAGCCTCATTTGATATCTTTATGTTCCAATGTGTTTATCTAAATACTGGAATTTGTGCATGTTTTTCTATGATTTCTCATTTTTTCTCCCAGTTTTATTTAAGTCTGGAAATTATTCAGTATTGTATATAACATAGTAAGCCCCCTTCCTTCTTAACTTGTGTAGATATAAATATGTCCTTTGGCTATTTTTTACTTCTTTTTTAGAAGCAACCCTATTAACTGATATATATATATATGGACAAGATGTAACTCTGTTGCCTAGGGTAGAGTGCAGTAGCATGATCATGGTTCATTGCAACCTTGACCTCCTGGGCTCAAACGATCCTGCCACCCCAGCTTCCCAGGCAGCTGGGACCACAGGTGCTTGCCACCATGCCTGGCTAATTTTTGTTTTTTGTAGAGACAGGCTCCCACTGTGTTGCTGGGTCTCAAACTCCTGGGCTTAAGCAATCTTCCTGCTTTGGCCTCCCAAAGTGCTAGGATTACAGGTGTGAGCCACTGCACCCAGCCTTGCTTTGAACTATCAAAAATATGGTTTCCTGATAACATTTCAAAAACATTGGAAGAATTTACTTTAAGAGTCATAAATTTGTTCATATCCTTTGGCCTAATTAATTAACTTGAAGAATTTATCAAGTGAAGATAATTAACATGAAGAATTCTGTCTCTGCTTAATATTTAATAATTAAATATACAATAACAAATATCAAATGTAGGGAAATTATTAAATATATTTTGATCAACCATATATATTATCTATGCACTGAAATTATAGACTTGAAAACTATGTAGAAACATAGAAAACTGTAGTAGTATAGACATGGTGTAATATTGTTAATTAAGAGTTTTTTGTATGTATACTGTTTATAACTGTGTCAATTATGAATTCATATGAATGGTAACTAGAAAGGAAAATGAAACATTTCATGATGGGATTATAAGTATGTTTCACTTTTTAAAATATCCTGCTATGCTATCTAATAAATATTAAGATGAATATAAAAGAGTTTAAAATTAGTTTTGGTTTTAGCAGCCAGTAATTTCTTTTTTATTAAATGGGTATGGATACCTCATCAAGCTGGCTTGATCATTCTAAAGCACTTAAAAAATTATTATTTACATCCAGTTATTTCAGAAATTGAAGTATATTTAGTTACCTCAGAAATCACAATGGAACTTTGAGATTTTGGAAGATTTTGCTTTGGAACCGATGCAGGGAGTGTGGGAGGTGACAGTTTACATCTCACTCAAGTTGTTTTTTCTTTCCTTCCTGCAGCCCACATACTTCTTATTGGCCAAGATATGTCTGCTCTTTACTGCTGGAATTCGGAGCTTAATCAGTTCTCTTTTGTTCTGGAAGTATCTTCTGCTTATGATGTAGCTTCTGTTACAGTAAAGTCCCTTAATTCAAGCAAGAATTTAATAGCTCTAGTGGGAGCTCATTCACATATATATGAGCTAGCCTACATTTCCAGCCATTCTGACTTTATTCCTAGGTAGGTTCAACATTTTATGCTAAGTATCTTTATGCTCACTGTAATTTTGTATGACAGCTCATTTCCAAGTCTTTATTTAGTGACTGAAAAATATACAAAATATAAGAGCTATTTATCAGCCTGAAATTTGGTTATTATCCATATTTCTAATATCTATTCTACCAAGTTAATCAGTATTACATGAATATTTTGGATTAAAATTTTAGTTATGAAATGTTGTGATTTTTCCAAACCTTTAATATCAATTAATGTAATGAGTAGTCTACTATGTATATATCTTAAATTTGTTATAGTTGACTTATTTTGTATATGCTTCTTATGGTAGTTCAGGTGAACTGGTATTTGAACCTGGTGACAGAGAAGCTACAATAGCAGTAAATATCCTTGATGATACAGTTCCAGAAAAAGAAGAATCCTTCAAAGTTCAACTTAAAAATCCCAAAGGAGGAGCAGAGATTGGCATTAATGATTCTGTAACAATAACCATTCTGTCTAATGATGATGCCTATGGAATTGTCGCATTTGCTCAGGTAATGATACTGAAGACCCCACACTTGCAATGCAAAATGTTTTATTTATTGTATTTGTGTATTAGCTATTATTAGCACTCAGCAAGTCATAGTTTGAGCATCATCAGCCTCTCTCCCTTCCCTTTCCCCTGCCTCCCTTTTATGTGCATTCTAGGGTGAATTCTACTGACATTTTGCAATTTACAGTCTTACACACTGGACTCTGAGTCAACTTGTCCTAATCATTTTGTTATTTTCAGATTCCTTTTATAGGATTGACTTTGAAATGTTACAAGTTGATCTTGGTCTAGAAGTTTGGCTCTGCTGTTAGCTGTTACCAGAGAGAAAGGATGAAATAGATGCTAAATACAATATATACTGTGTGATATACACATCACATACAAATATATTACTGTCCTATTATGCTTTGTTACTTCTGTGGAGAGGGGAAGAGAATGAGAGGTGGGGTGGGGGGAGTGGGGAGGAGAGAGAGAGGGTTGTAATTATATGTATGTTGGACATGTAGATGTCTTTTCCTGAGGAAAGAGAACCATGCAAATCCTAAGTTACTTCCGTGCCCAGATTTCATATTTCTTTATCAGCAAGCAAAAGGACATCTATTATTTGCATCATTTAATCCTTTTGGCAAAGTGAATTCTTACTTCTTAATTCGAGTTATAGCTGCAGCCATCATGTATCTTTCTCTGAAATATTTTTCATATGAGGAAAACTTAACCCAAATTTGCCTGCACACCAAGAGCATGTCCTCAGAGAAGGTGAGCTTCAGGGTTAGTTGGATACTCTACCATGTCATTTTGGCTTAGATTGTTTCTATCTCTCTACTTTGCCATCACAAAATTGACTTTCGTTTGGTTGTTTGAAAGCTGATGTTATTGTTAAGGTTACTATGTTCTGTTTATGTTCATTTGGGGCAGAGAGAGATATTTTATGAGATTCTCAAAGTAAAGAAGACATTTCCCAAAAGACTGTAGAAAATGGCTTATGTCTCATTGTCCAGAACTGGGTAACAAGCCCACTCACTCATTCATTCATTAATTCATGCAGCAGTTATTTAACAAACGCCTGTTAGGTACCAGATACTGTTTCAGATGCTACAGTCATGTTAGAAAATAAAACGGTAAAATTCTTTATTTTCATGGTCCTTAAATTCTAGAGAGGGCAAGGGGAGAAAGACAGTAAACACAGACATAAGAAAATATGTGCCATATCTGATGGTGATGAGTGTACTATGAAGAAACGTTAGGCAAGGAGGGCAGATGGAGAATGCAAGGGAGGGAGTGGAGGTTGTATGTGGGGAAATCTAAAATAGGATGATCAGTAAGGGCTGTTTGGAGGAAATGACAGAATGACAAAGACTGGTGGGGGATGAGGGTGTGAGCTATGTAATATCTGGGGTAGGAACATTTAAAGCAGAAGGACCCATCAGCAAGAGCAAAGGCCCTGCAGTGTAGCCCTGCCCATCTGGAGCAACAAGGAGGCCACTGTGGCTGATGTCTGCATGTGATAGGGGATGAGGTTCAACAGGTGCAGGGCCAGGGCTCTGTGTCAGGGATCCCCATGACCACCCACAGTTTCGATGAGTCACTAAGAGGACTCACAGGGCCTAACATTTAGTCATACCCATGGCTATGATTTATTACAGCAAAGAATACAAAATAAAATCATTGAAGGGAAAAAGCTCATGGGGTGTGAAGTCCAGAGGAAGCCAGGGCAAGCTTCTAAGATTCCCCCTCCCACCCCCATCCATTGACACAGGACACACTTAATTCCCCAGCATTGAGTTGTCACAACATGTATAAAATGTTGCCAACCAGGGAAGCATACTAGGGACTCAGTGCCCAGGATTTTAACTGGGGTCTGATCATGCAGGCACCCTCTCTGCCTGGCACACACCAAAATTCTAGACTCTCAGAAAGAAATGAATGTTCAGCATAAGCCACAATTATTACGCAGTTTAGGCACGGGGAGCCGCTTAATAGTTCCAGAATGGTGGGAACTCTCCTGAAATCCAAGTTCTCAGACACCAGCGGAGAGCCGACCTGTGAACAAGCCTTTAAGGATAGCAGTCAGGTCTGCTGTGTGAACACTTGCCTGCATAAGCCCGTTAGCATTGTAATGAATTTGGGCCCTGAGGGAATTAGAGAGCCTTTGAAGGGGAGGAGTAGAAAAGTGAATGATCTGACTCACGTTTTAGAAGGAACAACTCTGACCATAGTATAGAGAATAGATTGTAAGTGGGCAAGGACAGAAATAGACCAGTTAGGAGTTATTACAGTAATAAATGATGGAGCTATGGGAAGCATGAATTTGCTGCTCATTGAGATATGGATGACTATAGGAAGAGCTGGTGTAGGGGATAAGATGAGGAGTTTTGGATGTGCTTAAAGTCTTGTGTCTATTTCATGCAAGGGTCAGAAGTTTACACTGCTACTCAATCTGGTCCATCCCTGGAGCTAAGCATAGATCAGCTTCCTCTGAGGCATCTCTGCGCAATAGGGATATAATGTGTGCCTCATATGTAAATTTAAGTTTCCTAGCAGCCTACGTTTTTTAAAAGTATAAAGAAGCAGGTCACTTGATTTTAATATATTTTATTTAACCCAATGTATCCGAAATATTTTTTCAATATACAATCAACATAAAATTATTGAGGAAATAGTTTACATTTTTCATATCTTGTCTTCAAATTTTAGTGTGCATTTTACACTTACAGACTAGCTACACTAACTACATTTCAATTGGTCAATAGCCACATGTGGCCAGTGGCTACTGTGAAGGAGAAGGCAACCCTAAGACATGAACTGGGTCGTGAGTGGGGAGAGTTAGAAAGAAACAAGAGGACCCCTATTCTTATTAGGTACTCACTTGTTTCTTCACTCTATTCAGATCTCTGCAAAATGACACCTTACCAGAAAGTTCTTCATTGATGGAAAATTGCAGCTCCCCACCATCATTCTGTATCTTTTTATCCTTATAAAAAGTTTCTTCTTTATGACACTTGTAATTACCTAGTTTGTCTATCATCAAGGTTTTCTTTCTTTTTTTTTTTTTTTTAACTAGAATTGAAGAGTATGAGAGCTGGGATACTACTGTGTTCACAGCTTTATCCCTGCACCCAGAAAAGTGCCTGGCACATGCTAGGGGCTTAGGATGAACCTGTCATTCTGTGGGAGAGGCAGAACACTTACAAGGCCTTCTCAAGGCCTTATACAAGTCTATAGGGCAGAGCTGGGCTTCCTGGGGTGAGAACCGGCATGCTCTGCTGTGTGGTTCCATCTTCTCACCCTGCAGCCTTACAGCAGATGGAGAGCACATGCTATTCCTCAACTGTTTGAGCGTGGTAGATTTCCCCTTATGAAGCTTGTTCCAAAATTGTTCTGGAGACATAAAATTACTGTTATTCAATACTTGCCAGTAGATACTGAATTCTTTCAATCTGTTCAGTAGAATTCTTCATTACAGGTCTTTTATGTCTGGACAATCTCATTTCAAAATGAGATATAGTAGATAATGAGAATTTCTTGAATATTTTCTGGCTGCATGAAATGCTTATTTTATTAACCCTCATTAATGGAGGGCATGGAGCCAGAGAGAGCTGGCTTTTTAAAAAGGCCTTGTCTTTTGTGAATAAATTATGTGCATATTTTAAAATCAAGGCATTTTATTTAGGAATGTTTGATTGCCTGGAGCAAGATTTTATTACTGTGTAACATCTGTAACAATGTGTTAAAATGCTGTGTAAAATATTGCTAAAGGATAGGATCGCTACTCAAATTAGCATTCTAAGTAAAAGCTCTCATAAGTTTTAAGAAATTAATGGGGGAATCTCTTTTCAGGTTATCATAGTGACCTGAATGGAAAGATTTTCAAAAATCTTTACACTCCATATTCTTGCTTTACTGCATATGGAAAATCCAGGGGTATTGTGAGAAGAGATCCTTTGAAGCATTCATTTTGAGGAACAGTTCATGAAATGGCTGTCAAGAGACGTGTATGTTTGGTGAAGAGTGTTGTAGTCACACAGAAATAGATAATTAGTTTGGGACAAAAGAAAGAGGCTAGGAAGCATAGATAAGAAGAAGAAAGAAAGTAAATAATTCTATCATAAGGGAAAGGGATATTTCAGGCAGGAAAAAACAGTTGTAAAGACCATGAACTAAGGATGAAACACCATCAATGGAGGCAGGAGAGCCCACAGAAACATTTCAGAGGATATGAATTTAAGAATAAGAGACATTTGCCAGTGATCAAGGAGAAAGCTCTAATTCTCATGACATCGTTGTGCATGGATGAGATGTTGGAAACCATATAGGTCAAGCTCTTCTTTTACAAATAGGAAACAAAGACCTAGTGGGATTGCCAGAAGTTACACAGGAGAAAAAGGCTTCCCTGCTCTCCTGACTCTATATCCTTTCTCTTCTACAAACTTTTTACATACTATGAATACTTTTACAAAAGTACATGCTTTCTGAGTATTAATGTAATATATGTTCACTGAACAAAATTTGAAAAATATAGAAAGAGAAACATAAAATAATCCTATAATAATTAACATTTTTGCTTACTTTCACTTAGTCTTTTACTTATTCAAACATGTGTGTTTTAAATCATGGTCATTCTATATGACTGTTTTTTAATTGTCGTTTTCACTTACTATGTCACGTTGCTCAGGACTGCAAAGTTTGCAAATCAATAATAACATGAGACAAAAAAAGAAGTCTGATTAGGTAATTTCAGGTAACCCCTTGTGACTTTCTTTGTATTTTTTTAGAATTCATTATATAAGCAAGTGGAAGAAATGGAGCAAGATAGCCTAGTAACCTTGAACGTTGAACGCTTAAAAGGAACATATGGCCGTATAACCATAGCATGGGAAGCTGATGGAAGTATTAGTGATATATTTCCTACCTCAGGAGTGGTATGTAATTTACAAAGTTATAGGAGACACTTTTAAATTATGGTTACTAGTGATGTATGGGACCAAATCCTGCCTTATGGATGAAGTGTTTGAGTTTGACCATGTCAACACTGGATTCCTACTAATCATTGTAGAGAGGGATACAATTTAAGGTTAGTTTTCTAGTTGTGGGTATTGTTCTTTTTTAAAAAAATATAAAACCAAAATTGTCCTTTAAAAAGTTATTCTTTTTGAGTTTCAGTACATTCGTTGGCCACATTGTGGGTGCATTACATTGTTAGAAAGATAAAATCAACCAAATAGGATCAAAATGTGGTTTCCAGGTTTAGGCACAATGGAAGTAGTAAGTAGGGAACAAGTCTGTGTGAAACAGTCGGACTTATGAAAAAGTAGATCTGAGTTGTGGAGTGATATAGGTTGGGTTTCCTGTAAATAGACTCTGAGATTGAGAGTTGTGGACAGAAGGATTTTGGGGAGATACATCTATGAGGATGTGAGGAAGGTGAGGATGTGCAGAGGGAGAAGTTGATCCACAGGCAATTGCAACTGAGGTTGATTGCAACTGAGTTCAGGAGATGAGCTGGTCCTTAGGAGTTGTTCCCAGTTTAGAGCTGAGCCATTGATATCCCCATTTTAGCAGTCCTTGACTTTAGGCCACCCTCAGGGTTGGGTATAAACTTGAGTGAGACAATTTGCTGTAGCAAAGGGTGATTCCCAATGAGGAGCACAGAACCTGTTGTTCCTAGCAGCCCAGGGATGGGTACATCAGCCCCAAAAAGGGATCCGGGCAGACGACAAGATTATCCATTACTTGAGAATAGTATAAAGTTGGAGCTGAGATTCAAGAATGGAATCAGAATGAGCCAAATAAGTACATGATTAACAACAAGAGGGATCAGAGAGCCTTTTGTTCCCAGCTGGAAGATGGGTTGTCTTCTTGGCTTGCCTTTGGTTTCATAGATTAGTCTGTGTATATTGCCCAGATGCTTCTCTGAAGAGTTCTTTTAAAGGAACTCTCAAGGAACTGTCTCAAAAAAAGGACAGGTATATATCATGGTTCACCATTTCTAGGTTTATGTATTATTTCAAAGGTGATTGGAGCTTCTGTATATTAAGAATGTTATAGCAAATTCTATTGCGTTTAATATTTACTTTAGGTAAGCTGCCAAAACTATAAGTTTTGTCTGTCAGGTTCTATATGTTCTGATTTATATTTCTCCAATTATCATTTCTTATATAAACATGATTACAATTATTTCTAATTTAAATATATAATGGTACCTTAAACATAGACTATATTTTGGAAGAATTAATTATTTCATTCAGGGAGCTAGTACATCTTTTTTCTGTAAAGGGCCAGATAGTAAATATTTTAGGCTTTGTGAGCCATTTGGTCTCTTTCACTACTACTTTGCCTTTGTAATAGAATTGTGCTAGGCAATATAAGCAATATTAGCAGACAATATAGGCAGCAATAGACAATATGCAATTGAATGAGCTTGGTTGTGTTCCAGTAAAACTTGATTTATGACAAATGGGTTTGGCCATTGGGCAGTAGTTTTCTGACCTCTGATTTTATTAACAAAGCTCTTGAATTTATTTTTTTAACTTTTATTTTAAGTTCAGGGGTACCTGTGCAAGCTTGTTACATAGGTAAACTGGTGTCATGGGGTTTTGTTGTACAGATTATTTCATCATCCAGGTATTAAGCCTAGTACCCATTAGTTATTTTTCCTGATCCTCTCTCTTCTTCCACCTTCTACCCTCGAATAAGCCCCAGTGTGTGTTGTTTCCCTCTATGTGTCCATGTGTTCTCATCATTTAGCTCCCACTTATAAGTGAGAACATGTGATATTTGGTTTTCTGTTCCTGTGTTAGTTTGCTAAGGATAATGACTTCCAGCTCCATCCACGTCCCTGCAAAAGACATGACCTCATTTTTCTTTTATGGCTGCATACCTGAAGAAAGAAATACCATTCAATATAGCAATCCCATTACTGGGTATATACCCAAAGGTATATAAATCATTCTATCATAAATACATATGCATATATATGTTCATTGCAACACTCTTCGCAATAGCAAAGACATGGAATCAACCTAAATGTCCATCAACGATAGACTGAATAGAGCTTTTGAATTTATATTCTCCATTGCCTTTTCCAGGTGGAAAAATGAATGTCAGCAAAGGTAGATCCATCAGCCTATAATGCTAGTTTGAATAATTATAAATAGTTTGTAGCTGCATTGCTGGAGAGTGGTGTGTGAGGTGGGAATCAGTGAAAAAATGACATTCAAGAAGTCCTATCAGCAATGTCTTCAGATGCTTTTTAGCAAATTTGGATTTGACTCTTTAGACAGGAGAGACACAAAAGGAGAAGACAGATGCTATGATTTGCATCTATCCCTATCTTTCTCTCTCCACCTGTGTTTTAGTTGATTCATTGCTTAGTGATATATCTGTTCAGAGTTAGTCAAAGGAAATAATCCGGGCAAAAGTTTTGTAGAGAAAAATCTTTAAGCTAGTATGCCACCCGATTTTATTTTTATGGATCTTTGTATATGGTATCTAGAACTTAGATTCCCGGAGAGACTATATACTTTATCTTAGAATGGAATTCAGGCTCCTATATTTGACAATTTGGCTGCATGTTTTTTTTTTTTATTAGCTTAAAGTTTATAAATGGTTTGCTTTTTCCTTTTTCCTAACAATCTTCTGTTAATATGAAAGGCATCTGATTTGTAGAATCATATTATTATGTTGCTTAAATATCTCTTGCTATTTAAGTTACGGGTTTAATAAAAGAAAATCAATTTTTTAAAATTATTATTATACTTTAAGTTTCAGGGTACATGTGCACAATGTGCAGGTTAGTTACATATGTATACATGTGCCATGCTGGTGTGCTGCACCCATTAACTCGTCATTTAGCATTAGGTATATCTCCTAATGCTATCCCTCCCCCCTCCCCCCACCCCACAACAGTCCTCAGAGTGTGATGTTCCCCTTCCTGTGTCCATGTGTTCCCATTTTTCAATTCCCATCTATGAGTGAGAACGTGCGGTGTTTGGTTTTTTGTCCTTGGGATAGTTTACTGAGAATGATGATTTCCAGTTTCATCCATGTCCCTACAAAGGACATGAACTCATCATTTTTTATGGCTACATAGTATTCTATGGTGTATATATGCCACATTTTCTTAATCCAGTCTATCATTGTTGGACATTTGGGATGGTTCCAAGTCTTTGCTATTGTGAATAGTGCTGCAATAAACATACGTGTGCATGTGTCTTTATAGCAGCATGATTTATAGTCCTTTGGGTATATACCCAGTAATGGGATGGCTGGGTCAAATGGTATTTCTAGTTCTAGATCCCTGAGGAATCGCCACACTGACTTCCACAATGGTTGAACTAGTTTACAGTCCCACCAACAGTGTAAAAGTGTTCCTATTTCTCCACATCCTCTCCAGCACCTGTTGTTTCCTGACTTTTTAATGATTGCCATTCTAACTGGTGTGAGATGGTATCTCATTGTGGTTTTCATTTGCATTTCTCTGATGGCCAGTGATAATGAGCATTTTTTCATGTGTCTTTTGGCTGCATAAATGTCTTCTTTTGAGAAGTGTCTGTTCATATCCTTTGCCCACTTTTTGATGGGGTTGTTTGTTTTTTTCTTGTAAATTTGTTGGAGTTCATTGTAGATTCTGGATATTAGCCCTTTGTCAGATGAGTAGGTTGCCTACTCAAGAAAATCAGTTTTTAAATATTCTTACTACATAGCGACAATTACAAAATAAATAACGTCTTCTTTCTTTAAAATTCTAGATTTCATTTACTGAAGGCCAGGTACTGTCAACAATCACTCTGACTATTCTTGCTGATGATATACCAGAGTTATCAGAGGTTGTGATTGTAACCCTCACCCATATCACCACAGAAGGGGTTGAGGACTCATACAAAGGTGCTACTATTGATCAGGACAGAAGCAAGTCTGTTATAACAACTTTGCCCAATGACTCACCTTTTGGCTTGGTGGGCTGGCATGCTGCGTCTGTCTTCATTAGAGTAGCAGAGCCTAAAGGTAAATATTGTTAAATATCTTTCAAGTTTTAATGAGAAGCTTCATTGGATAATTTAATTCTAATATTTATAAGGAATGTAAATTTCTCTTTTTATATGACTTTTTCAGTTTGACAGGTCATACTCAATCCTTTTTGTTTATTGTTGTTAAATCTGGTAATCATGTGAAATCACCTAGCAGTAATGTTATAGGAAATGTGTCTTTTAAAAGATACATTATAATAGAAATATTAATATTTTAGTTGTGAGTACAGTAGAAGTGACTGTTTTTTATTTTACTTTTTCTTTTTCATCATTCGTCTGTTCTCTTTCTTCACTCAGCTATATTTTCTATAGATTTTCAGTAGTTACAGAGAACAATGAGCAACACAATGAAATGTACTGGCACTAAAGGTATTAATTGTTTAATCCAAAATAGTAATTAGAATAATTTTATTGTGTGAAGTGTACAGTGGTCAGTTTCTCTTTTGAGTACTAAAATCATCACCCAAATAATTATTCATATTAGCTGCTGGTGAAGGTTCTAAGATTTTCACATAATAACATGGACGTCCAGCTTTCAAGTACCTTTCATTTGAATAGTCAATGGGAAAAATACAACATGTGGTTATGTTCCTGGGTCTTTAATATGGCAAATTAAGTTTTTAAAATCTAAACAATGAAATAAAAGTTAGGTGCTGTGAAATACTTTGAGCCTCATGATAGGCACGTCACTGTAAGAACAAAATCACTCTTAATGATTAGTCATTAAATGACTTTGTATATATAATTTTTCATTTTTTGAAGAATCTTTTGAGCATTTATAATTATCATCTCTGTTCAACCTGCATATCTGTACTTCCCTAAGACTTTGCAGCAATTTCTGTTAAAGTGTATGACATGTGCAACATAGGAGGGTGCTTTAGAGAATCAGAGGTGGGGGATTAGAACTGGGATATAATGCTAGGAGTGGATGGTGATTCTCTGCCCAACTTTGGGGACCGGGAAGACCAAGCCCAGAATGATCCTTGGGAGTATACATTGTCTTTGTTTTACTTCTTTTTCCTTAACTGTCTACAAGGGATAAAGTAGAGTGTTCCACTCTGGGTCCTTGAAACAGCATTGACAGCAAATAGAAAAGCCTATTTACTCGTGGCATGTTTCTCTCACAGAAAACACCACCACTCTTCAGTTACAAATAGCTCGAGATAAAGGACTACTTGGGGATATTGCCATTCACTTGAGAGCTCAACCCAATTTCTTACTGCATGTCGATAATCAAGCTACTGAGAATGAAGATTATGTATTGCAAGAAACAATAATAATAATGAAAGAAAACATAAAAGAAGCTCATGCCAAAGTTTCCATTTTGCCGGTAAGTCAAGGCTACAATAAATGTGATCTAAAATAAAGGAAAATGCTCTTAAGTAAAGTTGTGATGCTCTTGTAGGTAAAAATCTTTTTTTTTTTAATAAAAGGATGCTTTTAAACATAAAAATGTAAGTATTCTACTGTTCCCACCCACCTAAATATTTAATAATGAATGAATATTTTATAACTGGCTGGCAAAAATGATGTCTATTACTTGTATTTATTCTTGAACTGGAATATTGTTTGAATGAATTTTGAAGCACTGAATTTAGATTAATTATATCTGATTGGATCCACTGTAATTTTGTTTTGTCAGTTTTTAAACTAATGACAACAAATGAAATGCCCAAATCAATCTGGTTATTTTTATTATTCATTTAATAGGACAGTATTTTCCTTTCATGATATGATTACTTGAATCAGGATTAGTCTTCAGATGGTTTAGATCTGGTTTTAGCTCTCTTTATGTATCCATGTATGTATGGGGAGAGAGAAAAACAGAGAAAGAGGGGGAGAATATGTGACTATATCAGTAATGATGCACAAGAAATTTTAATAGTGGATTAGTGTTAATGATATTATAAAATAATAACAAAATGTTGTGTTTTATATTATATAAATAGTATTAATCTTATATATTATATACCATAGAATATATGTTATTAAATATATATGATATTATATAATGTTAGTGTTACTAATAGTGATATTAGCAGTTTTAGGTAATAGTATCTCCTGCAGAGTATAATTTGGGAAAGATATAAGGGATGGGATAGAAATGAGGGTTTTTTCCCCCCTTTTTAGGGTGTTTTTTATCTCTGGAAATTTTTCATTATGCAAAAACTAAGAAATTTTTAAAAATTAAATATAGGCATATCTAGATTTTCAAGTCTAGAGCTTTTGCTTTAAAAATGTATGTAGCATTTACCAGTGTTTCCTGAATTTTCTTTTGGGATATTAAATATGTAAAACATACAATAGAATATGGTCAAAATTTCAGGATAGATTTTTAAAAATTATTTTATTTGCTAATGAGTGTGAAGATTCCATTGAAACATCTCCAGTGAGCTAGAATATTCCGTAGATTCTGAAGTGGTCAGTGGGAATGTATTAAAATATAACAAGAATCTTTTTTATGTCTGACAGAGCTGCCATTCCTGTGAACAAAGTCAGTTATTTCTTTACTGAAAAATATCAAGTATTCAATGCAAGTTAAATGTCTTAAAAAAAAATGAAACACCATCTTTTTCCCCCATCCCCCAGGATGACCTTCCTGAATTGGAGGAAGGATTTATTGTCACTGTCACTGAGGTGAACCTGGTGAACTCTGACTTCTCTGCAGGACAGCCAAGTGTGCGGAGGCCTGGAATGGAAATAGCTGAGATAATGATAGAAGAAAATGACGATCCCAGAGGAATTTTTATGTTTCATGTTACTAGAGTGAGATGAATTTTCATTTGTTTACAGTCATACAGAGGCCTCTCCCTGCTGATTTGGCCAGTGTTTTATAATATGTTTTCTGCAAAACATTTAGCTTTGCCTGTATTTATTTTTAAATAAACAAATAACCAAATTTGTCTTATAAACTAATTCTTAGGTTTCTTTGGGCTAGACCAAAGGATTCAACAAGTTTACTTTCATTAAATTAAACATAAGAGTTCAGAAGACCTTTTATGCATGTTTAATTTCTACTTTAAAGGGTGA
The DNA here is from genome assembly GCF_028885625.2 of Pongo pygmaeus. Classification (NCBI taxonomy): domain Eukaryota; kingdom Metazoa; phylum Chordata; class Mammalia; order Primates; family Hominidae; genus Pongo; species Pongo pygmaeus. The sequence goes on from NC_072377.2 coordinate 94,656,097, forward strand.
AGTATAGAAAGTTAAGTAGAAACAGTAACTTTAGAAAGGTGACTTACGAGAGTTACCATTTTATCTTCCCTTTCAACTTATATTCTTTATTTAAAGGGCGCTGGGGAAGTTATTACTGCCTATGAGGTGCCTCCACCCTCGAACGTTCTTCAAGTTCCTGTAGTCCGGCTGGCTGGAAGCTTTGGGGCAGTAAATGTTTATTGGAAAGCGTCACCAGACGGTGCTGGCCTGGAAGACTTTAAACCATCTCATGGGATTCTTGAATTTGCAGATAAACAGGTATGCCAGTCATTAACATATTAGCCTTTTTGAGTTGTGCTTCAGACATTTTGTAGGCATCCATCAAATGACTGTACATTAGTGCTTGCTAAATGCATTATACTCTAAATGTTTCTATGTTAATTCAAACAAATATTATTAATTGAAATACAATTTATTAATGGGCATAGGAAGAGACTTATAAAGATACAACAATCTTACCCTTTTCTGAACCCCCTGCCCCAGTTTTATTTAAAATAAATAGAAGTTACAAAACAGGATAATAATTGACTTAGAAGTGCCTAACAATGTATAGAAAACTGTCTGATGAACTAGACTCTTCCTGTGGACTGTAGTTTCTTTTATCTTTTATTTTGTTTCTTAATGCCAGTAAATATAGATATTTATTTAGAATTTGCACTAGAAGTGTGGACAGTTTTTACTTAATATCTAAAATGCCCTTTATAATTAAAAAAATTGACTAAAATAAGAGAAAATGAACAAAATAGTTAAAACTTGAAAAACTGAAAAACAATATTCTAGATTTAGGCTAACCAGTCTTAAATATGATAAAACATTCCCCAAGAATTACAAATTTTGTAAACTTGGCATTTTGTAATATGTAAGAATAAGATCTTTTCATACAATTTTTTTATCGGTAAGTGGAAAAGTCATATGAACAACCATGAAAATGTTAGTAACTTTAACTAGCACCTCTATCTACAGGTAGCCTTATTTTGGCTAGACAGATTACCAGAGTATACGTCAACTTATTAGTTGCTCATGGGAGACAGTAGTAAATGCTGTTAAAAGGTAAGCATACAGATATAGATTTTCCTACAGAGAAAAACCTATTATTGTTAATATTTTTGAAATCCTGAGCTTTTAAAACAGATTTAGAACTTGAAACATTTCCTAGTAAAAAGAGTGGAATGCAATCCCAGCACTTTGGGGGGCTGAGGCGGGTGGATCACGAGGTCAGGAGATGGATACCATCCTGGCTAACACAGTGAAACCCCATCTCTACTAAAAATACAAAAAAATAAGCCGGGCGTGGTGGCGGGCACCTGTAGTCCCAGCTATTCCGGCAGCTGAGGCAGGAGAATGGTGTGAACCTGGGAGGCGGAGCTTGCAGTGAGCTGAGATCGCACCACTGCACTCCAGCCTGGGCGACAAATCGAGACTCCGTCTCAAAAAAAAAAAAAAAAAAAAAAAGTGGAATGCAAGTCAATGAGATTCTTATGTTAAAAGCAGAAACAAATACATTGATTATTCATTGAAGCAGCCTTCCAACTTTAATGACATTATCAGCACTTTGTCTGTGCATGAGGTTCAAGTTCTATCATTAACCAGAATCCTTAGGATCATGCTTATTCTTAAAACTCACATCCTCTAGGGAAGGGACTCTGTATTCTACAGCACAGATTTGAGGTACAGGCAATTTAATTAGCTTCTATTTGAGCATTTGATTTTATTCATGTTTCTACCTGTCTGAGTGTGATATCCAGGTTTTTCACTTTTCTCTGTTGTTAAATTAAAGATTTTAGGTGGATTTAACTTCATTTTCTGATAAATGTCTGTGTCAGAAACATTGGAATATTTTTATGACCAATAGTGAAACTGCAAGCTAGATCAAGTTTTATTTATTTATAAGTTTATAAAAACTTTTAACATAGACTCAGAAAATTGAACTAAATCCTGATTATAAACATCCAGGAAAAGCAAATTTGGGTTTTCTTTCTGCCTTTCTTTTTGACTACATTTCAAGAACAATATTTGAAACCAATGGGATTTATTTTAATTGTAGAAGACAGTGGTAATTTTTATGTAAGTTTCATATCATGTAATATTAATACCAAGCATACTGCATTTTATGTTTGTGCAATGGTGTTAGAACCTGCTTGACATTAAAAAAATTTTAAGAATAAAGATTTATTGTTTTTAATCTGTAAATAATACTCTTATCACATCAATAATGTTTTATCTTGAAAATAATAGACTGTAAATTTCTGACTTTGAAATACCATAAATATACACAACTTTAAAATGCCGTAAATATACATGCCATAAATATATACAACTTTAAAAGTATTACAAATATAATAAGCAAAAAGAACTACTTTTTAGTACCATGTTTCTGAGATTTTTGGTTTCAGCTAAAAAATTAAAATATATGTAAGCAAAAACTGTGATTACATTACTTCTTTCCTCATTTTCTATCTTCCTCCTTCTTTTCCTCCCTCTCTTTCTCCCTTCCTTCCTTTCTTTCATAGGTTACTGCAATGATAGAAATCACCGTAATTGATGATACTGAATTTGAATTGACAGAGACGTTCAATATTTCCTTGATCAGTGTTGCTGGAGGTGGCAGACTTGGTGATGATGTTGTGGTAACTGTTGTTATTCCACAAAATGATTCTCCATTTGGAGTATTTGGATTTGAAGAAAAGACTGTAAGTTAAATATATCAGGGGAACGCCTTGTTTCAAGCTAGAGTTTCATGGAATTTTGAGTAGAAAGTGTCTTACATTTTTGTTTTGAAAGTCTTGGCCAGGCATGGTGGCTCATGCCAGTAATCCCAGCACTTTGGGAGGCCGTGGCGGGCAGATCACGAGGTCAGGAGAGTGACACCATCCTGGCCAACATGGTTGAAACCCCGTCTCTACTAAAAATACAAAAATTAGCTGGGTGTGGTGGCACATGCCTGTAATCCCATATACTTGGGAGGCTGAGGCGGGAGACTCGCTTGAACCCAGGAGGCAGAGGTTGCAGTGAGCTGAGATCACGCCATTGCACTCCAGCCTGGCAACATAGAGAGACTCCATCTCAAAAAAAAAAAACAAAAAAAACCAAAAAGGCCGGGCGCGGTGGCTCATGCCTGTAATCCCAGCACTTTGGGGGGCCGAGGCGGGCGGATCACAAGGTCATGAGTTTGAGACCAGCTTGGCCAATATGGTGAAACCCCGTCTCTACTAAAAAAATACAAAAATTAGCCAGGTGTGGTGGCACATGCCTGTAGTCCCAGCTGCTTGGGAGCCTGAGGCAGGAGAATCACTTGAACCCGGGAGGCGGAGGTTGCAGTGAGCCGAGATCATGCCACTGCGCTCCAGCCTGGGTGACAGAGTGAGACTTCGTCTTTAAAAAAAAGAAAGAAAGTCTTTATTACCCTTCATGTGTGAGTCTCTTCTCAAGGATCTTTTGAGTGGGCTATTGAATTAAGGGCCAATCCTCCAGCCTGTGCACACAGTTTTGATAGTAATGTGAGCTCTTAATATTGGGAAATTACGAAGGGGAACAGATTCCTATTTATTGGGTGTAGTAGACTAAGATGTACTTTTCATCCATACCACCTATTCTCTGCCTGCTTTACTGCCAGACCACCAATCTGGTCACAGGCAAGATTCTGTCATGGGTCTGCATGTTACATCCCACAATGGGTTTAACTGGTGAGGGATTTATATTACCCACTGTTATGCTAGTCTGTTGTGACTTATGTAGAACAAAACACCACAGTCACCCCCCACCCAGCTCATGTATTTCTCTATATTTGTTCTCTCTTACTTCTCATTGGCTGTTTACTTCCAAGACTTGAAAGAAGGAACCCAATTATTATTGATTCAGCCACAAAGAGAGAGAGAGAGGAAAAAAAGGCTAATTAATCATGAAAACTAAGTATTTGTGCAGCCAGATTTGGTACCTAGTACTAAATTATCACTACATCTTAAGTATAAAACACTATAAATTCTATCATAATTATTATTACATGATAACTATGACATAATATTATGACCTTATCTTTCAAAAGAAATTCCAAGGTATGAATTAGCCATAAAAATATTTAGATAATCCCCATATACTCAGCAACTTTTCTGGCCACATATGTCACCATTCCCTTCATTTAATCACTTATAGGTAGTCAGTAATTCACATAGATCACTTTTAATTAATAAACCAATTGCTGAAATACCCATTGTCTACTCTCCTGTGGATGGAAGGCTAGACTGACAGCTTGCCTACAAGGGCTGGACTTCCTGATGCTCCAAAATTGAAATATAACAAATAACTGCCTAATGATTTGGCTATTGAATTTCAACTTCATAAGAAAATAGGACCTGTAAGAGGGACAGAACAAACTTTCACTGTAGCCCAATGAGCTCTTCCTTGGAAAAAAAATGGGCAGCTGTGTTTGTAAAGAGTGTTGGATTGGCAAAAGAGTAACTGTGAGTATCTCTCAAGCAGCAGAAAATTACACATGAGTATGTAATTTATTTTTTATAAAATTGTCTCTTAGCATATAAGTTTAGATTACAAGTTCAGGGTTTAGTATTCAAATCTTCAATTGATGAAACTTCACAATAACGTTTTTCATCAAACTTCTGGACTTGGGCACTGGACAATGTGTTTATAATCTACTTTTATTGTTAGAGAAAATGAAGACCTACACTAGTATTCATAAATAATTTTTGTTCATTTTATTGTAACTGCGGTCATAAACTCTAGTGTTTTAAACCTAGTGTTAAGCACACCTGTTCTGGGAAATAATATCGTTACAGCTACAAATTTTCAATTTGTCTTAGAGTCTAAAGGGAAGATTTAGGTTACCCAATTCCTACTGTATTGTTGAATATGTAAAGCATGCGTGCTTGGGCTTTAATTCATTAGATGTCGATGGCTATTTTGATTGTTGGTGATAATAGTAGCTGCATGATGCTCAGCCCTTTGTGACTTTTTTCCTTGCTTATATCCTATCTTTCCTATCACAAAAGTTTCTTGGTAACGTGAAGTTTATCTTTTAACCTTAATAACCTTATCTTTTAACCTTAATAACCACAATATTGTGCACACAATAAACATTCTGTTAGCATTATTTGGTGACACAGATTAGTTTCACAGCTGAGGTACGTTGAGAAAAGACTGTTAGTATAAATCCATCAAAATTAACAAGCTGTTCACAAGGGCAATGTGGTTAAATATACCAAAGCCCTGGGAATAGCAGAGACCCATGGAAATCTACTTGTGAAACCTAAACTAAAATGTTACATCTGCGGAATCAAAGAAGACTTATATAATGGATTTCCTTTATTTTTTTCTTACTAAATATCACTGGTCCCTGAGGAGTGGTATGAACAGTTTGCAGTCAAAATACCCTAATTAGATTCCAGGCTCCTCCTCTCCAAATATATGTATATATCTGGCCCTCAGATTTCTATGAGTTTCTGTGAGGTTTAAATAAGATAAGGTATATGTAAGAACTGACACACAATAGAAGCTCATTTCAGTTTGTTTTAAATCTGTGCTCTTGACATCAATGCAAATCTCACGAAGAAAACAAAACAAGATTGTATTGCATGTTAAGCTTCTATCCGTCTTGAAAGTGGAAAGCATTGTGTTATATTTTCTGTTTGTATAGCAGATGGATGATATAGGTTCAATGAGAACTTTGCTTCACAGAGTCAACATATGTACTTCACTTAAACTAGATCTGTTAATAAGGACTTGTATAAAAAATAAATAATTCTGGTAAATGAATGTATTGAATCTCCTCTCTTTATCTCAGAGTAATAAAACCTCTTTTAAAGTTTGACTCGCTAAAGTAGGTACACCACAGATAATTCAGAGGACAGTTTAGGTCTGTATTATGTGAGGAGCTTGATTGTAGTAACAAAGATCCCCCCAAGTCTCAGTTTCTTCATATAGTAAATGTGCATTTCTTCTTCATGCAGGAATCCTGCACCAGAGTGCCCAGTTGGCTGATGCTTATGGACACCTCTTATTCAACTGGCAGCTCTCAGGCCCTAGACTCTGTCCATCTTGGGGTTCTGTCCTCTTCTAGGTCCTGGGCCTCCTCTCTATTCACCTGCCAAATGGAAAAGTAGAGGATGTGGGGTCTTGTGTGGGTGTTTATGGCAAGAGTATTGGCAGCATAAATCATTTCTGCCTCTATTCTCTGGGTCAGAATTCAGTCACATGCTCTACCTAATTGCAAGAGAAGACAGGAAATGCCAACTAGTTGAGCATCTAGGAATAGAAAGTGGGATTTGGTAACAAATTTTTTCTGCCACATGATAATAACATGTAACATTCTAAATTTTAAAACTGCAGTCATAGTAAACAGAAATAAGATTCTACTTGTTTATCCTGCTCTTTTTTTTTTTTTTTTTTTTTGTTTGGCCTTACTGAATTTTCTTCTTTCAGGTAATGATTGATGAATCCCTTTCATCCGATGACCCTGATTCATATGTGACATTGACGGTTGTCCGGTCCCCAGGAGGAAAAGGAACCGTCCGACTTCAGTGGACCATAGATGAGAAGGCTAAACATAACCTTAGTCCTTTGAATGGGACCCTTCATTTTGATGAGGTATAGTCAGCATTAGCACTCCTGTAATTTTTCCTTAATTTGTCTTTGATTTTCTTTTTCCTTTTTATTGTAAATTCAGGGAGCACATGTGCAGGTTTGTTACATGGGTATATTGCATAATGCTGGTGTTTGGGCTTTTGGTGAGCCCATAACCAAATAGTGAATATAGTACCCAATAGGTAGTTTTCAACCCACACCCCACTCCCACCCTCCCACCTCAAGTAGTCCCCAGTGTCTGTTGTTTCCATCTTTATGTCCATGTGTATCCATTGTCTAGCTCCTACTTATAAATGAGAACACATGGTATTTGATTTTCTGTTTCTGCATCAATTCACTTAGGATAATGGTTCCTAATTGCATCTATGTTGCTTCAAAGGACATGATTTAATTATTTTATATGACTGTGTAGTATTCCATGGTATATATCTACCACATTTTCTTTATCCAGTTCACTATTGATGGACACTAAAGTTGATTCCATACCCTTGCTATTGGGAATAGGTTGACTGATGTCTGATGTTGAGTGGAAGCACCTGCCCTGGTGTGGGCTACAGGCAGGGAAGGATGGTAAGAAGCGATCATGTTGGAATGTATTGGGGTCTCTTGGGGAGTGGTAAGGGGGTGTACCAGCTTCTAGTCCTGAGCCAGCAGGAATGAAGTTTGCGTCCCTCTCGTGCCCCTGTTGCAGGACTCATGACTTTCAATTCATAAAGACTTTGTCCTTTGGCTCCTCAGTGCAGCTACAGGCCACAGATATGCCCCTCTAGAAGCTGCTACCAAAATGGGCTCAGGGCAGGGCCTCTTCCGCAACTCCAGGGCAAGCAACTTCACAACTTGTCTGTCCTCCATTGCTGGGACGCTGCTGCTCTGTGTAAGAGGGGGAGTTGGGCCCTGTTCTTCCTGTAAGCCCAAGTGGCACAGGCTCACTTTCAGCAGGGATTGAGCCACTGAAAAAAGCACACAAAAAAAATGCTTTCTTTGTGTGTATGCACTAAATCCCAGTGGGAAGAACCACAGCTGTGTCTGCAACAGTCTAGAGGGGGAGATGACCCCCTCTCTACGACTGTCCCTAGGCATTGGTGCTGCCCCCTTCAGTGACTGGCCCTATGCCTGCATTTCCTTTGTCCCAAGGGAACTTTGATGGGCTGTGCTCCCCCTCCCTTATGGGCAGCCTACACTGTGGGTTAGATCTCCAGAAGTCCTTTAGCTCCCTGGGACCCACCTGTCACCCGTGCTTCCCAACATCAGAGCCAGTTGTGGGGTATATTTGCAGGAGATCTGGTGGTGCAGTGACTCTAGAGCAGAGAGGTCTCAGGCAGGGCAGTGACACTATGGGTACACAACCAGTATGGCACCCTCCATCTCAGTTTGGGTCTCAGGGAAACATAGGCACGCCTGCACAAGCTAGCAACCTGGTTCTCTGTCCCTGGGAAGTTCCTGAATCGCCACTTATAGCATTGTCTTGGGTCACTAGCACAGAGGGGCTCCTCAGAAGCTTGGCAGTCAGGAGATTGTCAGAGGAGTGAGGGGAGGAGAGAAGCACTCCCATCTACTTTCCATGGGGCTCCAAGCTCCTTGGGGGTCAATCTTTGTGGACTCTTGCTGCTTCCCTTTTCTGCACCCCAGCGTCTTCCCACTGGCCCTCTGACAGATCCTGGCGCTGTTCCCCCAATTTTCTGTTCAGAACTTGGCCTTTCACCGGTAACTTTGATCATCTTCCTGAGGAGAACTGGCACCTGATGTCCCTAGAGAGCCATCCACTCGAGGCACTGAGTGCTGTGCTGTCACTGCTGACGGGAATGGTGACTGTAGTCACCCTGTGTGGCCACACCTCGAGAGCTGTCTTTGATTTTCTTTTGCATAGTATTACTTGTAAATTCATGTGATAATATTTACTATGACTGGGATTCTTTTGGAAATCCATATGCATGATGAGGCGAAAAATTCACACACGACACACACACACACACAGAAACTCTAGATATCTGAAATCAAATTCTTTTTTTTTGAAGTTTTTATTGATACATAATTGATATACATATTTTCAGAGTACATGTGATAATTTGATGCATTCATATAATCAAATCAGAGTAATTGAGATATCCATCACCTTAAATATTTTTTTTTATGCTAGGAACAGTCTAATTATTCTGCAGCTGTTTTGAAATGTACAATAGATTATTGTTACCTATGTCAAATTCTTTTTTTTTTTTTTTTTGGAGACAAAAGGTCTTGTTCTGTCAACCAGGCAGTAATGCAGTGATGCGATCATAGCTCATTGAAGCTTCGACCTCCTGGCTCAAGCAACATTTCCACCTTAGCCTCATGAGTAACTGGGACTACAGGCATGTGCCACCTTGCCTGGCCATTCTTTTTTTTTTATTTTTTTAAAAATTTATTTTATTTTATTTTATGTTTATTTATTTATTTATTTTTTGAGACAGAGTCTCACTCTGTCGCCCAGGCTGGAGTGCAGTGGCGCGATCTCTGCTCACTGCAAGCTCCGCCTCCCGGGTTTACACCATTCTCCTGCCTCAGCCTCCCGAGTAGCTGGGACTACAGGCACCCACCACCACGCCCGGCTAATTTTTTGTATTTTTCAGTGAGACAGGGTTTCACTGTGTTAGCCAGGATGGTCTCGATCTCCTGACCTTGTGATCCGCCCGCCTTGGCCTTCCAAAGTGCTGGGATTACAGGCGTGAGCCACTGTGCCTGATCTATAGTCAAATTTTTAAATTCAGATTCTGCCCCCGTTTTACCATCAAAACTACCCTTCTCTCACAGTTTTCCTCTCCTGATTGAAGGCAAAGCCAATCAACCACGCTGGATGTCTGGGTGTCATCCCCAGCTGCACCCTTTCTGTAATCGTTACATGTATTTGATTACCAAGTCTAGTCAGTTTTCCCTTTAAGTGTGCAGAATTATTCTGACTGTGCAGAACTTCTATACTGACTCAAAATACTGATTGTGTAACATAACAAGACAATGTCAAACTTACAAAAACTTGTAGTTTTTAACATCCATGTACACTTTGAAAAAAAATTAAGAAAGTATTTCAGCCAATCAAAAAACTGAAACACAATAAGTAGCTTGAGAATAGCAAGCATATTACAGTCCATCTGTATGTGTCTCAGCCTCCCACAGTGATAAGAAGTGAAGGTGCAAGGTCCTATCTACTTTGAAGGAGGAACATAATCTTTTGGCCCATGGAGTTGGTTTCTGTAACTTGTAAGAATGACTCCCTTTTTCAAAGTTTGGTCGGACATTACAGATCTGTTTCTTTATGTCTTCATCAGCATGAGCCTGAGAACCTTGGCTGGAGTATCAACCAACCCACTGTAGGATGTGATTTTTCTGGTTGCCTGTGTGCACTCAGTTTCTTCCTCCTCTTTCCCTTCTTTGGCTAGTTTTAATAATCAAAAGAAGGTGGGGAAGCAGCATATGGGGCCCAGTTAAGCTGAGCACAGAGTTTTTTTTAATGAATAATCCCAACCTAACCACAGGACAGTGGTATTTACCAATCAACTCCTAAGTCTTTTTCTGGAAGGGAGGATGGGGAGGTGGAAGAGACAATCTGATTATAAGATATACATGGAAATACAAAATGCCAAGAATAGCCAGCAACTCACAAAGAAGAATGTGGAGGGTGGCCCTACTTAGCCAATGTGTCAGATAATACACAGTTAAAGTAAATAAGGCAGTGTGGTATTTTCTCTGGGATGAACAAACAGTCCAGAGAGAAGAAAAAAGTCCAGATTTGTCAGTCTTTTTATAGTTTTTGCTTTTAGAATCATGTTCGATTCTAAACAGCTTTCTTAATTTAATGCCTAAACAGCTTTCTTAAATTAATAAAGATGAAACCAGAGTACAATTAGTTAAAAAAACAAAAATACCAGTAAAACCTGATTCATAAATTAAACAAACTTAGAAAATAAGAATTGACAAGAAGGAAATAATTATTAAAAGAGAGAAAATATTGAAAATTGTAAGAGACTATATAAATGTAGACAAATTTTAAAAACCTATGTGAAATTGGCTCTAGCAGATATACAGCAGATATAGAAAGTCTAAACCTATGCACTTTTGAAAATGAATAGAGAATAAACATTAAAAACATTAAAAGCTCTGTAGGTGGTTTTCCAAAGGAATTCCACCAAATATGTTTACACGGTCCATGTCTTACTTTCTTTTTTTTCAGTCTAGTGACTCTTCTTCGGAGCCTTCAACATGAGATAGCACAGAAACAAATACCTTTCTTCCCTTCAGTATTGCAGTATGTGATTAAGGAAGTCATCAGTGATGCCCCCTGGCAGTCTATTTGCCATGCACATGCTCTGCCATCATTCTTGAGGTGTGATTACCCTGATGGTATTAAATCTCAAGGAAGATGTTGCAGGAATATCATCTATTTACTTCTCAGCTTCTGACACATGATGACTCATGAAACATCTAGGTTGTGTGCTCTAGCCATGATCTGAAAACCTCTCACCTGAGAGCATTTAGAATTTAGAAATTAGTTTCAAATGTCTATAAAGATTTTCGTCAGTAATAAGAAGCAATAATTTCCCAGTTACCAGATTCTTACTGCTAGATACACTTCCCAGGTGATTAAAAAGGTTTTCTTGTTTTCAGCGTAAAATCTACACTAAAATGGCAAATAGTCTGATCTTTTCTTCCAGCGAATAAGTTCATCCATTTTTAGAGTACTGCATTAGGAGGGATGGGGTTGTTTCTAGATTCCACTCTCTCCATCTACTTGTTTGGTCATCAGCCTGGTACATTTCATGTACAACTGTGTAATGGGTCCGTTGTTTTTGTATGTCTAGTTCTGAATATATACAAACATCTATGTCTCCCACAGGTTCTAATTTGGTTTTGAGGATGTCTTTCATCATCTCTCAGTTCTAGTCATGGCTAGTGCTATCCACTCCATCAATAATGCCCAGGTGGAAATCGTCCTCATAGCAACTTAGTATTCACACTGGCAATAAGGAAACCTAGTCTGCAGAAGCTGTTATACCTGCGGTACATCCCAGGTTGTACCAATGCTTACTGTATAATAGTTTCCTGGACTTTCTCAAAATGTAACCGTGACTGTGGAGTCACCATTGCCCATCTTACAGGGAAATTCTCACAATAATTCTGTTCAGTCCTACCTTGGTAACAGGGCAAAGTCCTTCTTTCCTATTTCTACTTTATGCAGGACAACTAAGCTCCATACTTTGTTTATAGAAACATGCAACTCTCCGGAACTGATGAATCGTCTATAGGTGATAAGTCAGGGGGAAATTGCACTTTACCTTCCTTGGGGAGAAAATTATGAGGTGGAGATTCGTGTCCAGAGGCTTTTTAGGAAGTGCTCTTGAGGTCAACACCTGTGTAAGTGAAAGAAGCAGGGTTGGGCAGGGATGAAGGCAAACCATGAGGCAGTTGAAACTGACGCTACAGTATACTACAATTTGTTTTGAAAAGGGACTGACCCTTCAGAGCTGTCTGAGTTAGAATGATGGTGAGTTTTATAATCTTCTGTTGAGCAGTCATTGTGTATAGACCATGCCAGGAAGAGCAATTGACCATGTGAGAAGGGGTTGTCTTCAGATGAGGTAATTTGCAAAGGAGCCTGACAGATGAGAGTTGTCTGCTGGGAACACTTTCAGCAGACAGGGTAATGAGTCCTTCCCAGAAGGGGAATCTTAGTGAACATCAGAGCATCCACCACTGAGATGCAGGGTAGGGCCATGTTCAAGAGAAGTTTGTTCTGAAAAGCTCTGCCTCTGTTTCCCTTGGTCTTTTATGATATACCTTATTTTTTCACTGCCCACTTTGACTCTTTGCCTTCTACCCATTCCTGCTTCCTTCCTGCCCCATCCACTGTTGTTGGTCCCAAGAGTACTCCCTATTATGTCTTTCCTCTCTTGTCTTTCTCTTAGCAGAGTAACTTCTAGAAACTTTGTTAAGTATCACTGTAGGCTGGTAAAAATAAAATGGTCCTGGGAAGATAAGAGGAAAGAAATATACAGAGAACAACTACGCCAATACTGTGAGAGAGAATCATGATGCGTATCATTTTTATCTCTACCTTTTCCTCTGCATTCTAAAACAACTTGAATTTGTCCTATGCATCACTGATTAAATTTTCTGCAGTTTGAATTGTGCATTTTATTGTTTCTCATGAACATTGTAGTTTTGCAATTGCATTTTTTCCTTGAGATTTTTATTATTAAATAGTATTATTTTAATCTCTTCATTCAAGCTTTTGTTTCTTCATAGTTGCTTATTGTTATTTTTACAATATATGCATTTAAAAAATTTTGTAAGGGCTTCTAGGAAAATATGTGCTCCCTGCCTGAGACCTCATTAGATGTACTTATGAAAAATCTGTAATTCTGGGATGCAGTGCATCACTCCCATTCCTTTTACTCTCTACATATTATGAATTGGAAACCCAGAATTGATATAAAGATGAAAGAGCTGATAACAATGGGAACACTAAAGCTCTGAGGTAGGTGGCAGCCAGTTATTCTTGGTTAGTGTAGTCTCTGTGGCCTGGAGTTCAAAGAAGTCAGGAAATGGGTCTTACCCCCAGTATTAGTTTGTTCTCACACTGCTAATAAAGACATACTCAAGACTGGGTAATTTATAAAGGAAAGGAGGTTTAATGGACTCACAGTTCCACATGGCTGGAGAGGCCTCACAATTATGGCAGAAGATGAAGGAGGAGCAAAGGCATGTCTTACATGGCCGCAGGTAAGAGAGCGTGTGTAGGGGAACGGCCCTTTATAAAGCCATCAAATCTTGTGAGACTTATTCATTATCATGAGAACACGACTGGAAAAAACCCACCCCCATGATTCAATACCTCCCGCCAGGTCCCTCCCATGACATGAGGGGATTATGGGAGCTACAATTCAAGATGAGATTTGGGTGGGGACACAGCCAAACCTTAACACCCCCTTTGTGGTACTTCCTGTTATTTAGGTTCATGGCGTGGAATGTGTTTCCTCTAGTCTACTCCAAACTGATTCCTTCCTTAGTGAAATTGTACCTATATTTTAGAAACATTTTAATCTTTAGTTTCTTTCTTTCTGTTAGTCTTGGCCCTTTATGGTGTCTACATGTGCATTTGAAGAAGGCACAACTCATGCAACGAGTCTCTGCCAGTTTAACTCAGAAGTCTCTTTCCTCCATCTTTGTTTTAATTTGCTGTAAAAATATATGTGCTCACGGAAAACAAACAAACAAAAAAAAAAAACAAAAAAACCTCAGTCAGTACAGAAGGATGTAGAAAAATAAGTAAAATTCCCCTGACTCCTTCTGAATCTTGTATTCCTACTTCCCAGAGGTAACCGCTATTGACAGTTTTTTATATACCCTTTGAAAAATTTTTATGCGTATTCAAATATGTGTCTTATTCTTACACAAATGGAATTTTACACTGCAATCTGTTCAGTAACTTGCTCTTTTTACTTTATAATCTATCTTAAACATTTATTTTTCATGCTAGCTAAAATCCGTTGCACTAAAAAAATTGGTTACATATTTTTCATTGCATAGATTCCCCTTAGTATTTGATACTATTGACATTTCTTCATGAGCACTGTTTTACTGTGGTGTTTATAGTTCTCTTACATTTTTTATATCTTTCTGGGATTCACATTTCTTATTTAGTATTTAGTTCTGTCTAGTTCTCCTTTCCCAAATGTTTATATACTTTTGCAGACTTCTATCACCCATATTTGTATTATTTTCCTCTCCTTTACTATCTTCATAATCTTGGTTCTTTTGAAATATGGGAAGTAGCCACTGAAAAGTAAAAAGAAACTAACCAATTTACAGACATTTAGAAAGTGTTTTATACAACAACTGTAATTTAGAAACATTTTAATGAAATAGCAGGTTGCTACCTCAACTTAATATCTACATCATAGGATAAAAATTAAAGGCTTTAAATTTTTAAAATTCAACACCTTTTCTACATCATAGGATGAAGAATTAAAGATTTTAAATTTTTTAAAAACAGGAAAAATTTATATTTCTATTTTCCTGAGATAGCCTATATGTAGTACCATTTCTCAAACTGTTGCTCTGCACTGCTATTCAGCAGAATAGAAATAATTGTTCTGAATTTTAAAGAAAAAAAGGGATTCCAGGTTCACATGGACTTGGGAAAACCTTGATTGAGCTAAGTAGGCTCTTTCTATGCAGGATTATTTTTAGACACTTTAATATACTGAAGTCCATTTTGAATCTCTAATAGAAATATTCTGAATTTATTCACCTGTGAAACTTCCCCATCACCTTTTTATTCCAGAACATTTATTACTATCTTTCATAACCATTGGCTGGGATTTTCCACCTGTAATCACCCTTTTCCCTCTCTTACTGGTTGTAGATTTCTTTGAGAAATGAAGAGCATATGATATGAAGAGCTGCCTTACATATATATACAGTAGATAAGGTGGAAGGCAATATAAACATATAAAATATAGTTGATTCTCATGATTCACAGTAGCCAATCCTTATCATTCACAATCCCCTACTTGTGAATTTCCCTACTCACTAAGGTGTATTTGCAACCTCCAAAGTCGATACTTCTGGTGTTTTCATGGTCATTCAGGCACATACAGAAAGTGTTGGAGAATTTGATTCACCTGATTAGTGCATTTCCAGCCGAGGTTGAACAAGCCAACACCTTGACTTTTTGTTTCAGCTCTCATGTTGTAAACAAATGTTCTTTTTCCAGTCCATTTATTATCACTTTTTAAAATTTTTGTGCTTTCTGTTGGTGAGTTTTCTGTTTAAATTTGCCGCCAAGTATAGTGCTGAAATATGGCGTTCCTAAGCACAAGAAGGCTGTGATGTACCCTAAGGAGAAAATATGTAAGTTAGATAAACCTTATTCAGGTGTGAGTCATAGTGCTTATTAAACATGAGAAATGTATTTGAATGATTCTAAGTTTTTGCCAATATGTACATGTCTGCAAGTTACCACAAGAGTGCTCAATATTGATTTTGGGGTTACAAAGTTGGATGAGTAGACAAATGTGCAAATAAGGAATCCAAGAATAGAGGAACCAACTGTATATAAAATCAGTAGCACCTTGGAGAAATTACTGTACATATAAAGAAGTATGTAAAGATGTTTATGGCAATATTATTTGTAATAGTAAATAGCCGTTGTCAGATAAATCTTGCAAATAGTATAAAGGCAAACAATGGAATCCCCATAGCAATGAAAATAATACATCGAGTCTGAGAGCGGTGGCTCATGCCTGTAATCCCAGCATTTTGGGAGGCCAGAGCCTGGTGGATCATTTGAGGACAGGAGTTTGAGACCAGCCTGGCCAACATGGCAAACCCCTGTCTCTACTAAAAACACAGAAATTAGCCGAGCATGGTAACACACACCTGTAATCCTAGCTATTCGGGAGACTGAGGCAGGAGAATAGTTTGAACCTGGGAGGCAGAGGTTGCAGTGAGCCGAGATCGTACCACGGCACTCCAGCCTGGGTGACAGAGTGAGACCCTGTCTCAAAAAAAAAAACAAAAAAAACATTGAATCTACATAAGAAAACATGGGTAACCTCAACAGTGTGCATTGAAGGAAAAATTAAGGAGACACAGTGCATTTTAGAGTGAATAATATGATGGGAAGAGTTTTGAAAAGGGAGATCGAACTGGGCTAATAAATGGGTCAAAAAGAATAAATTATAATAAAAGACCATTTGTTGTCCAGTAGACACAATGCTGTTGACAGGAGTAGGACCAATTCAAACTATGCACCTGAGATCCGAGAAAAAAATAAGAAAAAATAAAATCATTAACATTCTTATGAGTTACAGTAACGAGAAACAATGTACTATGAGAAAGAAGTATAAAATACCTAGGAATAGATTCAGCAAGAAACAAGTGGAACTGATATGAGTAAAGATAAAAACAAAATCTTAAAGGTGAAGGTAAAAGAAAACTGAAACATGCATATAAAAGACCAAGTTCCTAGATAGAAAAACTACATATTCTTATGAATTAGGCCCTTTACTGCTACCTTTAGATATTTTTGTTAACTAGAAAGTGCCATTACTAATTTAACAGCAGCAAAATATACCATGAGTTGGATATCCAGTGTTGATGAACAACGGCTGGCATCTCGGGCTGTGGTTGCCCTGTACTACAACTGTGATCTAACGTGGTTCACACTTTGTTTTCTCCTTTGAATGGAGCTGTTTCTTATAAATATAAAGTCTGTGACCTTTGTCAGTTTACATCATTGTGTGATCATTTGGCTTTCTTTAAAAATTGGATTTTCAACGGTTAACATTTTTCAGTAAATTTAGGGGTTGTATTCTTTTCCCATTTTCCCCATAAAGAACCTAAGTGGAATTTGTATTCAGAACTGATTTTTGTGGAGTAATTCTTTCTAGCTGCAACTCATAATTCTAGTGACTAAAAAGACACCCTTAAAAATGATTATGGACATAAACATTATTCTGCTAATGACAACATTCAAACTTTGGCTTTGGTCAGTCTGGAAAATGCACTGTTTCTGTCATTGGATGTAGACTGAGTCCCAGAAGACCATTGTGTTGCACACACTTCAAGACACAGTGTTGGAGGAGGACAGGCGTTTCACCATTCAGCTGATATCAGTTGATGAGGTAGAAATATCTCCAGTAAAAGGTAAGAGAAATTCACATTTTTGGAAATTAAAAAGTAAATTCTCTGAAAAAATGTAATAAAAATAACCCATAGTTACAACAATTGACAGTGTTAGGTTTCATAATTCCTAAAACAAAGATACCGTTTTCCACATGTATTAAAGGTTAAGAATTTTTTAAATTAAAATTATAATACCCAATCTTGGTAAGGTCATAGGTCAAAGATTTCATACTGCTTAGCTGTGTAATTTTTTTTAATGAAGATGTTGATTGTAGCAGTGTTTATAAAATGTAAAATAAAATATGTCAGCTTCCTAAATGGTCCAACAGTAGGAGACTAGTTAAATGTGTCAGAATACTATGCAGCCATTCAACGTGACATAACAGGAAAAACTCTTAATTACATTAAAAATTAAGAACACATAATTACATGGATAATTGTCACGTTAAGAAAACAGGTTTTACGACAACATGCTAAATGTAATCTGTTTTGTCATGTGCATGTCTTACATGAGGTTGGAATTGTTTATTTGAAATGTTAATAGTGGTTTTTGATTACCTATATTTTCTAAACATATTTACAATTATCGCACTTTACCTTTGTAATAAAACATTATTTTTAAATGTGTCATATTATGTTTAGCATTATAGCCTGTGTACGTCTGTTTTCATCTGAAAGTAGTTACTCAAATATTTTGACACTTCAGAAACAGGCATTTTAAATCTCATTTGCCTCCAGTTGATATGATGATTTGTTTTTTGGATCCATAGAGAAAAGAGTAATGATTCTAAAATGGTTTTATTGTGCTATAAACAATAATAACCAACCATAAAAAACTGGTTCAGAAACTTTTAGCACGAAAATTTGGTGATTAATACATTTCTTTTTTGCCATCAAGAGCTCCATCCTGTGTGACGAAAAGCAGATTTAATGTCCAAGGAAATTTTTAGAGTTGTAGAGTATCTATCACTGTATATACTTAGGGTAGTTATAATTTCTGCATTTTCGTTTAGGATATTTTCCAACAAGGGAATCACATCACTGCACCATATTCTTTTATAAGTCTTTAGTTAGCTCTAGTTAACTCTTTCATAAGTCTTTAGTTATCTACATCATGTTAAAATGACAGATGTCACATAGGCTAATTAAACATAGAAGAATATATGATTGGATCAGGATAAATCATTTACCATATTAAAAAAATTTTTTTGAGGCAGGGTCTTGCTCTCTCACCCAGGCTGGAGTGCAGTGGTGTGATCACAGATTACTGTAGCCTTGAATTCCCAGGCTCAAACAAACCTCCCACCTCAGCCTCCTGAGTAGCTAGGACTACAGGCATGTGCCACTATGCCCAGTTAATTTATTTTTGTGTTTGCAGGGATGGAGTCTCCCTATGTTGCCCAGGCTGGTCTTGAACTCCTGGGCTCATGGGATCCTCCCACCTCAGCCTCCCAAAGTGTTGGGATTACAGGTGTGATCCACTGCACCTAATTCTTAATATCTTTCTGTCTGACTGTGACACTTGCTGTGACAAGCCACTCTTGATTCCATTAATCCATTGCCAAAGAAAGTGAGAGTATAGTGATCTAGCTCTATGTGTCATGCACCCCTAATATGTGTTTCTGGAAACAATTTTCTTTAAGTTTCTGCTAAGTTATATGGATACTCAAATACTTGATATAGTTTTCTATTTCCATCTTAATAGAAATATTTGACACAGGTTTATAAATGCTTACAGTAAAATGATAGAGTCAGAAAATTAAAAATGAAAAAGTGCCCCCAAGAAGTCTTGCTTTTGCCACATAGCCAGTTGACATAGCTATGTAGTCAATTGCAGTGAGCTGCAAAATGGTTACTGTAGAAGCAAATTAATGCCAATGGTAGAGGAGCCCTTGCTTTTCATGAGAGTGATAGGGAAATTACTGCCAATTTTTTTCATTAAAATGTAATCTTGGGCAAGCGATTTGCCTCCATGTCTTCAAGACCTCAATGTGCTCCAGTGTCATAGGTAAAATGAGGATATTAATACCTTACTGATATGAGAGTCATGAGAATGAACTAGATTCCTGTGTGTAAAGTGCTTAGAAAGTTTCCAGGCATACACTGAGTGCTTATGTGCATCTGCTACAAAGTGGTCTATATCATCTTGAATTTAGGTAGTGCATCAATAATTATTCGGGGTGATAAGCGAGCATCAGGAGAAGTTGGGATAGCTCCGTCATCTAGGCATATCCTCATTGGGGAACCCTCAGCAAAATATAATGGTACCGCTATTATCAGGTAAGGACTTCATGATTTTTCTTTGCCTATGTGGGGGTTACGAAGTTTTATTTAAATAACTAGTCTTAAATTTATCATTCTCAATACATACATAGTCTTCAGGCATTAACATCCTGTATACTGTTAACATCCTGTGGAGAGGAGAACAAATTTTGGGCAGAAATTGAAATAATATCCTGACCTATCTTGATGTTAGATCATGAAAAGGTTTCTAACTCTTGAGTGATTTGCACAAATTACATCAAGGAAAGCACATGGAGTTGAGATCAGAAAATCTATGCTTTCACCTCTGTTCTGTTACTAAACATGTGATATAAGGGAGTTACTTCATCTCTGCAAGCTTGTGTGTCTTAGCTACAAAATCATTCCTTAGAACATCATCAGGGCCAAACATTTTGCTTTCAAGTGTTCTAAAATCAGAGTCTGTATTAGTCTGTTCTCACACTGCTGTAAAGAACTGCTTGAGACTGAACAATTTATGAAGAAAAGAGGTTTAATTGGTTCAAGGTTCTGCAGGCTGTACAGGAAGCATGGCTGGGGAGGCCTCAGGAAACTTAAAATCATGGCAGAAGGCGAAAGGAGAGCCGGCATGTCCTACCTGGCTGGAGCAAGTGGAAGGGGTGGAGAGGTGCTACATACTTTTCAACAACCAGATCTTGTGAGAACTCTATCAGGAAAACAGCAAGGGGAAAGTCCGTCCCCATGATTCAGTCACCTCCCACCAGGCCCCACCTCCAACACTTGAGGTCACACTTCAACATGAGATTTATGTGGGGACACAGAGCCAAACCATATCAGGGCCTATTATATAACTAAATTAGTATGATCATAGGCAAGTTTGTTTCTCATAAATTTTTTTATGGGAGATGGGAAGCAACTATCAATGGCATAGCTGGGTTTGACTTTATACTTTATCCTCATGGTAGTTATCCAGAAGTAAGACTATCCCTTCCCATCAGCATGCCCTTGTATGAAGGGTTTTCCAGTCTTTAGAGAACTTAGACTTTTCATATTTTATGCCTTGCATGTTAAGTGAAAAGCCTATAAATTTAATACTTCTTTTTATTTCTTTAAACCTTCTGCTTTTAGTAACCAGTTTTTGCCTGTATTCCTGTCAAGATAGATTTACACTAGCTTAATACTTTGGGTGTTACTATCTTGGAACTTTAAGACTTTCTTTGGTTTATAGTTGGTAAATGAGGTTATTTAAAAGAAAACTGTTATTGAAATGGATGGAAATTGATTACTGTTAAAAGACAGAGAAAATGTTTAAGAAAAGTACCTTCAGTTGAAATGTATTGGATATACATTTGTTTATTGTTGTAGCCTTGTTCGTGGCCCAGGGATTTTGGGGGAGGTCACAGTGTTCTGGAGGATATTCCCTCCTTCCGTGGGGGAATTTGCTGAAACATCAGGAAAACTGACAATGCGAGATGAACAGTCTGCAGTCATTGTAGTAATACAGGTATCAATATTAGCTGGTTTCTGTTATGCCCTTTACTCTGTGTGCTGGTGTGTGCGCATGTGTGAGCATATGTGTATGTGTGGGTGTGTTTGTGTGTGTGTGGTTAGAAGTGGGGGATGGGGAGAAGGTAAATATTACAGCATTTGTGGTTGTTGGCGTGCATGTGTGTGTGTGTGTGGTGCGTGTGTGTAGGGTTGACAATGGAGATTGGGGAGAAGGTTAATATAACAGCATTTGTTATTGTGGAGGTGCCTGTGTGTGGGGTTAAGAGTGGGAATGAGGAGGAGATTAATATTACAAAATCTGTTGTTATTATTTAGAGGTTAGGAGTTTTTCTTGAAATTCCACAGATTCTACTGTCGGTGACTCTTTCTTTCTCTAGGCTTTGAACGATGACATTCCTGAGGAAAAAAGCTTCTATGAGTTTCAGCTCACTGCAATCAGTGAGGGAGGTGTTCTGAGTGAATCTAGCAGCACTGCCAACATCACGATGGTGGCCAGCGACTCTCCCTATGGCCGATTTGCCTTTTCACATGAGCAACTTCGAGTGTCAGAAGCACAGAGGGTATAGCATGAAATGCTTAAGATTTTAATATCATTTTTATTTTTAGATATTAAAATGTTTTCTTGTTTCTATTCCAAAGTTTTCACAAACTGATTAATTTGCTCCAAACATCATTATTTTAGTATATAATGTATATAATTTTATAACCTTATATGTAACTGTAACACAATCCTGTCTGTAAATAGAACCTTTAGTTACAGACAGTATTGTCTGGTAGATTAAACATCCAAATCAAATAAGAAAATGCTTTTTGCATAGGTTAACATCACGATCATCCGTTCTGGTGGAGATTTTGGCCACGTGCGACTCTGGTACGAGACGACGAGCGGGACAGCGGAAGCGGGCTTGGATTTTGTTCCTGCAGCAGGGGAACTCCTCTTTGAAGCAGGGGAGATGAGGAAAAGTCTGCATGTTGAAATCCTTGATGATGACTATCCTGAAGGCCCAGAGGAATTTTCTCTAACAATTACAAAGGTGGAACTCCAGGGAAGGTAAAGGAGAAAGGCAATTAGGAAAAAGAAAGCAAAGAGCAGAGAAAGAGAGAAAGTTCTATTGTGTAGATATTAATACTGAGCTCTAAAGCAGTTCTTTCCCTACTCTTTCTCAGATTTGTGTGACATTAGAACAGGACATAGAAGGGAAATTATGACAATGACTGGGTTTTTTTTTTAAATTTTCTTAAATATAACTTCCCTCTGAAAATTGAAAGTATGTGTTTCTATTGTGTGGACTCACTCTGGGTAGCCAGGAAGTTGAATATGATAAGGGCTTCTAATTGGTGAAGAAACAGCCTAACAGCTGTCTAAATCACAGGTCAGCTGGTGTGGCTGAATTTGCTTCTTTTGATTTCCATACTTGTGAAAGGGCTGAAGGGAGGGATTTCTTTCATTGGTGCATCTGAAGTCTGTATTGTCTTCTCTGTGGGTGAATAACATAGATGCTTGCCCCATAGTTTTAAAGTGGGGAAAAATTTGAGTGAAAGCTAGTTGGCCATGAATGTGCACCATGTTTTCAAGGAAGATAATGAATTAACCATAATGAGTCTCTTTCATTCCCTGATTTAGTGGGGCAGATTTGATGAGGTGGAAAAACATCTTTAGCATGTTTAAGTACTCACAGGTTCTGCAGCTCACAGGTTGAGAGAGACCTACCAGCACCTCTGCCCAGATAGCAGATAGGTGGGCCCTTCAACTAGAATAATGCCTGCATTTATAAGAATCATAAAGACATTTTTCTTGTGCATGAAAATATTTTTGCATTTGTAATGTGAATATCATGCTTTAAAAACTTTTTAAAATTAAAATATGTCACTCAGTGACTTAAGTGTATATCATCCCATCTGGGAAAAAAAATATATTGTGGGCTTACATACCCTTCAAATTTTAGATTTCCCAAAAATGCTTCTGTGCCTGGCAATGAGAGCGAACTTGTACTCCTAGTAAATATAGTAAAAAGTTTGAGCTGATCACTGACTATTTTAATTAAATTAATGCAATTTGGTAAAAGTAGCTCATTTAGTGTGAGATCATATTTGTATTATTGACCAGCTAGAGCTTGAGGATTTTGTCTTCTTTGCTACTGTTTTTTTAAAAAGAAGTTTCTATGTAAGTTTAATTCTGGGGAAACAAGTTTTTCCTTCCAGATAAATTTCTAGATTTTCTTTGGTCTCAGAAGGTAAGTAGTACAATTAGCTAATCTACAGCCCATCTCAGACTACTGGTGACAGTTACTCTTATCATTTAATATTCCAAACCTCAATTTTCTAATTTTGCCTTTTATAAAATTCACCAGATTTCAGCCTTTCAACACTAGGTAGGGTATAAATACCAGGATAGAATTTGGGAATTGAAGGAAGGACTAAAATGGTTTATTGGCATTTTTTAGTATGAGGAATTAAAGTCATATTTTAAAGCCCTGGAAGTTGAAGCTTTGTTTGATGGGAATAATATTAATCTAAAAAAAAGACTTCTTTTGCAGAAGTATCATTACAGAAGTAAACTACCATCTGTATTAAGGATAGAGGAATTATGACTGGTTTCGATAGAAATTGAAATACTTTTCTTTCTTTTTTATTTTTCTTTCTTTCCCTTTTTCTTTCTTTCCAAAGTCTTGTTGTGTCACCCGGGACAGAGTGCAGTGGCACAATCATAGCTCACTGCAACTTTGAATGCCTGGACTAAAGGGATCCTCTCACCTCAGACTTCTAAGTAGCTGTGACTGCAGGCATGTGCCATCATGTCTGACTAATTTTTTAAAATTAGTTTTTAGTAGAGACAAGGTCTCACTAAGTTGTGCAGGTTGGTATTGAGAGATTTTTTTTTGAATCTTGATGATTTAGTTTGAAATTTAATTAGTGTCATGACACTCACTATTTCTTTAAACAAATCATCTTAACCTAACACTGTAAATCTCAATGCCGCCTGCTTACTTACCTATCTCTGAGTGCACTAGGTCTATTGCTGCATATGCATTCAGCCGTGATTCCCAAAGGTTCATTTTACGACAGCATCTTTCTGATTTCCTCACAGTTTATTATCTTCCCATTGCCCAAGTTTAGTAACTTTATATTAGTTTTGGCTTCATACAGGCACCAATCATTGGGAGCAACACAGAAATCTGTTTCAAAACATCATTTCAGGAAAAAGAGAATATTTTAGTGTTGAGGATCTTTAAAAGTATTGCAGTACTTTATAGAACTAAGTTGTAGGAGCAAAGAGGACCTTTTAATTCATGCTATGCAATTATGTATTTTTTGTTGTTGTTGTATTTTATTTTATTTTGATTTGTACGACTTTGGAAGACGGTATGATTTTACCATTCAAGAAAATGGACTTCAGATAGATCAACCTCCTGAAATAGGAAACATCTCCATTGTTCGAATCATAATAATGAAAAATGATAACGCAGAAGGCATCATTGAATTTGACCCAAAGTATACTGCCTTCGAAGGTAGGTTCAGTTAGCTAGCTTGTAAGTAAGTTTACTACCACTTTCCAAATTACATTAGTTTGAATTTCCATGTGTAAATTGTTTTAGTTTGGTTTAGTTTAGTTTGGTGTGTGTGTGTTTGTGTTTACACATATACACTTTTATATTTACTTACTTATTTGAAATACATTTTCAGTTACCTTTGGGTAGTCTTGAACCTTGCTGTGAATGGCAATGTTAGGAACAAGTCTATCTAGAAAAACTATGTTTAACATTAGGATTATTAAAATGTTTGTGTTTCAAACATTTTAATGAAAGCCTTTGTAATTTGTGCATATTTAATTTCCTATGTGACTAGAAATCAGTGAATATTCACTTCCTAATGAATAATCATCTTTGAAATGAATATTTTACTGGCCTAGAGATGCAGGTAGTATCTGGATCCTTGATCTTGCTTTCTCGAAACAGTCCCCAGTAGCAGCTTGCCTAATATTGCCAATTCTTTCCTCTTGTAGAAGCGGAATATAGAATATATGGTTACAGTCCTTCCCACGTAGGAAGAGATGGCTGCCTTTCTAGGAAATGATTTTATTCAAAGGCAGAATATGAATATGACTTTAAAAATAAATATCTTACTGCTGCATTTAACCTGATTGGCTTCATTGCCTCTATCAAAATTCTTTGGTTATCTAGCCATTTTTAAAGTTCATAAAAAATTGCTTTAGGAGTTGGTTGATAATGACTTTATGGGTAAGTTATGGAATACATCACTATTTTGTGAACTTCAATCTATACCTGGTAAAAATCATATTACATTTTTGCATCAAGAAATAAATGAGACTTAGAATTTTTTCAGTTCATTGTTTTCTGTTAAATTCATTATCTTTGGGGAATTTTGGTCAGTGCATATTTATATTTATAATGTACATTGAGTATTATTTAGCCATAGCTAATGTGAGCCCTATTAAATTATATTTTAATATGCAGAATTTAGCACAGCTTAAGAAATATATTTTTGAAAATAACGTTTAAGTTGAAATCAAACATTGAAGACACATTTTCAGATTCACAAGTAGATTTCATAGGAACTGAAAATGTAATCAAATTGTACTTATATCTGGACTTTAAAAAAATTCATATGAAATACACATCATAAACCTCATTTATTTATATTACCATATTTATATTTCAATTGAATGTGTGGGAGCAATCCAGAGTGGTTTCCTATGAGCACAAACAACTTAAATGTTTTTTTGTGTCCATCTAACGTCTTAGAAAGCAAGGATCATTTGTTTGTATGTAGTACACAGAGGGAGAATGCCAATGCTACTGATTAAATATATTATTTAAATGCTAATTGTACCATTTCTGTAACTTTCAACATCTGATAAACTATGTTCCTCCTAAAAAATAAGTCATGAGGTTTTCACTAATCCCCTTTTAAAATGATAAAAGAAGTATGAAAACATAGAGTGCTTACTTTGTGCCATTATGTTTAATTGCCAGGTTTAATTTGGCTGAATCTTGTAAGTTAGTTGCTCTGTCTGGCTTACCAGTTAATTCCAAGTTCCCATTACAGTGGAGGAAGATGTTGGGCTAATCATGATCCCAGTGGTGAGGCTACATGGAACTTACGGCTATGTGACAGCTGATTTCATCTCTCAGAGCTCCTCTGCCAGTCCTGGAGGTGTTGATTACATTTTGCATGGCAGTACAGTCACCTTTCAGCATGGGCAAAACTTAAGTTTTATAAATATCTCCATCATTGATGACAATGAAAGGTTGGTATATAGAAAATAATGTGAGCACATATAAGACATAAGTATTGTGTTCAAACTCTTACATATGTTTTGCACTGAGAATAGAACTTTAGATAATATGTGTCCATTGGGAAACAACAGGTGAAATACTTTTGGGGTACTAGGGGTAGGGAAAGAGGGGCTAGGAGACGATGTGGTTGCATATGTCACTTCATTTCAAATAAAGGAAATAATATTTTCTGTTTCTCTAGACGTAAATAATCTAATCAGAATGTGGAAACATCCTTAATTCACTTTCTTTATGCATTAAGCAATTAAAAAGAGGGCAGGAAAGTCCCTACAACTGCCCTAGGTCATATAATATTGATGTTAATCATTCATTCTTTTAGCTAAGCACCCACTTCTTACCACTTGATGTGTGACTACTGTGCCTTGAATATGTATGACCAATTTGGAAAATGACTGGTTATTGGGATTTTACAAGCACTTTAATATGTTTAGACTCACAGAATTGCTCCTTCTTGCCATGCAGTGAATTTGAGGAGCCCATTGAAATTCTACTCACTGGAGCTACTGGAGGAGCGGTCCTTGGGCGCCACCTAGTGAGCAGAATCATAATAGCTAAGAGTGACTCTCCCTTTGGAGTTATAAGGTTTCTCAATCAAAGCAAAATTTCTATTCCTAATCCCAATTCCACAATGATTTTATCACTGGTGCTGGAGCGGACTGGAGGACTCTTGGGAGAGATTCAGGTAGATTTATTTTCCCCATGACTTTAAATATAATTTTTGCTAGACTGAGTATGGTAGTGTGTTTTCTCATTCCCCAAGTATATTTATTTCTTTATTCACAATCAATCAATATTTATTAATTATCTTGTATGTGTACAGCAGCTTTTGAGCCAGATTAAGTACATAAAAATGAATAAGGCATACATCTGTCCTCAGGGAACCTTGAGGGCTTGTTAGAAGTGAAGTGAATGATTCTGATAAAATTCATTAATTGAACAAGTATTTGTTGAGTGCTTTCTGTGTGTCACACCCTGTTCTAGGTACTGAGAATATACTGAGGAACTAGATAGACCTCATCTCCGTTCTTATAGAGTTTTCATTTTATTAAGCAGAGTTGAGCAATAAACAACTAAAAATAAATTGATCTGATAACAGTAAGGGCTCTACTTGTAAAATTGGGAGACACAATTGCGAGTGCTGTTGGTGAGGATGTAATATTTCAGCTGAAAGATGCATTATGAGAAAGAGGTTAGAAGGATGAGCATTTGGGCAGAAGGAATAATAGATTCTGCAGAGGCATAAGCTGGCATGTTTCAGGCATGGAGGGGTTCATGTGATCGAGGCCTGGAGTTAAGGGGATAGCAGCACAGGATAGACCAGAGGGCCCAATAGATGTTCGATCACACAGAACCTCCTAAGCCAGGTTAAAGATTTCCATTGCTCAACGAAATAAAAGAGGACACAAACAAATGGAAGAACATTCCATGCTCATGGATAGGAAGAATCAATATAGTGAAAATGGCCATACTGCCCAAGGTAATTTATAGATTCAATGCCATCCCCAACAAGCTACCAATGACTTTCTTCAAGGAATTGGAAAAAACTACTTTAAACTTCATATGGAACCAAAAAAGATCCCACATTGCCAAGACAATCCTAAGCAAAAAGAACAAAGCTGGAGGCATCATGCTACCTGACTTCAAACTATACTACAAGGCTATAGTAACCAAAACAGCATGGTACTGGTACCAAAACAGATAAATAAACCAATGGAACAGAACGGAGGCCTCAGAAATAACACCATACATCTACAACAAACCTGACAAAAACAAGAAATGGGGAAAGGATTCCCTATTTAATAAATGGTGTTGGGAAAACTGGCTAGCCATACGTAGAAAGCTGAAACTGGATCCGTTCCTTACACCTTATACAAAAATTAATTCAAGATGGATTAAAGACTTAAATGTTAGACCTAAAACCATAAAAACCCTAGGAGAAAACCTAGCCAATACCATTCAGGACATAGGCATGGGCAAAGACTTCATGTCTAAAACACCAAAAGCAATGGCAACAAAAGCCAAAATTGACAAATGGGATCTAATTAAACTAAAGAGCTTCTGCAAGGCAAAAGAGACTACCATCAGAGTGAACAGGCAACCTACAGAATGGGGGAAAATTTTTACAATCTACCCATCTGACAGAGGGCTAATATCCAGAATCTACAAAGAACTCAAACAAATTTACAAGAGAAAAACAACCCCATCAAAAAGTGGGCAAAGGATATGAACAAGACATTTCTCAAAAGAAGACATTTATGCAGCCAACAGACACCTGAAAAAATGCCATCATCACTGGTCATCAGAGAAATGCAAATCAAAACCACAGTGAGATACCATCTCACTCCAGTTAGAATGGCGATCATTAAAAAGTCAGGAAACAACAGATGCTGGAGAGGATGTGGAGAAATAGGAACGCTTTTACACTGTTGGTAGGAGTGTAAATGAGTTCAACCATTATGGAAGACAGTGTGGCAATTCCTCAAGGATCTAGAACTAGAAATACCATTTGACTCAGCCATCCCATTACTGGGGATATACCCAAAGGATTATAAGTCATGCTGCTATAAAGACACATGCACATGTATTTTTATTGCGGCACTGTTCACAGTAACAAAAACTTGGAACCAACCCAAATGTCCATCAATGATAGACTGGATTAAGAAAATGTGGCACATATACACCATGGAATAGTATGCAGCCATAAAAAGGATGAGTTCATGTCCTTGGCAGGGACATGGATGAAGCTGGAAATCATCATTCTCAGCAAACTAACACAAGGATGGAAAACCAAGCACTGCATTTTCTCACTTATAGGTGGGAATTGAACAATGAAAACACTTGGACACAGGGCAGGGAACATCACACACTGGGGCCTGTCGGGGGGTGGGGGGCTAGGGGAGAGATAACGTTAGGAGAAATACCTATTGTAAATGACGAGTTAATGGGTGCAGCAAACCAACATGGCACATGTATACCTATGTATCAAACCTGCACGTCGTGCACATGTACCCTTGAACTTAAAGTATAATAATAAAAAAAAGATTTCATTCCAAGTGCAAATAGGATGCCATTAGAAAATCGTAAGCCAGAGAACAATGTCACCAGATTGTCTTTTAAAGCAGCTCATTTAAGTCTACTGCAAGGAAAATGGATTCAAGAAGCTGGTGGGGCAGCATAGGAGCAGGAAGGATGGCCAGGAGGCTATTTATTTCCCTCTACTGTCCAAGTCAAAGCTGATGGTGGCTCAGACAAGGTGGTGGAAATAAAGATGGCGAGAAGTGGGTATACATTGATATTTGGAAGAAAAATTCATTGGGCTGGAAGTAGAGGCTGAGGGAAAGACGGGAATCAAGGATAACTCCTTGAATTTAAGTTTGAGCAGCTGGATAATTTGTAGGGTTGTTTACTAAGATGCAGAAGCTCAAGGAGAAATTAAGAGTTCTGTTTTGGGCATGTTCTTCTGAGATACTACTGACATCCCAGGGGAGGGTGGTCACATAGGCAGGGCAGCATGCGAGTGAGTGTTGTGGGGTGGTCAGGGCTGCAGACGCAGGTCTGGAAGGTGTTGACACATGGGGAGGTGTTTGAACACGTGGGGCCTAAGGGGTATATCTGGAAACGGGAAGGATATGGTGCTGAGTCCTGAGCTTCCACCATTTAGAAATCAGAGGAAGGAGAGCCAGCAGAGAAGCTTGAGAAGTAAAGGAGGAGGAAAACTAGGAAAGCAGGTGGCACATAAGTATCACATAAGCCAAGACGACAGGACATGGTGTTTCCAGAAGGAAATAGTCAGCTGGAGGGCTGCTGATGAAAGATCAAGAAGCAAAAACAAGTGCCCAGCGTTCTTTCTTTGTAGATTGTGTGGGAGGCATACCATTTCAAATCAGAGAAATGTAGAAAACTTTGTTTCTTATAACAATGTATGAAGATTTCTGTATCTTTTACACTAGGAATGTAAGTAGATTTAGCATTTTTGCATGGTCTACAGCAGAGTTTTTCCATGGTTTTGTTGTCTTATTTATATAGGTTTTGATTGGCACAGCCTGTGCACACAGCAGGACAGTATTGTACTTATATATTTTTAGAATGTTTATATTTCTCTAATACGTATTTTAATGTAAATTTTTATGTTTTTATTCTGTGACAAATTATTCATGAATACTATAGGTATGTAGTTTATATTTGCAAATACCTTTTTTTTTTTTTTTTGAGATGGAGTTTCGCTCTTTGTTGCCTAGGCTGGAGTGCAGTGGCGTGATCTTGGCTCACTGCAACCTCCGCCTCCCAGGTTCAAGCAGTTCTCCTGTTTCAGCCCCGAGTAGCTGAGATTACAGGTGCCTGCCACCACACCTGGCTAATTTTAGTAATTTTAGTAGAGACAGGGTTTCACCATGTTGGCCAGGTTGGTCTCAAACTCCTGATGTCAGGTGATCTGCCTGCCTCGGCCTCCCAAAGTGTTGGGATCACAGGCGTGAGCCACCACACCTAGCTGCAAATATCATTATTTTTAACAACAAAAAACAAGTTTATGAAACAGGAATTTGATGGAATTATCCTAGAATAATTTTCCTATATGTGTATATATTTTCTTAATACTAGATACCCTGAAATAATTGTTTGCTTAAAAGTGATCTCTATTAAATAAATACCAAAACCAAAAACATCCTGCAGGTGAACTGGGAGACAGTAGGACCCAACTCTCAAGAAGCCTTACTGCCACAGAATAGAGACATTGCAGACCCAGTGAGCGGCTTCTTCTATTTTGGAGAAGGAGAAGGCGGAGTGAGAACCATAATTCTGACAATCTATCCTCATGAAGAAATTGAAGTTGAAGAGACATTCATTATTAAACTTCATCTTGTGAAAGGAGAAGCTAAATTAGACTCCAGAGCTAAAGATGTTACATTAACCGTATGTATGACTTTATTTTTCTCACAAAATGTGGATTTAATGGATTTATCAGAAAATACATTTACATTAGTTGAAACTCTATAAGCTTGTGATAAATTGGAAATTATAAAACCAAATAAAATCATAATAATTCTGAAGGGTCAAACTTTTTGGTTTTCATGTCAGCTCATTGCATAGCCTGATTATTGGTAATATTTTTTAAAAAACATTTTAATATATGATACTTATTTTACAAGCTTGGAGAAAATTTGGTGTTTTTGGACTATTTGGCAGTTTTAGAGCAGAGGTATTTGTTATAGCATACCAAACATTGGATATCTTTGTCTTCAGAGAATGTAAAAATTATTAACTAGTTATATTCCAGATAGTTTGAAGGAAAAAATGGTACTTGTTTAGTTAAGGCAAAAAGTGCTGGGACCAAGACTACTGAAAATAATGCAGAGGGATGCCCCATTTTTTTAAAGTTTGTAAAATACTCTTATTTGAGACCTATATCAGTCAGAGTTTTCCAGAGAAGCAAAACCAATAGGACAGACATGCACACACACACACACACACACACACACGCACACACACACAGCGGGGTGGAGGGAGAGAGAGAGATTTGAAGGAACAGACTCACATGATTGTGAGGGCTGGGAAGTCCAAAATCCATGAAATAGGCTGGCAGAAAGGAAACTCAGGAAAGAGTTGAAGTTGCAGTTTTGTGGAGCAGAGCAGTTCAGTCAGCTAAAAACTCAAGCAGGATTCCTAAGTTACAGTTTTGAGGCAGAATTCCTTTTTCTCCAGGAAACCTCAGTTTTTGCTCTTAAGGCCTTTAGTTGTTTAGATGAGGCCCATTCACACACATTCTTGAGGGTGATCTTTACGTACAGTCAGCTGATTGTAAGTATTCATCATATCTCCAAAATACCTTCACAGTGACATCTAGACGAGCGTTTGACCAAACAACTGGGCACCATAGTCTTGGCAAGCTGATACACAAAATTGGTCCTCACAGGGCCTGTTTGCTTCACTCCATGTATATCATAGCTAGTAGGAAGAATTTAGCTGAAATTAACTGATTAAATGTAGTAAATATGAGATGAATAAAGCAAAATTCAGGCATCAAATTACTATTCTCTTGGGATTCTACAAATGGGAGTTTTCTGGATTCTTATTCCCATCATCTTTGGGGAATAAGAACCTACTTGTTTTAGGTAACAGTCAATGTGATAAAGAAGTTTTCAAAAATTAGGTAGCTAAGTAGAGTATATTCAAGTGTCATTTTTATGTTTCTTTCATTTCCTCAGCTTCTCTGTTTGTTAATATGTTGGATACTATAATTTCATCCCTATTGTTTTATAAATTATTTCCTCTGCTCTCTGTTTATATTTTTTAGATACAAAAGTTTGGTGACCCAAATGGAGTTGTTCAGTTTGCTCCTGAGACTTTGTCTAAGAAGACTTATTCAGAGCCTCTGGCTCTGGAAGGGCCCCTGCTCATTACCTTCTTTGTCAGAAGAGTCAAGGGCACCTTTGGAGAGATTATGGTATTATTTTTCATTTGATTTTTCAAAGTACCAGTTTCCCTAACAAATGTGGTTAAGAGGGACAGAGAAACTGCATGTTCTAGTTAATTAAAGTTTTTGATAAACTAAAGTTACGTGAGTTTTCAGAGAAACAGAGGCTTTATTTAAACATCTTTGGGCTCTCTCATCAGCATCAACCTCTAGCTATCTCTCTAAATTAAAATAGGTTACACTTAGTTCAGAAAGATTTTCCTCACACTTAATCATAAAGAACCAAATGATTTTACATTTTATTGTTTGCTATAACATGAAGGCTTTCCTACTTAAGCCTCTCAATGATTTGTGTAAATTCTCCAGGGCCTTATTTCTCATTAGAATTTTTCCATTTAGCAACTGTTTTTTAAGAGGTTGTCTTTGCATGTATATTTATATAGAATGTTTGGGGATGCCCTTGTAAGTTTTCATGATATTTGATTAACAGATCAAGGTAATTCATTTGCAGGAAAAACATATTTTGTGAAATTTCTCTATACACTGACCTCTCTTTCTGTATTGGATATTAACTGGTACTTCTTCAGTTGAAACTTCATAGTTTTGAGGCCAGCAATTCTTGGAAAATAATGATTGATTTTTTATATCTCATAGATAGTCCTTTTTTATTAAAAACAAACAAAAATTCTGATTTGAATTGTCAAATTATCTACTTTTTACCTTGAAATATTGTGTGTGGTTTACTACTAAAGTTATTTGTGGAACTGGAATTTTTAAGGTAGCTTGCTTCTCTGTGTCCCTTCAAATTGTGCTATTATTTTAGAAGCAGGTAAAATAATGAGATTTTGTAATCTTGTCCTGCAAATAGCATTCAACAGCCTGAAAGAGTCAATATACTTTCCAAGCTAACATATACTTAGAGAGTTTGGCTTTGAATATAGTGATGCACAATTTTTTTTTGTATATTATAGAGAAAAACATAATTTAAGGGAATTTGGTGCAATATACTGAATTATATAACTTTGTTGAGATTTTTTCTTTTCTTTGTTGAGATTTTTTCTTTTCTTTTAGGTTTACTGGGAATTAAGTAGTGAGTTTGACATTACTGAAGACTTTCTTTCCACCAATGGATTTTTCACCATTGCTGATGGAGAGAGTGAAGCTAGCTTTGATGTTCATTTGCTACCAGATGAGGTACCTGAGATAGAGGAAGATTATGTGATCCAGCTTGTTTCTGTAGAGGGAGGAGCTGAACTGGATCCGGAGAAAAGTATCACATGGTTCTCTGTTTATGCAAATGATGACCCACATGGAGTATTTGCCCTGTATTCGGATCGCCAGTCAATACTTATTGGGCAGAACCTTATTAGATCCATCCAAATTAACATAACCCGGCTTGCTGGAACTTTTGGAGATGTGGCTGTTGGGCTTCGAATATCATCGGATCATAAAGAACAGCCGATTGTTACCGAAAATGCAGAGAGGCAGCTGGTGGTCAAAGATGGTGCCACATATAAAGTGGACATGGTGCCAATAAAGAATCAGGTTTGTGGCATTTCTTCAGTTTCCTGATCATTCCAATAAAACCCTTTCAGGAGTGCCCATGCTTACCTCATGATCAGTTTGAAATCTTATTCAGGTATTTAAATGGAACCACAAAAAAATGCCCTTGAAAATGTTGAGTAACTACTGGATAATGCATTTGCAGATTATAGTAAGTATATTACTATTTGGATGGAGATAACAGATTTTTGTGTAGAGAGTAACAGACACTTATTTAATACTTACAAAGTTCTAGGAAGTGTTTCCAGTGGTGTACATATACACCTGCCACCCATGCACATGTGTATGCACACGCACACACACTGATACTTGTCAAAGGGGAGAAATTTGTAGGCTTCTTTGTGCTTCTAGCAAAGAGTAGTGCAATGAAATAGATTACATGAAGAGGATTTGTGAATACAGAGACTGGTACCTGCTTCTCTCTTTGAAAAGTTGAAATGTGGGAAATTGGCTATGATATTCTCTAATGGTAATGAGGAGAAATCATAGCAGGCTGCTCTGCCAAGATCTGCGGTAGGTGATCAGAATGCATGGATATCCTGTGGCTCAAGCAGACAGCGCAGCAGTCTTTCTCAGTCTGAACCACAGAAAGTGATTGAGTGACTGTTTTTTTAATTCCTCCCAAGGATGGTACATGTCGTATCATCCTCTGTGCATGCATTATGGCATTCATTGCCACTGGATGCGTTATGGCATTGGGATTAATTATCTCATGGGCAAAAAAGGCTGTCCAAGAAGTAGACAGATTGGAGTCATCTTGAGAAAAACTTGCAGGGTGAATTGTGTAGCTAGGAGAATGAAAAAGGAGAATATATTCTCTCTGTCGAGGAATGGTGAAGAGGGGAATTCTGAAGCCTTTGGGAACACCCAAATCAACTCCATGAAGGCTCGAGCATTTGGGTACTGCTTTCATGGAGGTTTGGTGTTCAGCCAGTGTCAGCTTAGTTTCATATAAACTTGTGATCCATAGAAAATAGGCTATCGTTTCCGGATAAGCAACAAGCCTATTACACTAATCCATACTTACAGTGCTACCTTTTGATGTGTTGTGTACCTGAGCCTTTTGTTGTTTCTTAATAATGAAAACAAATGGGGTCTTCTTAGTGAGACATGGGTTTCATAGTTATTCCTACATTCCTGTACAATATATCCTCAGTTAATGTCCACAGGTTCTTGGAAACTGCAGCTTTAAGTGAAATGATGTACAATGTAACCAATTTTACTATAAGCTAATTGATATAAACAATAGTTAAGTTCCTACAGCATATTTCTGGTCACAAAACAGTGCCAGACTTATAATAAAGACCACCTACTTTGAAATTAAACATTGAAATAAATGTGAGCTAATGGGCAAAATAACCAGCTAGCATCATAATGACATGATCAAATTCACACGTAACAATATTAACATTAAATGTAAATGGGCTAAATGTCCCAATTAAAAGACACTGCCAAATTGGATAAAGAGTCAAGACTCATCTTAAGGAGACCCATCTCACGTGCAGAGACACACATAAGCTCAAAATAAAGGGATGGAGGAATATTTACCAAGCAAATGAAAAGCAAAAAAAAAAAAGGCAGGAGTTGCAATCCTAATCTCTGGTGAAACAGACTTTAAACCAACAAAGATCAAAAGAGACAAAAAAGGCCAGTACATAATGGTAAAGGGATCAATGCATCCAGAAGAGCTAACTATCTTAAATATATATGCACCCAATACAGGAGCACCCAGATTCATAAAGCAAGTTCTTAGAGACCTACAAAGAGACTTAGACTCCCACACAAGAATAATGAGAGACTTTAACACCCCACTGTCAATATTAGACAGATCAATGAGACAGAAAATATATACAACCACGGTATATATTTTGCAAATTTGAGGATGTGTTATCTAAATTCATTATATTTAAAAGAAGAAGAGACTTTACAGAAATGGTTGCTTTTTACATTCAATCAAGATATGCAAAGTTTCTGGGAATATTCCAGGTTGTGAGGTAACTTGGGGGTTATTACCAAGACCAACGTTTCTATGGGAAATTGTGCTGTAAGTTTCAAAATAACTTTTTGCATAACATCAATACATAAATTCCAGTTTCCCCCTATTTTGTTGGATTCTAAAATTTTGAAAATATGTAACACATAGCATTAATTTTTATTTATCCAACATATTCAAATAATCAGGACACTGAAATTATTCATTTTGAGTAAATATGATGAATTATTAGCATTCAATGAGGAGGAGGAAATTATTCAATGAGGAGGAGGAAAGTGAGTTTTGCCAAGTTTATAGGAGCTGACACTTTCGCCAGAGTGCCCCTTCCGTTTTCTTGACACTTGATTCCATCATGAACACTGCCTGTGTGGCTACTGTCATTGGTGAAGCCATTTGGGCACATGTGAAAAATTTGAAAATTTGTATTTTTTTTGTTTTGTTTTGTTTTTTCTTTTTTGGGGGAGGGGGGAGACAGAGTCTTGCACTGTTGCCAAGCTGGAGTGCAGTGACACAATCTCAGCTCACTGCAACCTCTGCCTCCTGGGTTCAAATGATTCTCCTGCCTCAGCCTCCCAAGCAGCTGGGACCACAGGCTTGCACCACCAAGCCCAGCTAATTTTTATTTTTATTATTTATTTTTTTTTAGTAGAGACAGGGTTTCACCATGTTGGCCATGCTGGTCTTGAACTCCTGGCCTTAAGTGATCCACCCGCCTGGGCCTCCCAAAGTGCTGGGATTACAGGTGTGAGCCACTGCGCCCGGCCAATTTGTAGTTTTTTATACTCTACATCTTCCACTCCTTATCTCACACCCTACATACTGGTGGTCTGTTTTGTGATGGGGGAAAGCGCATGTATTGATGAAACTGTTTGGTACTTAAGCAACCTCAGGCGGTATGCTAATGGCTCAAGTCAAAGAACAGCATTTTTCTCTGAAAATTATTTCTAAATCAGTGACACTGTTTGTTTATAGGTCTTCCTATCACTGGGCTCTAATTTCACTTTGCAACTGGTGACTGTGATGCTTGTCGGTGGACGTTTCTATGGAATGCCAACAATTCTTCAGGAAGCAAAATCTGCTGTCCTTCCAGTCTCTGAGAAAGCTGCCAATTCTCAGGTAATTGGCCCTGGGTGTGGTTCTCTCAGCAGAACACTAGAGGGCAGCTTTTACAGGCAGGACGGAGACTCTTAGAGCTAGAATTTCTCATGAGTAACTATTTTCTTAAATATAAATAACTCTGTGAACATCAAAGTAGATGTAACAGATATATTATATAAAATAATTAGTCTATTTTCAACATTCAGTAGGATAAAAAGAGATATGTCCATATCTCTTCTTGATATTATGTATCTAATATTGAGGTATTTTATGTTAAATAATTAAAATTATAATGAAGCGCTAATATTCCACACTTTTTCACATACTAACATTGTGAATGTTTATCTTTAATATTCAGACTTTGATTTACAGGGGCGAGTTTGTGCTGATGTAGATAAATGCTGATGGTCAGATCCTGTGATATGGTTGCAACTAAGTATTT
The DNA here is from genome assembly GCF_028885625.2 of Pongo pygmaeus. Classification (NCBI taxonomy): domain Eukaryota; kingdom Metazoa; phylum Chordata; class Mammalia; order Primates; family Hominidae; genus Pongo; species Pongo pygmaeus. Next base: position 94,693,947 of record NC_072377.2, read on the forward strand.
GCATCTTCTGTCTGAGGTCGTTGTAGGAAAGATTATTTCCCAATCATTTCATAAATGCGCATGAGAACAAAGAACAACTTGAGGGCTTTCCTTTCTTTTCGGGCAGATTCTGTCAATATAAGAAAAAGACAAGGCTGTTATCTGTGGCTATGGTGATGTGTGTATGTTTGAAGCCATTGTGTGATATAATTCTATCCTACTCCTTCAGGTGGGAGCTGAAGTGACTCAGGAAAGCCTGGCTCAAGATGCTGAGGAGGAATCTGTACAGATGAATGGGCAGGAATATGGGCAGATATAGTCTCTGGTCACTAAGGGATGCTTTTCAGCTACTTCCTCCTGAGCATCTTCTCCAAGGAGAATGAATGTGCTTTTTCTCTTAAAATGGAATACACTGGCAATTAAAATAACTGAGAGTAAAAGATTTTTTTTCTTTACCTCCTCTTCTTTAAGAGTGAATGAGGACATAGAATTTATTAATGCTTTGAATTTTGTTGTCTTCTTTTTGTTCATGGGTTGTTATAAAAAAAAGATTCGGCAAAACCATTCATTTGGAGTAAAACATTTCCTACTCCTTATCCATGCACATTGTCACAATACTGTATCACCCCAAAGGGCAAGGTTAGAGTCCATCATGGTACATTCATGTCTTTGGTGTATCCTCTATACTCGTATCAGTGTTTGGTGTGTATGTGTGTGTGTGTGTGTGTGTGTGATGTGGCTAGGGCATTTCAAAATAGCCCTCTAGCCATGTAGCAAGAATGATCTCACTCAAAGCTTTTGGCAATCGCTAAGCAGAAGCCTCACTGGGCTGGGCATGGTGGCTCATGCTTTTAATCCTAGCAATTTGGGAGGCCCCGGTGGATAAATCCCCTGAGGTCAGGAGTTTGAGACTAGCCTGGCCAACATGATAAAACCTCTTCTCTACTAAAAATACAAAATTATCTGCATGTGATGGCATATGCCTGTAGTCCCAGCTATTGGGGAGGCTGAGGCATGAGAATCACTTGAACCTGGGAGGCAGAGGTTGGAGTGAGCCGAGATCATGCCACTGCACTCCAGCCTGGGTGACAGAGCGACATTCTGTCTCAAGAAAAAAAAAAAAAGAAGAAAAAGAGAAGCCTCACTGTAACAGAGAATCTAGGCTGGGGCCAAATTGAAGTAGCTGTTGTTTCTTTTCCTCTGTGGCTCCAGAAGTTATCCTGCGGAACGCTCTCACGTTTTTCTATTATTCCTCATTGCAATTTAAGAAGGGGAGAATGAGTTTTAATATATAACTCTTGATTAAATGGTATCCCAAATTTATAGCTATTGAGACCAAAAGAGGTAAACTGAATTGTTCAAATCAAAATGTGAAGCCAGGAATCTGCTTTTATTCTTACTCATTGCTCAGAACTTATTTCATCTATAAATCATATACCCTGGGAACGTTGCACATAAAACAAAATCTACTTGATGCTTGTGATAAAGATGGGTATTAAAAAAAACTTTGAAGTTTTCTGGTCTTCAAAAAAAGATACTAAATTACGTCAGAGCTGAAAAGAACCCTAATAGAAGGTCTAGTTCATGGTGCTTACTTTATAAATGAAAAAATATACTATTATATCTTAGAAGTCAAATTTTAGTTCTATAAATGAGGTTCTGGAAAGACCCATGAACAAGTCATATTAAATGCCATTTAACATATTTTGCTTTCATTTAACCATAGTTATGCTTATCTTTTTTTGGATGTTGTTCATTCAAAAGATAACATTTTGATTAAAAAAGAGAAAGCTATGAACTATAACCTAAATAACAAAGTAAAATAAATTTTAAAATCTGAGATGTTATTTCTTAAGCACTTCTCTTTAATTCAATATGAGACAAGGATATATATTGTATAAACCAAGGGAAAGTTTACATTTAACCCATTCCTCAGAAAACAGGAAGGTTTAAAGAGAAATAAAATACTCTAAGCGTGATTTTCCCTCAGGTCGGATTTGAATCCACTGCTTTTCAACTCATGAACATCACTGCTGGCACAAGCCACGTTATGATTTCTAGGAGAGGCACATATGGCGCTCTCTCGGTTGCCTGGACCACTGGATATGCTCCTGGGTTAGAAATTCCTGAATTCATTGTTGTTGGCAACATGACCCCAACACTGGGTGAGTTGTAGTTTTTCTAAGATGAGTCCTGTAGAATATTGGAAGGATATCATTGACCACTAAATGTCTTGGGTTACCCTTATTCTGGACACTAAACATAGTTTTTGAATACAATACTTCCATATTTAAGTGATCAGAGTAGTGCAAGCTGCTTGGTGAGAAAAGGAGAGAAGCTTTTTTCAGTCAAATTAACAACTTCATGCCTTACCTCAAAAGGGTAGGGTCACTAAGCAAACTACTCTGTCCATGCAATAGGAGTTTGTTGAAAGTAGTTCTAAGAATCAAATTTGGAAAATACAGTAATAAGAAAAATAAAAATACATACAGCTCTTGTATGCATTTCCATGTTCACCTGACTATTTCTGGCAGTAGGGCAGCTGTTACTTTAGATACTTTATTTTTTTAAGTATACCATTAGGTCTTTGAGAGTTAGTGAGATGCGAATATTAGATGGTTTGACCTCTACCGTGTTATAGCAAGCCCATTGCAAATTTAGATAATGAGAGTTTATAAAGAACGCTCCAGTGGGCTCTGAATCTGAGGATCTCCCTCGTTGATTCACAGGGTCTTGTTGGTCACCAAGCGAACGCCATTTACGCTCAGTAAGAAACCTGATGAATCCTGCAGAGGACTGAGATCCTCAGTCCCTCAGAGAGGAGGGTATGATTTTCATTTTCCCAAGATCTTGGCATCACTGAGAGATAAGAAGGAATGAAAGCTAAGGTCCTATAGAAGATGGGGGGTGAGGGCTAGGCCAGTGAAAATGACAACATTTTCATGCCAGCTTCCATCCTAACAGGAAACCCAGAAAACAGAAAGAGAGAAATTAGCTGCATGATTGAGAGACACCATAGTGTGATAACTGCCTTGGATACTGGGGTTTCTTTAGCCACTGCATAGGTGCCCCTGATGTGATGTCTCAGACATTGGCTCCTCGTTTTCCTTTTGGCATGTCTCCTAAGTTAAAGATATTTAATTATTTTTTCCTGTTTATTTTCTAGCCCTGTTTTTCCTGCAGAAACTCTTATCTTTTACTTCCATACCCCTCTGTCACTTTGGGTGATATGCATAGCTTCATATAATCTAGGGTGTTTGTGAAAATTTTTTATGTTAGTAACCACTTGCTACATACGAAAAGATTTATGTGTAGAAATATTGCTTATTATGAGTGTATATGCAGCTTCGTGCTTACATATCACATTAATCTTCAAACGCTTTTGTGAGTTTATGTTAACTTGATTCAACTAAAATAACAGGAGTTCCCAAATAATAGATCTGTATCTTCAAACAGGTTCATTTAGTTTTTTGAGCCTTTGTAATAAATTTTCAAACACAATGAAAAGTACAGTGAACACCCATAAACTCACTGACTAGATTTATTTATTTATTTTATTTTTAATTTTTTTTTTTGAGACAGAGTCTCACTCTGTCACCCATGCTGGAGTGCAGTGGCGCCATCTCAGCTCACTGCAACCTCCACCTCCCGGGCTGAAGGTATTCTCCTGCCTCAGCCTCCTAAGTAGCTGGGATTATAGGCTCGTGCCACCATGCCTGGCTAATTTTTGTATTTTTTGTACAGATGGGGTTTCACCATGTTGGCCAGGCTGGTCTCAAACTCATGACCTCAAGATCCGCCCTCCTCGGCCTCCCAAAGTGTTGGGATTACAGGCGTGAGCCACTGCACCTGGCCTTGACTGGATTTAATAGTTGTTACAGTCTGCCATATTTGTGACATTTTTTCTGAAGCATTTTAAAGTAAAATACATAGATTATGATATTTCACCCCAGTCTACTTCAATATGTATCCTAAAAATATGCTGGGGCCAGAATTTAAACCAAAGCCTGACACTAAGTCTGTATTAAAGCTTGCCTAACACCAGTCCTTTTCACTGCTGGATTTTGTCATTGAGCCAGGAAAGAAAAAGATATAAAGGAGAAAAGTAAACAGGGACCGAAAGCAAGATTTGTGTGGTCTCCTGTAAGTTTATCTCTCCCCCCGCCCCTTTTAAAAAATGTTTTACCTTTTGTGAACTATAATCGAATTTTGGAAAAGAAAATGCATTACTACAGTTTTAAAAGTCAAATCCCAATTTAAGATAAGAAATAATACCCTGCTTTGCTTTTCATGTTTTCTTTCAGGGAGCCTTTCATTTTCCCACGGTGAACAAAGGAAAGGAGTTTTCCTGTGGACGTTTCCCAGCCCTGGTCGGCCAGAGGCCTTTGTTCTTCACCTATCAGGAGTGCAGAGCAGCGCTCCTGGCGGAGCTCAACTCCAGTAAGACCAGCCTCATTCTCACCCAAGAAATTATCTGAGGAATAATCTAGAATTCATCCATCAAAACAGAAAAAGGCACAAGGATTATTCTCCTTGAAGCAAATACAAACATAGTTTTAGTGTAGAGCATCACATGGCGTGCATGCCGGAGAGGGAGGCAGCTCTCAGGAGCCCCACCACCCACTGCTTGCCCTAAAGAGAGTTCCTCATGCCCCACCTTGAGAATGGGGGCTGGGGTACCATCTCCACTAAGAGCCATGGTGGCAGTTCTCCTCTTGTTAAAGGGAGCTATCTTCTGAGAAGCTGAAAATACCTGATTGCCCCACATGATTAAGAGTAAGAATAAGATTAAGTACGAATAAGACATCACAGTAGGGTGACAATGTTACTTGTTTGGACCAGTGGCCCTTTAACTTTAATTTAATTTTATTGAATTTTACTGTGTATCTATAATGACTCTTTCTGCAAATACAGTATATTTGCAGATAATACGTACCAACCAAAAGCAATTTACTTTCCTTATTTCTGGGATAGACTTCACCAGAGCAGCAGACGGCAGACCTGCTATTCAGACTTAGGGATTTAGTCCTGGCTCTGCCACTTACTCACTGTGTAACTTTGAGAAAATTATTTGATCTTTCTGTTCTTCAGTTTACTTGTAAAATAAAGAAAATTTTGGGGTATGAAAACTAGAGTGTATTCAAGTATGTTTGTGTACATGTTTATGTGTGGGGGATCTCCATTGGGGAAATAAAGTATGACTTTAGATTATACGTATGCCATTTTTAAAATGTTCATCCAGAGAACATATTTTAGGGTTACAAATTCAAATGCTTTAACAGCAACAATAGTTATTAACAGTATTATAGTGCTTGGCCAGGCGTGGTGGCTCACGCCTGTAATCCCAGCACTTTGGGAGGCCACAGCAGGCAGATCACCTGAGGTTAGGAATTCAAGACAAGACTGGCCAACATGGCAAAACCCCGTCTCTACTTAGAATACAAAACATCAGCCAGGTGTGATGGCACGTGCCTGTAGTCCCAGCTTACTTGGGAGGCTGAGGCAGGAGAATCGCTTGAGCCCAGGAGGCAGAGGTTGCAATGAACTGAGATCACGCCACAGTGCTCCAGCCTGGGCAACAGAGTGAGTGAGACTCCATCTCAAAAACAACAAGAAGTAGTATTATAGGGCTTACCCTAAGCCAGGCATAAATCTTTTTTTTTTTTTTTTTTTTGAGATGGAGACTCGCTCTTTCGCCCAGGCCGGACTGCAGTGGCGCTATCTTGGCTCACTGCAAGCTCCGCCTCCCAGGTTCATGCCATTCTCCTGCCTCAGCCTCCCGAGTAGCTGGGACGACAGGTGCCCGCCACCGTGCCTTACTAATTTTTTGTATTTTTAGTAGAGACGGGGTTTCACTGTGTTAGCCAGGATGGTCTCGATCTCCTGACCTCGTGATCCGCCCACCTCGGCCTCCCAAAGTGCTGGGATTACAGGTGTGAGCCACCGCGGCCAGGCATAAATCTTATAGTGCTTACTCTAAGCCAGGCATAAATCTCACACACACACACACACACACACACACACACACACACACACACACACACACACACACACACACACACACACACACACACACACACACACACACACACACACACACACACACACACACACACACACACACACACACACACACACACACAGTCTCTCTCTCTTTACTCTCCCCAACAACCTTATGAAGTAGATTATATTATTTGTCTCATTTTATAGATGATGAAAGTCATAGATAGATTATGCGATAAACCCAGAAGCACACAGTTAATACATGTTGGGGCCATGATTTCAACCCAGGCTGAATGGCCTCTGTGTGAGGTATTAACCACTGTTTTTATGTACTGAGTGCTAGCTGCTTGACAAGAGAGAGTGATGGGACCTGAAGAATCCTCCCTAAAGGCATTTAAATTTATATTAAAACCAAAAACTTGTTAGCAAAAGAAAATATACCTGCAGACAGAATTAGGCCGAGAGGCCAGCAGTTGTAACCTCTGATATAGCTATTAACTCACAACAAAAATCTATAGGAAAAAAACTAAGGATAAATTATTCTATCATGGGTGTCTCTTCTAATTCATACATAAAGTTTTAGCCACATTTGCATGAGGGGTTAGTTCCATTACTGGCAGCTGAAGAAAGCAAGGATTTTGCTGCTAGTGCCAGTAACTATTTCTATTTGGTAGATAAGAAAGCTGGCAGAGGTCCAGAACATTGTAGTAATATTGTTCCCCTTGTACTGATCCTAAGGGAGAGCCTGATTTTCAGATCCCTCAGACAGCTGCTCTGGGATGATGGAGAAATAGACCAGAGACCTATAAGCTTTTTATTTAGCTCAGACTTGTTAGTTCCTGTCCCTGCTTTTGCAGCTCCTGTTCTTAACATTTCTTTTGCCCCTACGTATCAATAAATAGGGTTTGATGGAATTTGAAATGGCACGTCATTGTTAAGTTGCTGCCCTCATGAGCAGCATTTTAAATATGTGAATGATGAATCTCTACAGTCATATTCCTATGTTTTAAAATCAATTTCTTCATGATTTAATTTTTTTCCTAGATCAGGTTTCATCGTTGCTGAAATTGAACCAATGGGCGTCTTCCAATTTTCCACTAGCTCAAGAAATATCATAGTGTCAGAAGATACACAGATGATCAGATTACATGTACAAAGACTATTTGGGTTCCACAGCGATCTTATTAAAGTTTCTTATCAGACCACTGCAGGAAGCGCCAAGCCACTGGAAGATTTTGAGCCTGTTCAGAATGGGGAACTGTTTTTTCAAAAATTCCAAACTGAGGTTGATTTTGAAATAACCATTATTAATGATCAGCTTTCTGAGATAGAAGAATTTTTTTACATTAACCTTACTTCAGTAGAAATTAGGGGATTACAAAAGTTTGATGTTAATTGGAGCCCACGCCTGAATCTAGATTTCAGTGTTGCAGTGATTACAATATTGGATAACGATGACCTGGCAGGAATGGATATTTCCTTCCCCATGACAACTGTGGCTGTAGAAGTTGACACAACTCTCATTCCTATAGAAACTGAATCCACCACATACCTCAGCACAAGCAAGACGACTACCATTCTGCAGCCAACCAATGTCGTTGCCATTGTTACAGAGGCAACTGGTGTATCTGCCATCCCTGAGAAACTTGTCACCCTTCATGGCACACCTGCTGTGTCTGAAAAGCCTGATGTGGCCACTGTAACTGCCAATGTTTCCATTCATGGAATGTTCAGCCTCGGGCCATCCATTGTTTATGTTGAAGAGGAGATGAAGAATGGCACATTCAACACTGCAGAAGTTCTTATCCGAAGAACTGGTGGGTTTACTGGCAATGTCAGCATAACAGTTAAAACTTTCGGTGAAAGATGTGCTCAGATGGAACCAAATGCATTGCCCTTTCATGGTATCTATGGAATTTCCAACCTAACATGGGCAGTTGAAGAAGAAGACTTTGAAGAACAAACTCTTACCCTTATATTCCTAGATGGAGAAAGAGAACGTAAAGTATCAGTTCAAATTTTGGATGATGATGAGCCTGAGGGACAGGAATTCTTCTACGTGTTTCTCACAAACCCTCAAGGGGGAGCAGAGATTGTGGAGGGGAAGGATGACACTGGATTTGCAGCTTTTGCCATGGTTATTATTGCAGGTATATCTTTGAAATGATGGAGATAAAAATGTACTTTTGTGGTACATAATTTGTATTAAGATGAATCTAGCTTAAATTTAAAGGAAGAAGGTGAAGTACTTAAGTTATTCATAGGAATGCATGAAAGTGTTGTTTTTCTGTAGCATGGACCCGTGACATGAACTCATGATGTGCTGTTGTGAGGGCCCTGTAATTTAATGTACTATAAATGTCACTGAGATCAGAGCCAGTAATACAATCTATAAATCTATACTCTCAAAATATAAAGAACATTTGATTTAATCATCCAAACACATGATTGCTTATCCTGTTTTGAAACTTCATTCTAAATTTACCAGCTACTTTCAGTAATCTATCCTAAATTCAAAGATCTCATTGGCAGGAAATTCTTTTTTTTTTCTGTTACCAAAAAGATTTAAACTGTTGCCTTTTGTTTTGCTTTTGACCCAATGTAGTTGATATAGCCATCATACTATTGTGTATATATGTTACAATAGCTTAAAATTTTAATAATTTTTTTGTTTCTCATGTATCTTATGCAATCTTTTCATGACAGTTTGCAGTTTACCTCTGAAATCATACTGTATTGTTATTTTTTTTTTGGAGATGGAGTCTTGCTCTGTTGCCCAGGCTGGAGTGCAATGGCATGATCACAGCTCACTGCCACCTCTGCCTCCCGGGTTCAAGCAGTTCTCTGACTCAGCTTCCTGAGTAGCTGGGATTACAGGCACCTGCCACCACGCCCAGCTAATTTTTTTTATTTTTAGTAGAGACAGGGTTTCATCATGTTGGCCAGCTGGTCTTGAACTCCTGACCTTGTGATCCACCTGCCTCAGCCTCCCAAAGTGCTGGGATTACAGGCGTGAGCCACTGCACCCGGTATGGGTGTAGTGTAGAAATCATACTGTATTTCTTTAAATGAAATACATCAGCATGTCAATACCTTATAGGAATTAGAGAAGTGACAGGCTATCTCATGATTCTTTTCTTTTTTCATTTTTATATTTTATTGTAAAGTGACAACTTATAATTATACATATTTAGAGGGTACAAGGAATGATGTTATGATTAGTAAATGCATTGTAGAATAATTTAATCAAGCTAGTTAACATGTACATTACCTCAAGTACTTAACATTTTTTATAGTGAGAATATTTCATATTTACTATCTTAGAAACTTGGAAATGTACAGTACTCTATATTAACTATATTCACCTTTCTGTGCAATAGACCTCAAAACATACTTTTGAGATTTGATGCTTGCTGGAGTTCGTATTTTATTTTAGCCACTCAGTTTTAATTCAGTCATAATTTTGCAATCTTTTAACTTCCTTTCATATGCTCAGCATTATCTCATTTATGTTAACCTACAAATTTACATCAATTAGTATGATTTATTCCTGTTTCTACAGTTTATGAAGTGTATTGTAAATTCTTATTCTATTCTACAAGTTATTTACTGATTTTGATTCAAATTGGCTTAATGCCATCTATATATTTCTATTAAAATTAATTTGGTAGCTGGGCACGGTGGCTCACACCTGTAAACCCAGCACTTTGGGAGGCTGAGGTGGGCGGATCACAAGGTCAGGAGATTGAGACCATCCTGACTAACACGGTGAAACCCCATCTCTACTAAAAAAAGTACAAAAAATTAGCCAGGCGTGGTGGCGGGCACCTGTAGTCCCAGCTACTCGGGAGGCTGAGGCAAGAGAATGGTGTGAACCCGGGAGGCGGAGCTTGCAGTGAGCCGAGATCATGCCACTACACTCCAGCCTGGGTGACAGAGTGAGACTCCGTCTCAAAAAAAAAAAAAAAATTAATTTGGCAGTCAGCATCCTCCTTCTCATTCTATGACACAGGTATTTTATTACAGTTATTTGAATATGACCAGTGCTGATAGTAAAAATACTTAACAATTAGTTTGGCACCGGCCAGGCCCGTTAAAATGGCTTCTGGAGGTTCTTTGCTGTTCTAAGCCATACTCTATTAATTACTGGATCATGGGGAGGTCTTGTAGTCCTGGTTAGGGAAGTGGCAGAGGGTTCTTTCGGGGCTCAGGACAGAAGTTAGGTACCAACTGGAATGGAAGTGCTTCCCTGTTTTATCAGACAATATAGCCTACCAGTGCCTATCCCTTCATCAGCTCTGAGCTTAGTTTTAACTCAGCAGGCAAATGGTAACTCAGCTGAGCTCTGTGAGATTCTGTAATGTTTACCTTCCCTACATAAGGCACACTCATCACACACCTGTGGCAAATGACTGCTACCCTACCATAGCTACCACTAACGTCATATGATGTAATTGGCCTGACTACACCATCAGGCACATTCACGTGGTTGTAATACTTGAAGTTCCTTTACCTGCAAATGTTGCCCTCATCTTTTCCCTACCTGACATTTTTTTCTTAATAATATTTCTCACTTAACTGGATAATTAATTTTGCTGCATCCACCTACCTTTATAATCTTTTCACATTTAGATTTTAGAACAAACTTTCTGAGTGAGTCAGGGAAAAAATAGTTTATTTAGTTTTGATTTTGATCATTGGCACATTACAAGTCTGGAATCATTTTACTAGAAATTTGAAATCAAATTTGTTATTGTAAATGTGACAAGGGAAGTGTTATTTTCATTAGAATCATGCTAGTTGCTATTGCCTTGGAAAAGGAAATGAGGGTTCTGCTGTGATAGTCTTGTAATCTACTTGAAGAGCCCAAATCCTCACTTAAGGTGACAAGAAAACAATTGCTGCCAAAGATAAAAAGTCAATGTCAGATTCTGATACCAGGCTACGAAGTGATTGTAGTGATTAATTGGTGAGGATGAGGATTGGCAGTCTGAAACCCTAGGACAAATGTAGCCCATCACTTGCATGTCCCTAATAAAGGGGCTCCGCATTTACTTTAAGACCAGGGAAATGGTCCAGGGGCTGATGACTACTAGTTCTTCCCTATCAGGACAGTTCAGTGGTTTTCTGTTTCCTTAACCCAACCTACTCCCTAATTTCAGAAGTTCTGTCTCCTTAGAATGCCAGGAATCAGGTTTCAGGGTGATGGGTACACATGATAATATGGTTTGGCTCTGTGTCCCCACTCAATTCTCATCTCCAGTTGTAATCCCCCAAATCCCCATGTGTCAAGGGTGGGATCTGGTGGGAGATGATTGGATCATGGGGGCAGTTTCCCCCATGCTGTTCTTTTGATAGTGAGTGTGTTCTCATGAGGTCTGATGGTTGAAAAGTAGCGCTTCCTTTGCTGTCTCTCTCCTGCCACCATATACGAGGTGCTTTGCTTCCCCTTCCACCATGATTGTAAGTTTGCTGAGGCCTCCCCAGACATGCAAAACTGTGAATCAATTAAACCTCTTTTGTTTATAAATTACCTAGTCTCAGGTAGCATCTTTATAGCAGCATAAAAATGAACTAATACACATGGTTTTTGAGGCTGATTGCTTTAGGATCATTGCTTCTAGGATCAATGCAAAACTGGGCCATGGAGAATAGAAAGCAGTCAGAACTATGCAGTGGTATTTCTCTAGTCTGAGAAGCTGGCTTAGTTGCTGCCTAGGATTTGAAGTGATGATTTCTGTATAGTTTGAACCCTAGTTTTGTTCCAGTTTAAACATTTTTTTTTAGTATAATGGTACCCGTAACCTCAAGTGTTGCTTAGGAAAGTTTCTGATACCCAGAGATGCTAAGGAGTTCCTTAATATTTCTGTTTTGTTCTGGGGCAAATAGCTTCATGGACAGCATAGATGGTCTTTTAATCACACCTCTTAGGTAAAGGTAAATCCATTGAACAGAGTTCATTTATTTGACAAGTATTTATTCAACACTTATATGCTCAGTTCTGTTCTCGGAGCTGGGGATACAGTAGTGAATAAAAGTTGTTGCTCTAGTAGGGCTTACATTCTGTGGGGGATATATAGCCTTAAAACAGATAAATATCTAAAATTTCAAGTACTGTCAAATGTAAAGTAGGATCTTAATAGAAAAATGAATATGTGTCTGTCAGAGGAAAGAGTGGGATTTGATGTTTTATTTCTTCTTTTCTTCTATTCCCAACAGTTAGCCACCTTGATGTTATCACAGTTTAGATTATTTTTAATAAAGGTCTTTTAACAACTGTAGCTCTCCTCACCACCTGTGAATTTCTCACTTTTAAACCATCTGAGCTGGCAAGATTAGTGGAGCATGGGAGGTCTTGTAAATAATTCTTGAATATATTGTGGTCCTCCATTCTTTTTTTCAGGGAGTGACCTTCACAATGGCATCATAGGATTCAGTGAGGAGTCCCAGAGTGGACTAGAACTCAGGGAAGGAGGTGATATGAGAAGATTGCACCTTATTGTCACAAGACAGCCAAACAGGTATGTGTATATGTAGTATATGGAAGACGTAACATTCTGTGCGTCTGTACAAATGTAATTTCAATTCATACAATGGTAGAGGCAGGGTAAGATAGAAGGAAGTAGTGTGGAATTTGGCATGTCTTCAGGTGCTCTAGTTCTTAATCTGTGATTATGATACTTCGTTTATGATCATAACTTAGGGTTACCTTGAGTGTTTTGTACTTCATGAAGTACCATACGAATATCAGACTATGTAGGTCATCACTTCATCATATTGCCTATTATCTGCTCACTCTACATACATACTATTTTCCTGTGAGGAAGACTTGGAGTACCAAAATTTTGTTTGCAGCTTAAAACTGTATAGTAGCATCTTTGGATGCTCATCACATACATGTGCTTGGTATGCACACATGCACATGTGTATATATTACATTTTCCATTTTGGGCCTAAATAATCTGTGAGAATGTAGGTCTCCCTTTGCCCTATTTTACAATAGCAACCATTATGAGTGGAAGTGTTGTTTCTTTAGAAAAATTCTTTTTAAAAGAGAAATGAGGAACATTTACTTGCCTTTAGAAACTCCCTATAATTCTCATTTTCACATTTTTTGGACATAATAGAGAAATATATATATTTTTAAATTTTCTGTTTTTAAAAATTTTATTATTATTATACTTTAAGTTTTTTTAATTTTATTATTATTATACTTTAAGTTTTAGGGTACATGTGCATAACGTGCAGGTTTGTTACATAGGTATACATGTGACATGTTGGTGTGCTGCACCCATTAACTCGTCATTTAGCATTAGGTATATCTCCTAATGCTATCCCTCCCCCCTCCCCCGACCCCACAGCAGTTCCCAGAGTGTGATGTTCCCCTTCCTCTGTCCATGTGTTCTCATTGTTCAATTCCCACCTATGAGTGAGAATACGCGGTGTTTGGTTTTTTGTCCTTGCAATAGTTTGCTGAGAATGATGGTTTCCAGCTTCACCCATGTCCCTAAAAAGGACATGAACTCATCCTTTTTTATGGTTGCATAGTATTCCATGGTATATGTGTGCCACATTTTTTTAATCCAGTCTATCATTGTTGGACATTTGGGTTGGTTCCAAGTCTTTGCTGTTGTGAATAGTGCCGCAATGAACATACATGTGCATGTGTCTTTATAGCAGCATGATTTATAGTCCTTTGGGTATATACCCAGTAATGGGATGGCTGGGTCAAATGGTATTTCTAGTTCTAGAGGAATCACCACACTGACTTCCACAATGGTAGAACTAGTTTACAGTCCCACCAACAGTGTAAAAGTGTTCCTATTTCTCCACATCCTCTCCAGCACCTGTTGTTTCCTGACTTTTTAGTGATCGCCATTCTAACTGGTGTGAGATGGTATCTCATTGTGGTTTTCATTTGCATTTCTCTGATGGCCAGTGATGATGAGCATTTTTTTCATGTGTTTTTTGGCTGCATAAATGTCTTCTTTTGAGAAGTGTCTGTTCATATCCTTTGCCTACTTTTTGATGGGGTTGTTTGTTTTTTTCTTGTAAATTTGTTGGAGTTCATTGTAGATTCTGGATATTAGCCATTTGTCAGATGAGTAGATTGCAAAAATTTTCTCCCATTTTGTAGCTTGCCTGTTCACTCTGATGGTAGTTTCTTTTCCTGTGCAGAAGCTCTTTAGTTTAATTAGATCCCATTTGTCAATTTCGGCTTTTGTTGCCATTGCTTTTGGTGTTTTAGACATGAAGTCCTTGCCCATGCCTATGTCCTGAATGGTATTGCCTAGGTTTTCCTGTAGGTTTTTTATGGTTTTAGGTCTAACATTTAAGTCTTTAATCCATCTTGAATTAATTTTTTATAAGGTGTAAGGAAGGGATCCAGTTTCAGCTTTCTACATATGGCTAGCCAGTTTTCCCAGCACCATTTATTAAACAGGGAATCCTTTCCCCATTGCTTGTTTTTGTCAGGTTTGTCAAAGATCAGATAGTTGTAGATATGCGGCATTATTTCTGAGGGCTCTGTTCTGTTCCATTGATCTATATCTCTGTTTTGGTACCAGTACCATGCTGTTTTGGTTACTGTAGCCTTGTAGTATAGTTTGAAGTCAGGTAGCGTGATGCCTCCAGCTTTGTTCTTTTGGCTTAGGATTGTCTTGGCAATGCGGGCTCTTTTTTGGTTCCATATGAACTTTAAGGTATTTTTTTCCAATTCTGTGAAGAAAGTCATTGGTAGTTTGATGGGGATGGCATTGAATCTATAAATTACCTTGAGCAGTATGGCCATTTTCACGATATTGATTCTTCCTACCCATGAGTATGGAATGTTCTTCCATTTGTTTGTATCCTCTTTTATTTCATTGAGCAGTGGTTTGTAGTTCTCCTTGAAGAGGTCCTTCACATCTCTTGTAAGTTGGATTCCTAGGTATTTTATTCTCTTTGAAGCAATTGTGAATGGGAATTCACTCATAATTTGGGTCTCTGTTTGTCTGTTATTGGTGTGTAAGAATGCTTGTGATTTTTGCACATTGATTTTGTATCCTGAGACTTGGCTGAAGTTGCTTATCAGCTTAAGGAGATTTTGTGCTGAGATGATGGTGTTTTCTAGATATACAATCATGTCATCTGCAAACAAGGACAATTTGACTTCCTCTTTTCCTAATTGAATGCCCTTTATTTCCTTCTTGAAAAATATTATTTGTTTTTGCATTCCTTATACAGAGTATTAGGATACTTATTCATTGTTGAATGGAGTGTAGTCAAAGAAAACCACATAAGCCCTGAGGCTTAATTCTCTTATCTGTAGTGAGGAAAACTGGTCGTTTTCAGCATGATCAGTGGTAAAGTAAGTGCTATACTTTGGATGAAGAGGTACCATTTGGCACAGTGATAATAAACTCTATTAGACATGGGGATGACACCCTCTGTTAAGGCATTGATGGGTTTCTTGCTCATAGGGCCTTTGAAGACGTCAGGGTCTTTTGGCGAGTCACACTTAACAAAACAGTCGTCGTGCTCCAGAAGGATGGGGTAAACCTGATGGAGGAACTTCAGCCTGTGTCAGGGACCACAACCTGTACAACGG
This sequence comes from Pongo pygmaeus, assembly GCF_028885625.2. NCBI lineage: Eukaryota > Metazoa > Chordata > Mammalia > Primates > Hominidae > Pongo > Pongo pygmaeus. The sequence goes on from NC_072377.2 coordinate 94,709,518, forward strand.
GTCAAACAAAATGCTTTATCAGCATTGAACTCAAACCAGAAAAGGTAAGAAATGAAGAGACACACTAGTGTCAACTTCTAATTATATTTCTTTAGAATTAATCATTTTAAAACCACTCTTGAAGCTTACACATTGTTGATATGGAGATTCTTTGTGTTTTTCTTAGCCATAATGTCTAAATCTCTTTGCTGACAACAGACTTGTTTAGATAATGGAATTTTGTAAATAAACTTGTCATTTTTCTATTTTTTTGTTTCTTGCCATTCTAAAATAACAACCATGTAGGTTTAACTTCTTTTATTTGTATTCTTGGTACAATTCTTTCCTTTTCTAGAAATAAATGTCTTATTCACAATTCTTTTTATTAGCCCCTTCCTACTTACATACAAAGAAAAAAATGTTTATCATTGCTTAATAAATGAACACATGCTTAATAAAAGACATGTCGATATGCTAACTCTTCTACACATTAAAATTAATAAAATATTAAATATATACTGTTAGAATCACATTTATCTTGCATGCTATCTCTTTTTTATATACCAATAACATTTCTTTCAGTATCACTATAAATTCAAATTCAAATAATTTTTATTACTTACTAAGTGATTTTCTTTTTGGTATTCAAATAGTCATGGCATGGCCACTGATAGTCTTATTAAGCTGGTCTTTTGTCTTTTCAATATTACTTTTAAAATATCTGGACGCATACTTGCTTTATAGCAATAACAAATATTCTAGAGCTGTCTTGATTTTTTCCCTGATGTAAGACAGCCAATTAACTAGTGTCAAAGGTCTTGATTTCTTTGATCAGAAAGGATTTTAGAGATCTATATGTATGTACTAGAGCTATATAGGAAAGTCGATGCAGGCAAATGTGTTGCTGTTGTGGCCACCTTGGTGGTGGTAGTGCTAGAAAATATATTTTCCTGAAAGCCTTGAATCCCCACTCTTTTTTTTCACAGTTTAGCATATCACATCATTGTTTTTTGCTTTTCTTGAGTTATCGTCAGCTACTAAAACTTTCTGTCACACTGACAATGAGGAACTGAAATTTCAATACTCAAGACATTTGATCATATAGTATGTCCTCACTTCACGTCCTCAATAGGCTCTTGGAAACTGCAACTTTATGTGAAACAATGTGCTGTATAATGAAATCAATTTTACCGTAGACTAATTGATACAAACAACAGTTGAGTTCCTACTGCACACAGTATGTCCTTTCATTTAAAGTTGCTGTTTCCAAGAACCTGTCATGGTTAAGTGAAGACTTACTGTATTCTACTTGAATTTAAACTCTTCTTCATGCATTTCTTCCAAATATTTTTATGCTTCCATTAACCCTCTCAACCCCGTATTTCTTTCTTTTTTTCTTTTTTGGGGTGGAGTCTCACTCTGTTGTCCAGGCTGCAGTGCAGTGCTGCGATCTTGGCTCACTGCAACCTCCATCTCCTGAGTTCAAGCGATTCTCATGCCTCAGCCTCCTGAGTAGCTGGGATTATAGGTGCACACCACCATGCCCAGCTAATTTTTGTGTTTTTAGTAGAGACGGCGTTTCACCCTGTTGGCCTGGCTAGTCTCGAACTTATAGCCTCAAGCGATCTGCCCACCTTGGCCTCCCAAAGTGCTGGGATTACAGGCATGAGTCACCATGCCCAGCCTCCATATTTCTTAACTATAGCTTTCTCTTAATCAAAATACCACTTTCTCCATGATGCCTCCCATGAAACCTCTAGTTGGAGTTGTTGATTCTCTAAATTTATAAAACATTATCTGTACCTTTCCTATGGAAGTTATCAGTTATATGCAGTATTACAACTTATGCATAGTTTATATAGACTATAAGACTGTTAGGTGTTCAAAAATTAGAATATGGTTTTACATTCTCCATAAATATATTTTGCATACATGAATTACTAAAAATTATATTGTGCATTTTATCTCAAATAGAATTTTTGGTGAATTAGAATACTGTTACGATCTCACTAGGCTTTAAACATCTGTCTCGTACAGTAGATGTTAACCTTGTAATTCTAAGAAGAGAGAGGAGAACAGCCATCAGGAGTAGGCTTGGGCAAGCTGAATAAAGAGAAATAGGAAAGTTAAAGTATAGGTGGGGTTAGGGAAGACTGCTTCCTCTGAGCTTGTCCTCCTTGCAGAATATATAATTAAGGGTAAGAGAATGTTGTACGCAATACTTGGGATGCTAACTGTATATATTCGTTTTCCTAACTAGAGAAATGCTACTGAGCCCATCATCAAATAGTTTCAGTTAAGTAAGAGAAAAAAATTAGTCACACCTCGTCTTTCTCTTTCACATATGATATTCAAATCATAGAGTTTTCTTCTACATTCTGAAGAATGTTTTCTTCAAGACATTTTTTCCCTCATTGTCTTTTCACCTGTTAAAAGGCAACATACAAGCAAGGTTAATATACATTCTAGCTTCATTAAGAGGAAATTTAAAAAGAGAGAAGGTGGAAGATGATTATGTTCTCATGAAAATGAAAAAATATTTTTTAAAAAGTACTGTGAACTTTTGATACACATTTTAACATTTTACATTTTATGAGTAGAAGGGAACTTTTTACTCATCCAGTTCAAATTATTTTTATGTCAGATAAACTGAAACCTAATGATATACACAACACATGTTCTGTGACAATATATTCTGCTGTAGTGGGCTTTGAGAAATTATTTGGAGGTCCTAGTAGAGCCACCCAATTATTGCTAGACTTTTGACCTAACACCATCTTTTTCATTTTTTGTCAAAGGAAAGACATCAGTTACACTGAACTTATTCTTGGAGTCACTGGAGTCAGTATAAGCGTTAGGGTTCTGATAATGGAAGACTTTCGTTCAAATCTTAACTCTTCTACCAATTAGCTGGGTGACATTGGACAGGTTGCTTAGCCTTCCTGAGCCTCCCAGGTTTAACGGGGTTAATAATAGGGCTGTGAGGCAGATAAAGAAAATAATGAATGAGAAGTTCTTCGCACAGCTCTCAGCAGAGTTGTCCCTTCCTAAGAGATGGTGAGTATTGCGATTATTCAGAATGGATGGAGATGGAGCCCGAGGGAATGCAATAACTTGAGTAATAACTACATCAACACAAGGGGTAGAAGAGTTACAGATATTGCAGACACAACAAATGCATCCACAGAATTACACCGCTCATTAATGGCAGTGTCCCTCACCTCAATCCAGTCTATTGGCACTCAAAGTTTTTTGACTCTCAGATTATCATCTCTACAGTTTTTCAATACTTTCACTTTTGAATTATGAAGAATTCAAGTAACTTTCCCAATTCAATTACTGGGCCAAGATTAGAACTCATCTCTTGCATTTCAGTCCATGTCCCCTTTTCCTGATTGTTTATCTTATGATTCTATATTAGTGAAATGTATAAGGTAATAATTAACTTAGGAAGCAGGCTCTTAACCACAAAATCTGTTTAAATCCAGTGTTTAAATATTTGTTGCAAATATTTTCAAAAATATTTAAGTAAGGTGTTGTTTCATTGTTACTTTGGTTTTTCTATTGCTGAACAGTTCTGGTCCCTGGAAAAATAATCTTATACTAGTTAGGGCAAAAGATCATCCTGGGATGCTTCTGACCTAACCAGGAAAAGAACCTGCTGGGAATTACACATGGAATGGGCTCTTATGAGGTCTCTGCCATGTTTAGGAGTCTAGGGAGGTTCACATATGATCTGAGAGTCTTGATTTCTCATTAGACTTCAGAAATATTGTTTCAATAGAGTATTTCTAAGACTGGAAGACTCTTTATGTTGCTAGTCTAATGATATGTAGACACCCATCTGTACACTGTTCAATTTCAGATGTTTCTTAACTCAGATTATAACATATTATTTTGTTTGTAGGTGGCTATAAGTATGTTCTAATCATCATCACAATGAAAAAAGGAATATTTTACTAGAAAATAAAAGTCTCTGTTGGAATGTAATATACCAGAATCCTTAGTTAAAAGAAATTACTTTGAATTCAAGCTCACTTGGCCATACTAGGTCTTGAATATAGTTACTATACTTTGATAGTGCTTTAGTTTATTTTATTTGCCAAATGTAGTTTCTCAAAAGTGGACATAGTACAATTATTTCCACATTTCAATATCAACTGACAGTTGATCAGCAACAGTAAAGAATGATATGTGCCATAGAAAAAACTAAATATTTCTTCAGAAAACAAAAGGAGATTAAGTTGATTTATGCTATAACTAAGATATAACTTACTTATAAACACTTGGATAATTCTGAAGGGTTGGTTGTATCATTTCATGATGTAATAATTATCATTAAAATGGTCACAAAACATAATGGTCATTGCTGGTAGGTAAAAATGATACATTATATCAAATTAGACAATGTCACTGCAGTTGTAAAGGCATCAGCTTAGCTCCTTTGAGTTACGCCAGATAGGTAACAATATTGCTAAGATTTGTGGATGATTTTGTTAAGAGTGAATCATAAGTAAAAACAGGTAATTGCCAATATGTTATAAAATTGAATTCAGGCTTTAGAAAATAAATTATTTGAGACTGTCGAGAAGGAACCAAGGTGAAACATGAGCAAACTGTAACCAGCAGACTACATTTAGACTATATACTGAATTTTGGAAAATCTTGAAAAATACATAACATTTCAGAATTGACTATTATAAATATTTGATTATATTTATTTAAAACACTTTAAAAATAAAGGAAATAAAAATAGAACCTTACAAAATTGAAGATCCATTTTTTTCCCTCTCCTCAGTAATATTCTCCAACTCCACTTCCTGCCCTGTCCCCACCCAAACCCTCCACCCAAGGCAACTGCCGTCAGGGTGTGGTAGTTAAAAAAGAAAACTTTACATAAATATGTATCTATTAATAAAATATAGTAAGCTTTGTATAGTTTTAACTTTACTTTTATGGTATCATGCTATACATATCATTATACAGCTTGATATTTTCACTTACTGTCATATTTTGAGATGCATCTGTGTTAAAAAACATTGAATTAGTTTATTCCTTTTAACTACTTTATAGTGTTTTGTGGTATGAATACATTTAATTTATTATTTTGCTGATCGTAGTATACATAGGTTGTTTCCGACATTGATTTTCTAGTAAGAAGCTTGCACAGAGAAAGTAAATGTATTTTTAAAGAAAGACCAAAAATAAATGTCATGATAATCTAAGAATTTAATTCCATAATTATACAGAATATATCTCTAGATTTATATATTTATTTCTCTAAAAATATATATGAATTATACAATATTTAAATATCAGAACTATCTACAGATAGAAATATATTAGTAATAGTTCTTTTTTTTTCCTTTTTCTCATTGTCAGATACCACAGGTTGAAGTGTATTTTTTTGTGGAACTATATGAAGCTACTGCTGGAGCAGCAATAAACAACAGCGCCAGATTCGCACAGATTAAAATCTTAGAAAGTGATGAATCTCAAAGCCTCGTGTATTTTTCTGTGGGTTCTCGGCTGGCAGTGGCTCACAAGAAGGCCACTTTAATCAGTCTGCAGGTGGCCAGAGATTCTGGGACAGGACTAATGATGTCTGTTAACTTTAGTACCCAGGTAAGCATGGAATATATATATTCATACACGTTACGGTTTTCTTCTTTAACTACAGCAAGAGTAATGATATAGGGAATAATTGATACGTTATTTTCTGAGGATAACATCGTAATTCACTTTTTATTCATTACATTAAGCTTTATCCTTGAAACAGCTCAGCTTTTCACTCATCAGTAACAGATCATGTTTTAAAATGACAGACTTTTCTTTTTTCTCTCTTTTGACAAGATTGATTATACAGTGCAAACTATCTTACATAAATCTGTTTTATAAAATCTCTAGGGAGTTAAAATTTCTTCAGAATGTAACTGTTGAAGGCCAGAAGCAGAAAGTGAGGATCTTGTTATGTTTTGTTTCCAAAACAGTTGAAAATTTTCTTTTTCAGAACCTCCAACACTAGCTGATCTTTACACTTCTTCAAATCCATGTGTTCACAAAGCCTCACTGCCACTTTTTTCACATCCATCCTCTTAGGTGACATCAGATAAAAGACAGGGAGGCTATCTGGGGACTCAGAAGATCAATGCTGCATAACACTAAGTCACCAGACCATGGACTTGGCCCCAACAATACCATATACCTTTCAGCCTTATTTTTTTGCTTTTGTTTTAGCAGTGAAACTCTAATAGAATAAAGCAAAAATGTGTCTCTACTCTGCTTGAAGCATGATTGTTAGGATCATAGCTGACCCACCTTAGTCCTCTCTTTGTTCCCCTTACTTTATGTAACTTCAGGAAACCCACTGTTTGAAAACTGCCATTCTGGACAGCTCTTCTATTTCCAATGTTTCAAGATTCCAAACCAGATGACTCCTTGGGCCTTAATATTTCAGTTTCATTAAAAGTTCCCTTTAGTACCTGCTTGGTTGTGTCACCATTGGGTGGCTCAAACCGGACATTCTGTGCATAAAACAGAACATATGTGTGGCCAGTATGTTGTAGCAGTTACATGAGTCAAGATGAGAGAATAGGCCTCAAGCCGTGGATATTAAGCTGTTCTGAAAGTTTGCCAGGCAGTAAAACTTATCTTTATGACAGAGTCCACAGCTCAGCAAACAAAAAGAAAACTCCCTATTATATGAGACCCTAGAAATAAAGTCTATTCTAAATAGCACAAAGAGAAGTATGTTGATTTACAGTAGGAAGACTTGAGTATTTTTTATTGGAGTATTTAAGATAGAAGATAAATTATAGAAGTCTGTTTCATTCTTCCTCTTCTCCCATCAATGTATGTCGTTATAACTTACTACTTTGGAGAATGGAAGAAGGCGGACTGGAAATGAAAAACCAGATGATAAAAGAGATTTCAGGCACATCTTAAGCGAGTTTATGTGCTCAGTCAGATGAGAGGGGAATTGAAGTTGCCAAAAGAAGAATCTGAAGGCCAGCAACTCTATCATATTTATTTATATGTTCTCTAGATTCTTCATAAGTGATTCTTTGCAAAATGCATGCTGTCACTAGTGCATAACTCATAAAGGGCACTTATTTATGGAACAATGTATTTTTAGGAATTTCCAGTTTTCCCTACTGTAATGGTTAATTTTATATGTCAACTTGACTGGACCACAGAGTACCCATACATCTGGTCAAACATTATTCTAAGTGTTTCTGTGAGGGTTATTTTTTGGAATGAGATTGGCATGTAAATCAGTAGAGTGAGTAAAGCAGATTGCCTTCATAATGTGGGTGAGCCTCATTCAATCAGTCGAAGTCCTGAATAGACCAAAAAGCCTGGCCCTCCTTTAAGTAAGAGAGAATTTTTCCTGTCTGATAGGCTTTGAATTGGAATAGTTGCTTTTTCTGGTCTCTGGACTCAAAATGGAACATTGGCTTTTCCTGGGTCTTAAGCCTGCTGGCTTTCGCACTGGAACTACACCATTGGTTCTCCTAGTTCTCAGGCCATAAGGCTTGAACTGGAACTAAACCATTGACCTCCTTTGGTCTTCAGCCTGTGAAATCATCCTGCAGATGATCTTGAGACTTCTCAGCCTCCATAACTGCATGAGCTAATTTCTTACCTTATAATAAATGTCTCTCTCTCTCTGTCTCTGTCTCTGTCTCTCTCTCTATATATACACACACACGTATATGTACATATATATATACACACATACGTATATGTACATATATATATACACACACACACACACACACAAACATAAATACACACACACACACCCTATTCTGACCCTGACCAATAAGCATACTACCCTGCGGTTATAGGCTTAGTAGAGAATGTTTGTGGCAGTGCATTAATACCAGTTTTTTATTTTTTAATTTTTGTAGGTACATAGTAGATATATATATTAATGGGATACATGAGATATTTTGATACAGGCATATAATGCATAATAATCACATCAGGATAAATGGGGTATCCACTACCTCAAGCATTTATCCTTTCTTTTTCTTACAGACAATTCAATTATACTTTTTTAGTTATTTTTAAATGTACAATAAATTATTGTTGACTATAGTCGTGCTGTTGTGCTATCAAATACTCAATTTTATTCATTCTATCTGACTATTTTTTGTACTCATTAACCATTCTAACTTCCCTCAACCCCCTCTGCCCCACCGCCACCACCTTCTCAGCCTTTGGTAACCATCATTCTACTCCCTATCTTCATGAGTTCAATTGTTTCAATTTGTAGTTCCCACAAATAAGTGAGAACATTTAATGTTTGTGTTTCTCTGCATGGCCTATTTCACTTAACGTAATAACCTCCAGTTCCATCCATGTTGTTGCAAATTACAGGATCTCATTCTTTTTAATGGCTTAATAGTACTGCATTGTGTATATGTAGCACATTTTCAATATCCATTCATCTGTTGATGGACACTTTGGCTGGTTCCAAATCTTGACTGTGGTGAATAGTGTTGCAACAAACATAAGAGTACAGGTATCTCTTCGATACACTTTCTTTTCTTTTGGGTATATCCCTAGGATTTCCTTTCTTTTGGGTATATACCTAGGAGTGGAATTACTGGTTTATATGGTAACTCTATTTTTAGTTTTCTGAGGAATCTCCAAACTTCTCCATAGTGGTTGTACTAATTTACATTCCTACCAACAGTGTATGAGGGTTCCGTTTTCTCCACCTTCTCACTAGCATTCATTATTGCCTTTCTTTTGCATAAAAGCCATTTAACTGGGGTGAGATTATATCTCATTGTAGTTTTGATTTGCATTTCTCTCATGATCAGTGATGTTGAGCACCTTTTCTTATCCCTATTTGCCATTTGTATGTCTTCTTTTGAGAAATGTCTATTCAGATCTTTTGCCCATTTTTAAATTGGATTATTACATTTTTACTTATAGAGTTCTTTGAGCTCCTTATATATTCTAGTTATTAATCCCTTGTCAGATGGGTAGTTTGCAGATATTTTCTCCCATTCTGTGGTTTGTCTCTTCACTTTGTTGATTGTTTCTTTGGTTGTGCAGAAACTTTTTAATTTGATGTGATTCTGTTTGTCCATTTTTACTTTGGTTGTGGGGTATTACTCAAAAAAATCTGCCAGTCCAATGTCCTAGAGAGTTTCCTCCAACGTTTTCTTGTAGTAGTTTCTTAGTTTGAGATCTTAAATTTAAGTCTTTAATCCATTTTTATTTTGATTTGACTTTCTGTATATGGTGAGAGATAGGGATCTAGTTTCATTCCTCAGCATGATACCCAGATTTCCCAGAACCATTTATTGAAGAGACTGCCCTTTTTCCAATGTACGTTCTTGTCACCTTTGTGGAAAGGAAAGTAAGTTCGCTGTAGAAGTACGGATTTGTTTCTGGGTTCTATTGCATTCTGTTCCATTGGTCTATATGTCTGTTTTTATGCCAGTACCATGCTGTTTTGGTTACTGTCACTCTCTAGTATAATTTGAAATCAGGTAATGTGATTCCTCCAGTTTTGTTCTTTTTGCTTAGGATAGCTTTGGCTATTCTGAGTCTTTTGTAGTTCCATTTAAGATTATTTTTCCTATTTCTGTGAAGAATGTCATTGGCATTTTGATAAGGATTGTGCTGAATCTGTAGATTGCTTTGGGTAAGTATGAACATGTTAACAATACTGATTCTTCCAATCCATGAACATTAAATATCTGCATTTTTGTGCCTTCTTCAATTTCTTGCATCAATGTTTTTCATAGATTTGTTTTGGTTTTTGAGATAGGGTCTTAATCTTTTGCCCAGGCTGGAGTGCTGTGGTGTGATCATGGCTTACTACAGCCTCGACCTCCTAGGCTCAAGCAATGCTCCCACCTCAGCCTCTCAAGTAGCCATGACTATAAGTGCACACCACCACACCTGGCTAATTTTTGTAGTTTTTGTAGAAATGGGATTTTACCATGATACTCAGGCTGGTCTCAAACTCCTGGGCTCAAGCAATCCACCAACTTCAACTACCCAAAGTGCTGGGATTACAGGCATGAGCCATCATGCCTAGCCAGTTTTACAGTTTTCATTGCAGAGATCTTTCACTTGTTTGGCAAAGTTAATTCTCAGGTATTTTATTTTACTTGTGGCTATTGTAAATGGGATTTTTTTTTTATTTTCCATATGGTTCACTGTTGGCATATAGAAATGCTACTGATTTTTGTATGTTGATTTTAAATACTGCAACTTTACTAAATTTGTTTATCAATTGTAATTTTTTTTTGAAGTCTAGTTTTTTCCAAATACAAGATCATATCATCTGCAAACAAGGATAATTTGACTTCTTCCTTTCCAATTTGGATGGACTTTATATCATTCTCTTGTCTGATTGCCATTAAAATAATTGCCATTTAAAATAATTGTCATTATTTTAAAATGATGACATCTTATTACAGATTGCATAAACATACAAGTGAACTAACAAACAAGCAAAGAGAAAACTAATAAAAATTTGACACCTAAACTTTGTACCCCACTTTTTAACTTTTTGTTGTTTCTATTTATATCTTATTATACTGTCTATGTCTAGAAAAGTTGTTGTAGTTATTATTTTTTATCCATTCATTCTTTAGTCTTTCTACTCAAGAAATGAGTAGGTTACACACCAAAATTACAGTGTTATAGTATTCTGTAATTTTCTGTGTCCTTGCTATTAACCATGAGTTTTGTACATTCAGATGATTTCTTACTGCTTATTAACATCTTTTTCTTTTAGGTTGAAGAACTTCCGTTAGCATTTCTTGTAGGATGGGACTGGTGTTGATAAAATCTCTCAGCTTTGTTTGTCTGGGAAAGTCTTTCTCTTTCATGTTTGAAGGATATTTTCTCTTGATATACTACTCTGGGATAAAAGTTTCTTCAGCACTTACTAAACATGTCATGCTACACTCTCCTGGCCTGTAAGGTTTCCACTGAAAAGTTTGCTACCAGATGTATTGGAGCTCCACTCTATGTTATTTGTTTCATTTTACTTGCTGCTTTTTGAATTTTTTTTTTTTTAATCCTTGACCTTTGGGAGTTTGATTATTAAATGCCTTGAGGTAGCCTTCTTTGGGTTAAATCTGCTTGGTATTCTGTAACCTTCTTGTACTTGAATACTGATATCTTTCTCTACATTTGGGAAGTTCTCATTATTAACCCTTTGAATAAACTTTCTCCTTCTATCTCTCCCTTTACATCCCCTTTAAGGCCAATACCTCTTGGAGTTGTTCTTTGGATGATAGTTATAGATCTTGTATGCATGTTTCATTCTTTTTTATTCTTTTTTCTTTTGTTTCCTCTGCCTATTTTCTTTTTCTTTCTCTTTCTTTCTTTCTTTCTTTCTTTCTTCCTTTCTTTCTTTCTTTCTTTCTTTCTTTCTTTCTTTCTTTCTCTTTCTTTCCTTCCTTCCTTCCTTCCTTCCTTCCTTCCTTCCTTCTTTCCTTCTTTCTTTCTTTCTCCCTTTCTTCCTTCCTTCCTTCCTTCCTTTCTTTCTTATTCTTCCAATCCATGAACATGAAATATCTGCATTTTGTGTCTTCTTCAGTTGTTTTGCGATGTCATGTTTTCCTGGATGGTCTTGATGCTTGTGGATATTTGTCAATATCTGGGCATTGAAGACTTCGGTATTTATTGTAGTCTTCACAATCTGGGCTTATTTTTACCCATCCTTCTTGGGAAGTTTTTCCAGATATTTGAAGAGGCTTGGGTGCTGTGATCTAAATTTTTGGTTATTGCAGCCATATCTGCATTAGGGGGCATCCCAAGCCCAGTAATGCTGTTGCTCTTGCAGACTCCTAGAAGTACTGCATTGATGGTCTTGGATAAGATCTGGGAAAATTCCCTGGATTACCAGGCAGGGACTCTTGTTCTCTTCTCTTACTTTCTCCTAAACAAAAGGAGCCTCTCTGTCTGTGCTGAACTTCCTGGAGCTGCCAGAGGGTTGATTCAAGGACTCTTGTGGTCACTGCCACTGGGATTGTGCTAGATCAGACCTGAAGCTAGCACAGCACTGGGGGTCTCACCCAAGGCCCATGGTGACCACTGCATAACATATATCATAGTCTAACTAATAAAAATTAAAGGCAAGAAAAATTTTGATAGAACTGAGAAAGAAAATTACCTTATCTTTAGGGCAAAAGCAATCGGAATGACAGGAGATTTCTCATGGGAAACCATGGGTCCCAGGTGGAAATGGCACACTATTTTCCAAGTGCCGAAAGAAAAGACCCTCCAGCCCTAAATTCTATATCCAGTGAACATATCTTTCACAAGTGAAGGGGAAATTAAGATATTCCCAGTTGAAGGAAAAACTAAGAATTTGTTGCACACAGACCTACCCTGAAAGAATGGCTAAAGAAAGATCTTTAAACAGAAAGGGAATGATAAAAAGGAAAGAACTTTGGAACATCAGGAAGGAAGAAAGAACACAATAAACAAAAGTAGATTTCACCAGAAAGGATGTACAGATGAAGAATAAGCATATAAAATGATGTTCAACACCATTAGCTATTAGCAAAATGAAACCACAATGGGATATCACTAGATGCCTACCAGAATGGCTAAAATAAAATCCATGATGATACCAAATGCTGGTGAGAATTCACAGAGACCGGATCACTTATTCATTGCTGATGGGATGCAAAATGGTAAGCCACTCTGGAAAACAGTTTAGAAGTTTCTTCAAGAATTAAACATGAACTACCTTATGACTCAGGAGTTACAGTCCTGGGCATTTATTCCTGATAAATGAAAACTTATGTTCACACAAAAGCTTGCACATGAACATTTATAGTAGCTTATTAATAATAGCCCCAAAGTAGAAACAATTCAGGTGTCCTTCAATGGGTGAATAGTTAAACTGTGGTATATCCATGCATGGAACACTACTCACTAATAATAAGAAACATACTATTGATACACATAACAACCTAATCTCCATATAATCATACTAAGTAAAAAAAAAAGCTGATACCAAAAGATTATATACTGTGTGATTCCATTTCTATAATATTCTTGAAATTACAAAATTATAGGAATGGAAAAGAAATTGGTGGTTGCCAGAGATTAGGGAGGGAATGGGCTGGGGTGACGCAAGTGTAGCTGTAGAAGTTAACATGCAGAATTCTTGTGGGGATGAAAATGTTCTGTCTCTTGACTGTATCAATGACAAAATCCTGGTTGTAATATTATATTACAGTTATGCAAGATGTTACTAATGAAGGAGTTTGGGTAAAGGGTGTAGGAAATCTCCTTTATTATTTCTTATAACTGCATGTAAATCTGCAATTATGTCAGAATAAAAGTTTAAATAATTGGAAATGACAGTTTCACCTCTCTGGTATTATTTTATTTTCCTGTTGCTTAATTGCCCTTGTGTTGTTCTCTAAGTGCTAGGCATATTACTAGAAGACAGAGACATACAATTCTCTTTTCCAGTAGCCAGCATGAATGAGAAAATAATTATGGATCAAGTTGTTATTCTGTTATGATATTGATTTTCATTTTACTTTAAATAGATTAATGCAATTAAAACAGTCACTGTAACATAGATACCCTTTGTATATAAGTACTGTAGCCTTAGCATCTGTGGCTTATATCTAAGTTTGTGATATAAAGTTAAGAAACAATTTCTGGTCCTTCCTATTTGAGACAATGAAGACATTTATTCTAGTTATCTTTCAGTTAAATAGACCTATAGCTAAAAACAAATTTGAAACTGATTCCAAATACTTTCTTTTATATATGTGTGCTAGCTGAAAGCACACAAGTTCAAGAAAGACCATGTGTTTTCCTTCTTATTTTCACATTGCCTATTCCATTCAAAGACTATTTCTATGTTGATTTTCTTTCTCTTTTTTTTTTCTATTTTTTGAGATGGGGTCTCGCCCTGTCACCCAGGCTGGAGTGCAATGGTGCGATCTTGGCTCACTGCAACCTCCGCCTCCTGGGTTCAAGCTATTCTCCCGGCTCAGTCTCCCAAGTAGCTGGGATTACAGGCACCCACCATCATGACCGGCTAATTTTTGTATTTTTATAGAGGCGACATTTCACCATGTTGGCCAGGCTAGTCTTGAGCTCCTGACCTCAAGTGATCCACCTGTCTCGGCCTCCCCATTGTCACTTTTAAATTGCATAGTGCTTCTTTGTGTTTATTATATGTATTTTATAAACACAAGAACATTTTGATTGTTTCATTTCCTTTAAATATTTTAACTATGAAATAAATCCTGCCAAAAAACAGCGGGCCAAATGTATACATACAGTTTATAGTAATCAAATCACCACCACCTTGTTTCAGAAATTCAACTGTATCCGAATTTTATTATAAAACTTTCCATTATGAACCCCTCTGATGCCATCTTGCTTTTTCCTTGACTATCCCCACCTTGAAGATAATTTCTATCTTCAATAATTTCTATCTTCATAATAATTTTATGTTAAATTATTCATATGCTTTTTAAGTAGTTCTATTCTTATATATTATTTGGGTTTAGCTGTTTTGGAAATTGTGCAAATGAAATTAATCCAATTGTATTGTTCTATGGTCCTTGTTTTCTTCAATCATATGTTTGTGAACTATCCATGCTGATGTGTGTACTTGAAATCCTTTCATTTTAACTGTTATATAGTATTCCAGGGAATATTTTAATGTATCCATTCTAAAGCCATTAGATTTTTGAGTTATTTCCTTCAGTAAGGCTTTTATTTTATCGTTACACTGCAGATGCTCTTAAAAAGCATTCATTGATTTTTTTTTTCATTTTTTGACACAATCAATCACTTCCTCCTTCCTGAAGAATGCTCTTCTTTGGGCTTTTGTAATACCACACCTTCCTGCTCTTAATCCTTACCTCACTTGGAGCTCCTTCCTGTTGCCTATGTTGGTCTTTCTAGCCAGTAAATGTTGGGATCCACCAAGAATCAATCCCCAGGCTAGACTATATAGAACTGTTTGTTAAATATAATCTGTACACTGAGGATTTCCACATTTTTATCACTAACCTCATCACCTCTCCTGATCCAGACCCATGTATCTAATTGCTCTTACTTGATGTCATCACTTGAATGTCTAAGAGGCATCTCAGACTTACTATGTGTAACAGATAACTCTTGATTTCTCCCTTAACAATATTTTCCCCAGTTTTCCACCATTCATTATCCATTTACCCATTCATCTAGGCAAGCAGCTAGGAGTTACCTTCACTTCTCCTCTTCCTTCCACCCAATATCAAATTCATCAGAAAGTTCTATTGACTCTAAGCTGGGCGTAGTGGTGCAAGCCTGTAGTCCCAGCTACTTAGGAGAATCTCTTAAGCCCAGGAGTTGGATACCAGCCTTGTTGATATAGCAAGACCCTCATCTCGAAAAAAAACCCAAAATGAAACAAACAAAAAAGTCCTATTGACTCTACATTCAAATATATTTCTAGTCTGAGTACTTCTACTCATGTGTATTTCTAGTCTGAGTATTTCTATTCATGTGACCCTATTTATTCTACCACTGTTTCTTGCATGAACGAATGCAAAAACCTCCATGCTCATCCCCTGCTATATCCTAATATACACAATAGCCAGAACACTCATGAATAATGTTAAAATGTGTCATTCTCTTGCTTGAATCCTCTAGGGTCTTCCTGCCACATTTTGAATAATGAACCTACATGCCTACATGATCTGACTCCTATCCACCACCTCTCTGTTTTTTGTTTTTTGTTTTGAGATGGAGTCTCACTCTATTGCCCAGGCTGGAGTGCAGTGGCATAATCTCAGCTCACTGCAACGTCTGCCTCCCAGATTCAAGCGATTCTCCTGCCGCAGCCTCCCCAGTAGTTGGCATTACAGGTGCTTGCCACCATGCCCGGCTAATTTTTTGTGTTTTTAGTACAGATGGGGTTTCACCGTGTTAGCCAGGATGGTCTTGATCTCCTGACCTTGTGATCCGCCCACCTCAGCCTCCCAAAGTGCTGGGTTTACAGGTGTGAGTCACCACACCCAGCCTCCACATCTCTTGTAGCAGCATCCAGCACTCTCCTTCTCCTAGTCACATTGGCCTTAGGTTGTTCCTTGAACAGACTAAGATGGTTCCCATCTCCAGTGCCTTTGTAATTATTCTTTCTGCCTAGAATATTTCCCGAGATCCTTATGTAGCCTATTCATTTATTTCCCTGCAGTCTCTGTTCAAATATCACAAGAGCTTCTGTCCAGTTTTATATAAAATGGTACCCTTACCATCACCCTGCATTCCCTTACCTACTTTTATTTTTCTTCATAGAACTTGTCTTCAGGTAAAAATCTATCATTAATTCCACAACCCTTGTACAACCTGTATCCTCTGCTAGAATAGTAGGTTCTATGAGTGCAGGTATTCTGCTGTTCAAATCTATATCCGTTGTATGTCACTTGGCTTGTACTAGGAGTTTAATAGTTCTTGGCTCAGTAGTAAATAAATGCACATTCCTTTGATTCTTCCTTGACTAAAGTGTTCGTGCTTCACGTTCCAAAACACTTTTTCCAAGAAAACTTTTCAATAACCATAATTTGAGAAAGAGCAGAGGTATTTATGTCCAGGACCCTACTCCTTAGGATATTTCCATATTTGAGTGTAAACATGAAACCAATTTCTTCTACTTCCTCTCTCCTCCCCTCTGCCTTCTCTCTACTCTCCCCAGCCTGCCCCCAAAATTTCTATGTGACAGTGAAAATATAAATATTCCTCCTTTTCCTGCATACTTATATTTTACCACATGTGTTATTTGAAGCACGATTTTCAGTCACAATTGGAGAAATGGAAGCAAGAGTGACATTTCTGGTCTAACTTGCTTCCTTGGTCCATTTGAAGGCATCTCTTTCCTAATCTCATCACTGTATATTATGTATTTATCTCTCTAATTTATCTTAGAAGATTATGAAAAGTATAAAACCCCATATTTAGGTAGTACTGTCATCATCATTGCCCTTCAGTTTGTTTAAGAGAAATTGAATTTGTTTAAGAAACAATTTGTTTAGGACAAGATCAGAGGTATCATAGATTCACTTAAATGGCGTTTAATTTCTAGGAGTTGAGGAGTGCTGAAACAATTGGTCGTACCATCATATCTCCAGCTATTTCTGGAAAGGATTTTGTGATAACTGAAGGCACATTGGTCTTTGAACCTGGCCAGAGAAGCACTGTATTGGATGTCATCCTAACGCCAGAGACAGGATCTTTAAATTCATTTCCTAAACGCTTCCAGATTGTCCTTTTTGACCCAAAAGGTGGTGCCAGAATTGATAAAGTGTATGGGACTGCCAACATTACCCTTGTCTCAGATGCAGATTCGCAGGCCATTTGGGGGCTTGCAGATCAGCTACATCAGCCTGTGAATGATGATATTCTCAACAGAGTGCTCCATACCATCAGCATGAAAGTGGCCACAGAAAACACAGATGAACAACTCAGTGCCATGATGCATTTAATAGAAAAGGTAAGTTCTTGTGAATATTAGTAATTTGTTTAGTGAAATTTTGTAAATTTAAAAACCCAAGTAAAACCAAAATCACATTCTCTTTTAACATTGGTTATTATGAAATTATGATAAATTTAGATTTTTGAACATAGGAATAGAATGCATCATATCTGACACTGTCCTCTTGCTTGGATATGACTGATACCTCTTTGGAAATCTCAGTCTTAGGCTTGGAGAATGACCTAGTGACCTAGTGCATGAAAAAAAAGGCTCCAGAGGTTGGAAGCTATAGGCAGTTGGCGACTCTCCAGAAACTGGCCAATTAACTTTGTAGTTTGAGCCTCAGCTTTTTTAGTCCATTAAGAAAAAGGACTTGAACTAGATTATCTACATAGTCCTTCCAGTTTAAATGCCATGGAATAGAAATTATCACCCTCTGCTTGTTCTTTAGTCCTCACGGGCACTGAAAACTTTCACAGAAAAGAAAAATTAAGAAATGACTAGATAATTTCAGACATTCCATTTGGTATATACTTGTACAAAACAGATTTTATTTTAAACCTATTTACTTACACCTCTGCAAATGATGGAATTAAATGGAGATGTGAGAGCCTAAGAATATAAATTTTGAAAGATATCTATAAAGTTATTACTTAAAAAAAGCCTCCTTTGGAGGTTTACTTTGGGCTTTCTTATCAAGATATTTCCTATCAATATATTTATATACAAGAACTGAATGTTTTGAGTACATACCCATGAATGTATAATTACTACATCTCTTACATAGTGACCTTTAAATACTTTAGATGTTTACAATGGGGTTTTAGATAGTTGTGCATACTTTCCATCCAGTGGTATCTCTTAAAATACAATGCTTGAAGGATGGAAAAGAAAATTATAAAGTACAGAGGTAAAAAGAGCAGGCCATGGCAAACATCTTATAAAGCAAAGGGAAGTGATTGCTATTTCATGCAGAGAAAATTCTGCAGTAAAAACTCACTCCACAAAATATTATTACTTGAATTTTCTAATGGCCCAATGGCATAGGACAATGCCAAGTTGTTTTTGGCCAGGGAAAGAGAAAGAATGTCCAGTAATTACATTTTAGGGAAGAAAACAGGACCTCACTTCATATGATTTAGGGAAAATATATGGAAATTCTGCTACTTTTTGTTCTCAGTAAGTTATGTGTGTTAACCAAGTTATTATTGGTTAAGAATCAACACTTATTTCAGTAGAGCTGTCAGATAATACCTCTTGACTGTTACTAGTACTATCATGAATAATACAGTGGAATTATAAAAGTGGCTCCTATGGGAAAATGTAATTAACTTTTTTTGAGTAACCATTAGCAAACAGTACAATTTTCTCATATATGAAGATACTTAAATAAATAACCTGGGAATACTTGGAGGAATAAAATATATTTTAAATGTTATAAAAATATTGTAATATTGTAAAATATTGCCTGTAATCCCAGCACTTTGGGAGGCGGAGGCGGGCGGATCACTTGAGGTCAGAAGTTCAAGACCACCCTGGCCAACCTGTGAAACTCTGTCTCTACTAAAAATACAAAAATTAGCTGGGCATGGTGGCACATGACTGTAGTCCCAGCTATTCGGGAGGTTGAGGCAGGAGAATCGCTTGAACCCAGGAGGTGGAGGTTGCAGTGAGCCGAGATCGTGCCACTGCTCTCCAGCTTGGGCGACAGAGCAAGAACGCATCTCAAAAAAAAAAAAAAAAAAAAAAATTATAAAATCAAGTAGAAAATATCATTTGAATTCTTAAAAGAAAATAACTAGTATTTTATTTCAGCTGAGCCTTCTTTGCTCTGGTTATTTTCAAATGAAGTTATTGTCACTACTTTTTAAAAAATGGAATGATATAATATATTGCACTCTCAAATTCATTTTTTATGTGTACATCAATACTGAAATCTGTTGATTTAACTGACTTATTTAATAATTATAGAAATATATATTACATATGTTCATACAGAGAATATATAAAGAAAACAAAAATTCTACTAACATAGACTTCAATAAATGGAAATTCATACCTTGTTCTGCAATAAGAAGATTCAATATATGGACACACAGTTTTCTGTAAATTAACCTATAAATGCATCGTAATTCCTATCAATATATCAGTAGGTTGTTTTGGGGTTATTTTTACATTGATAAAATGATACTAAAGTTTACCTGGAAATGTAAACATGTGAAAATGGGCAGAACTTTCCTGAAAAAGAAGAAAAAGGAGAGGGACCTTGCCCTAGCAGATATGAAAACATATTTGAAATATGATGTTACTGTGATTAAAGGGGCCCTGGTGCAGACATAAACATTCACATCAATGGAATAGAACAAAAAGTTCAAAAACTGAAGCATATATGAAAATTTTATATGTGATAAAGGTGCTATTTAAAAATCAATGGGTCGAAAATATTATTCAGCAAATAGTGTTGAGATGGCTGATGTAACCATTTGAAAGCAAAGCAGAGCTGAACCTTATCCTAAACTCTACCCCAAATAAATTCCAGACAGATCAAATATTTCAGTGTAAAACTGAAACCATGAAAGTAGCAGAAAACATGGATCAGTCATTTCATCGTTTCAGTTTAGAATGGGGAAGATCTTTCTAAAGCATCAGACAAAACCCAGAAGCCGCAAAGGAAATGATTGATAACTTGACCACATACAGTTTAAATAAAATTTCCCTTAGCATACACCAAAGCAAAGTGAAAACACAACTAATGAGTGTGGAGAACATTTTTGCAAATACACGTGTGATGAGAATGTTTATTTCTGCATTACTTCTTATAACAATAAAAACTGGGAAAAACGATAGCCATTATGAGGGGCCTGACTAAATGAATGCATAAAATGTATTTAAAAATGCAAGAAATACATATTTTATATTTTAAACATAGCAATAATAATGAGAATAATAAAACAAGAACTGAAAATTTGGATTATCACATAAAGATAAGGTGGCAAAATTTACCAAATAAAAATAAGGAATGCTCAGTTAAGTTTGATTTTCAGATAAACAACAAATACATTTTTTAGTATAAGTATATTGCAGATACTTATTTGGGACATATTTATACCAAAAAGTTATTGTTGCCTGTCTAAAATTCGAATAAGGTCATTTGTACTTTACCTGGCAAACCATTTATATATGCCATATGAAATTATATACACTCTAAAATAACTTCAAATTAAAAAGGACAGAATAGAACTTCCAAGTACTGGAAGGTACTTCATTCTATAAGATCTTATATTTTAAGTGAAATTGTTTTATATTTTTAAATTTTATTTCCCCCCACATTCTAAGTTCTTTGAAACAAAATCTATTATATATAATGTATTTCTTTTAAAAGATCTCAATAAATCTTAAGTAATGTTATTGCACATGCTAGAAGTGGCACAAGTATTATACTAAAAAAGAGCATCAGCTTTAAATGCCTCACTATAAAGACTTTCTGTATGAAATCCAGCTGTGGGTTGAGGCAAATTTTTGCTATGACAGAATATTCTATCCCCTGATTTTCCCAGGCATAGTGAAATAAAAAATATTTTAAAAGCTCTTAGTCGTCTTAATAGCAAGAGCAGTCTAAAACCCCCCTGAATCTGATATGCTAACTTTGAATTTTGTCAGGTTTTGATTTTGTGGTTATCAAAGCTTGGCAAAGCCCATCAGGAGGTGTTGACTCTAATTTTTTGTTCTGAAACACTCGAAAGAGCACAGGAATAATTAGTACTGTAAAAGTTTGATAGACTATCCCCTACCTCCAAAGGCCTCCGTCTTTGTCTTTTTAAGTTTTTTCCATGGTTGATTCAGGTCTTCTACTTGTTCGTAAGGCAATTTTAATAATGTTGGGAGTTCTTTTGTTGTTTGTGTAAACTGGCCTTGTGGAGCCAGCCTATTTCTTTTCATCATATACTCTTTAATAATAGATACCTTATATTTCAAGAATTAGTTTTTACACTTGATTTATTTTGTAATCATACAAGGATTTTGAGTTAACTCTGTATTTTACTGGCTGGTTTTGTATTTCTTGCTTGAGGTGATTTTGACTGACTTGTCTGTGAACTGAGTCAGTCCAGGTGGTTGCTTTGGGACAAGCAAGTGGGGAATGTTGCCAGGCAGTGTAGGGCGGCTGTCAGGAGCACCTCCTAGGTTTCGTGGTCACCAATTGTGTGCGAACACAATTGTGTGCAAACAAAAAGGACAAGTTAGTCATCCTCCTTCTGCCTTAGTTTCCCTAACTGGAAACAAAACAAAGACAATAGGACCTTCCTCACAGGTTGTTGTGAAGATTAGTTGCTAGAAAGTGCTGAAAACTACAAGGTCCCTGTACTAACTGAGTGTTATAGAAATGGCCTTTTTGTTTCAGTTTTGTGTGCTTTACTAAAAGAAACTTTCTATTTTTTTTTTTTGAATATGAATGAAAGTGTGGGTAGCCATAGAATCCCTGGATCACAGCCTTTAATTCTTACAATTCTGAACATATTGCTTGGCTGGCTTCTGACGTTTCATTTTTAGAAAAGTCGGAAGTTAAACTGAATTTTTGTTTTTCTGTTGGTAATTTTTTCCTGTCTGGTTTCTGGTATGATTTTTTTTTTACTCTTGAAATAATATTTTTTAGAATCACCCAAATATATCTGGTGTTGTCTCTTTTTCTAATTTTCCCTAGTATAAAAGCAATCTCTACATTTTTAGACATGAATATTTCTTCAGCATATTAAGGAGCTGTGTTATTTTTTGCCTCTGCCTGCTCTTTTATATATACAATTATATCTTAGGGATTTGTCAAGATTTGTCCTACTAGCCTGTTATCTTTTCCATGAGTTCTGGGAGATTTTCTTGAGCTTGTTTCCATTTATCATATTCAGTTTGCTTGTTTTAGTATCCAGTGGTTGTGCTCTGTCTCCATCTGTAATTTTTGCATTGCTAAATTTTTATTCTGTGTTTTTTACATTTCCCTGTGGGTTATTCTCCACTCTGCCTTACTATCTGGGAGATGACTATTCTTATAAATGCCAATCTTGAGCTCTACCGTGAGCTTGGAACTGTACTAGATTACAAAGTCATAAAAAAAATGAGGAACATGATCCACTTTCACAATGAGCTTGAAACAGATAAATCATTTCAAGGTTGTCATAAGTTCACTGATAAAGTTACATGCAAGTTACAGAGAGAGTGATAATGTAGGTTGGTAGATGGGGCATAGTGTAAGAATCATAGAGAAAGTGATGACTTTTAGAGTTTGAGGAAGTAATAGGGACTTATCAGAAGGTAATGGAGTAAGTGGCTTCACACCGATACTTAAACAATAAAGACGTGGTCCTGTGTCCGAAATTGGTGGGTTCTTGGTTTCACTGACTTCAAGAATGAAGCCGCGGACCCTCGCGGTGTTACAGTTCTTAAAGGCGGCGTGTCTGGAGTTTGTTCCTTCTGAGGTTCAGATGTGTTCAGAGTTTCTTCCTTCTGGTGGGTTCGTGGTCTCGCTGGCTCAGGAGTGAAGCTGCAGACCTTCGCGTTGAGTGTTACAGCTCATAAAGGCAGTGTGGACACAAAGAGTGAGCAGTAGCAAGATTTATTGCAAAGAGCGAAAGAACAAAGCTTCCACAGTGTGGAAGGGGACCTGAGCGGGTTGCTACTGCTGGCTGGGGCAGCCTGCTTTTATTCCCTTATCTGGCCCCACCCACATCCTGCTGATTAGTCCATTTTACAGAGAGCCAATTGCTCTGTTTTACAGAGCGCTGATTGGTCCATTTTGACAGGGTGCTGACTGGTGTGTTTATAATCCCTGAGCTAGACACAGAAGTTCTCCACGTCCCCACTAGATTAGCTAGATACAGAGTGTCAATTGGTGTATTTACAAACCTTGAGCTAGACACAGAGTGCTGATTGGTGCACTTACAAACCTTGAGCTAGATACAGAGTGCTGATTCGTGCATTCACAATCCCTTAGCTAGACATAAAGGTTCTCCAAGTCCCCACCAGATTAACTAGATACAGAGTGCCGATTGGTGCATTCACAAACCCTGAGCTAGACACAGGGTGCTGATTGGTGTGTTTACAAACCTTGAGCTAGATAGAGTGCTGATTGGTGTATTTACAATCCCTTAGCTAGACATAAAGATTCTCCAAGTCCTCACCAGATTAACTAGTTACAGAGTGCCGATTGGTGCATTCACAAACCCTGAGCTAGACACAGGGTGCTTGTTGGTGTGTTTACAAACCTTGAGCTAGATATAGAGTGCCGATTGGTGTATTTACAATCCCTTAGCTAGACATATTCTCCAAGTCCCCACCAGACTCAGCAGCCCAGCTGGCTTCACCCAGTGGATCCCGCACCGGGGCTGCAGGTGGAGCTGCCTGCCAGTCCTGCGCCATGTGCTCGCACTCCTCAGCCCTTGGGCGTCGATGGGACTGGGTGCCCTGGAGCAGGGGGTGGCGCTCGTCGGGGAGGCTTGGGCTGCTCAGGAGCCCACGGCAGTCGGGGGGAGGCTCAGGCATGGTGAGCTGCAGGTCCCAAGCCCTGCCTCTCAGGGCGGCAGCTAAGGCCTGGCGAGAAGTCGAGCACAGCAGCTGCTGGCCAACGTGCTAAGCCCCCCACTGCCCGGGGCTGGCAGGGCTGGCTGACCACTGAGTGCGGGGCCCGCTGAGCCCACGCCCACCGGGAACTCGCACTTGCCCGCAAGCGCGGCTCGCAGCCCTGGTTCCCGCCCACGCCTCTCCCTCCACACCTCCCTGCAAGCTGAGGGAGCCGGCTCTGGCCTCTGCCAGCCCAGAAAGGGGCTCCCACAGTGCAGCGGTGGGCCGAAGGGCTCCTCAAGCTTGGCCAGAGTGGGCACCAAGGCCGAGGAGGCACCGAGAGTGAGTGAGGGCTTGGAGGGCTGCTAGCACCGCTGTCACCTCTCAGTCCCCCTTCAATTTGGATTTTTCCTCTTTTTTTCCCCGTCTCTCAAAAAAACAAATAACCCAGTTTTTTTTTAGTAGGAAGGGTCATACTTATTGAAAAAGGCAAAAGTGACAGGAACTCTTGACTAATCTTGAAAAAGATTTTCTCATTTGGTGCTTTAAATATTTAGTGATTATGGTAGCTTCTGTTTACTGGAAAAAAATAATTTTGCCACTGTTACAAACAAATATTCTTGAGGTATTTATTTCCTTATTTGTTGGTCAAAAGAATAAGAATCCCTGGGGCAGATGTAAAAGTGAGACTAATTTTAACTCATGATGTTAATTATTGTAGTTAAAATTAAATAATCTGTGCAGGCATTTAGGACTTTATCTAATGATTAAGTAGAAAATATTTTGGTGATTATGCCTTTTCTTTATAGATGATTATTTATGCCTTTTCAACTGCATATATATATATATATATTTGAAATAGAATTTTGATACCAATTTCTCTTAAATTTTCATAGGTTTATCCTTACTAATGTTAATAACTATTAATAAGGAACACACGTATATAGCATATAATTTAAGAAATTTATTTTTATAGATATATTTTTATACTTAGATTCTTTTTCCAGATAACTACTGAAGGAAAAAATCAAGCTTTCAGTGTTGCCAGCCGAACTCTTTTCTATGAGATTCTTTGTTCTCTTATTAACCCAAAGCGCAAGGACACTAGGGGATTCAGTCACTTTGCTGAAGTGACTGAGAATTTTGCCTTTTCTCTGCTGACTAATGTTACTTGCGGGTCTCCTGGTGAAAAGTAAGTATCTTTTAATATATTAGCAGTACCTTTTATGCATTTTTTTCACTGTTTACAAAGCAATATGTAATGCAAAATGACATTTAGATGATGTAACTAAGAATGATACAGTCAATGCATTGTACCTCTTGGGCAGTTGAAGTTAATTATTTGAAGGAAACATAGCAGGTACATCAAAAAAATAAATGTATACTGTCAACAATATATTCCACTTATTTTGAAGTGTTTTTTGAAAATAACAAAAGCCTTACTGTTTACCCTTATTTATTTAATGAGTGAAAGATACATTCTGAATAGAAAAAAAAAGAGAGATTACAGCCTTTAGGAGTGTTTTGATGTGCTATTAATTGTGCTTTCCCCAATCACAAACAACTGTGATTGTTTTGTCCATTTGGAGACAACTCTCAGACTGTTGTTGAACTTCAGTCTAGTTGTCGGAAAGCTAGCAAGAGGAAAAGGAAAAAATAAAATGTGGCTCATGTTATTAACTACATAATTAATTTTATAACTATATGTTAACATACCTCTATGCTATAGGTACTATATTAATTACCTCTATATTAACTATATATATTTTTTTTAGACGGAGTTTTGCTCTTGTCGCCCAGGCTGGAGTGCAATGGTGGGGTCTTGGCTCACTTCAACCTCCGCCTCCTGGGCTCGGGTGATTCTCTCACCTCAACCTCCCTAATAGCTGGGACCAGAGGCGTGCACCACCACACCTGGCTAATTTTTGTATTTTTTGTAGAGATAGAATTTCACCATGTTGCTCAGGCTGGTCTTGAACTCCTGGGCTCAAGCGATCCACCTGTCTTGGCTTCCCAAAATGCTGGGATTACAAGTGTGAGCCACTGTGCCCACTGTGCCCAGCCCAGTGTTAGTTCCTAGGTCACAAGACA
The DNA here is from genome assembly GCF_028885625.2 of Pongo pygmaeus. Classification (NCBI taxonomy): domain Eukaryota; kingdom Metazoa; phylum Chordata; class Mammalia; order Primates; family Hominidae; genus Pongo; species Pongo pygmaeus. Next base: position 94,735,616 of record NC_072377.2, read on the forward strand.
TATGAAGTTCAAAGAGATAGTCAATCCAGATAGAAAAAAGTTATAAGAACAAGGGATAAAATAATAATGATGCAAATGATATTAATTATACCTCTGCTATAGTCCTGACATTGATTTAAATTGAATAATATCGATTGCCTTTGTTAATAGGTAAAAACAGTATAATGAAATTTCCATGTGGTTCAACCTAATCCTTGCTAAAAGTTGTACATATTATTTTGTCCTTACAGAGATCATTTTAAGTAGCTATTCAGGATTTGAGTGAGGGCTTTTAATACCCCTATTTACAGATGTAGACACTAAGGCTGGGAATCTTACACAGCTTGCCAAGGGTCACACAATTAGTTCATGGAGAGGCCTGGACTCAACCCCGACTTACTTGAGTCTACAGCCCCTGCTGGACACCTGTGGTCAGAATAGATTGTAACTACCTACTTCGTAGCAAAATCTGCCCCCTCCGGCCCCATGGCTCTGAAGTGCCCTAGACTTTCATCCCAGATCAGTGCTAGGGTGTGACTTGAGGTAAAGGTACAGAATCAACATATCCCTAGACTCTACTCTTCCTGTAATTTTGATGAGTGAGTCCTGGAAATTGAGGTTTTCTTAATGTGCAAAATCAGAAAAGCCTCACATGGGGCCTTTTGAAAGGATTCTCCAATCCTCACCGCTGCTCCTAAATGTCCATCTGAGAATGATTAACAATTCAGCTCCTTAGTGCCTCTTATAAATGTGTCTAATGCTGTCTTCAGAAACCTCTGAAATGGATCATTTATTTGCTTCAAGTAAGTTTGCACTCACTGAGGCCACAGTATGCATTTGTGTGTGTGTGTAGTCAAGAATACCTGTTACTGTTTTCCCCTGTGGAACTATGTTCAACTATTTTGTTCAATGAAATCAAGCAGTTCATAGCTTTGCAATCCCCACAATCTCGTTCTTCTTTTCCATTTTCCCCATATCTCTGTAAGATCACCAACATGTTAAAATCACCAGGTTGTCTTAGATGTGAACCATCTACCTTGCGGTGCATAATGAGTCCCATATCTTTGCCTTCAAAGGCCCAGTGAAAACCCAAGAGCTTATAAGATGCACAAAAAGAGTGGCCTTTTCTGTTTTGTTGACTGATGTATTCCCCAGACCTAGAACAGTGTCTGGTATGTGGTAGATTTTCAATGGTTACAATAAAATGAGGGAGTAGAATGAGTAAATGAATCAACATGTTTTCTGCCATATGCTTCCACTAAATAGACTTACCTTTCCTTTTGAGTTGTCCAGGAAGAGGAAACAGCATGTACAATGGCAGTCAGGCAAGAATTAGCATGGTATGTTTGGGGAGCTCATCAGTTTTTTAAAGATTGAACGTGGAGTAAGCTAGGTAGGGTATGTGTGTGTGTGTGTGTGAGAGAGAGAGAGAGAGAGAGAATGAATCTGACTTTGGATTTTAGAGACATTATGTTGAGAAGAGTGTTAAAGGTTAGAGAATAGGGCAAAGAAAGAAATAGGAAAACCACATACGGGATTACTGTTTAGGTAAAAGAAAATGAGGACTGAAATTAAGGCAGGGACATGGGAGGGTGGTACCTTGAAAATAATTAGGTGGTAGAATTAATATAAAGATGACAAATTGAATACACAAAATAAGAGAGAGATCAAGACTAGTTTGTTTACTCAGGAAGCCCTGAAGATGCCGAACATTCTGATACGCATTATTTATACATTGTCTTGAGCAATATCAAGGGTGTCTGCTGAGAGTTAAGCATTTGGGGAGTGAGCAAGGATATTGAGGAGAATGATGGAATCTAGAACAATCACTTGGAAGCCAAGTAAAAATAATGCCAAGTGGCACTGTGGGTCCAACTGAGGTTGGTCACTGTGAATTTGCAGTGGTGCCAATCTACATGTCAATGTGGGAGTTTTCCCCCTCATATCTACTTAGGTATAAAGCAGACTGTGGGATTGATCAAGGTGAGTGCATTTGAGGGACATAGGTGTCATAGGTTATGGTGTCGGGGAAATTATGGTTATCAGCAAATAGGAGGTGTCAGGAATTTGTCATGCTTGCGTCAAGGTTAGGAAGAGTCACTGCATGCGGTGATGTTCTTAGTTTGCCAAGATAACAGAGTCCCTGACTGGACTGACTCTCAGTAGATGACAAAGGGTGGGAGGGGAAAAGGGATGTGGAGTCATGTGTTTGAGGTTCACTGGTCTCTTCCACATTGTGTCTGTTCAGGGTGTCTGCAGTGACACCTTTCAGGCTGAGAGTCACCATTGAAGATGTGGTAACTTCAGATTAAAAGATGAGATTTTGACAAACTATGGTGGAGGTGGAGGTATGTGAGGTCCATACAAATTGAGGTGTTTCAATAGGAGACATGGACAAAGGACCTAGAGCCCCAGGTGAATAAGTGGATTCAATTCAGATATTTTAAGGCACCAATTCAAATAGGGTAGCTGAGGTTACAGAGGAGATTTTTTTAGAGAGGATGTATCACTGCAGGAAAAAGTTGGCCCTTACTCTTTCTTTTCCTGACTCAGTTTAAAATTCTCTGCTCCATTTCCCATGTCTGGGGTCTTGACAAGATATCATGTAAATCTATGATGTAGTTATGCATACTCTACATCTGTTGTGACATATATAACTTAACATTTAATGCATAAATCTTATCCTAATATTCTAATATTCTCTCAACTTTTCCAGGCAGGTTTAACATCTGATTTATCTATGTGTCTCCTGATTGTTTGCAAACATGATGGGTCAGCCAGCAGGATGCATCTCTGGGGGATTGGTTACAAATATAAATTCCTAGAACCCCTAATCCCCTCCCTCAGTAGGGATTCTGATTTAGTAAATCTGCGATGTAATCTAGAAATCTGTACTTTAAAACAAACTTCCAAGTAATTTCAATGCACACTGAGGTTTAGAAGCAATTTCACTGAGCCCAGGCTTTTATTATGCCTAGTGGATCTTCAAAACAGATTTGTTAAGTGAAAAAAGATCACTGTTCAGTGCTGTTTCTCTTATCAGTCAAATAAGATTATATTAGCCAGGCTCTGGTGGATTAGAAAGGCGTGAGGTAAACTCTTGTTGAAAACAAGGGCCTAGATATATAAGATTTATGATGTTCTTAAATAAAGCGAAGGGCTTTAGCTCAGCGGGGGACATGCTTTTCTCAACCTCTTCCAGCAATGCTGATGTGACTAACATAGAAAAGCACACTTTTAAAGCCACAGATTTCATCTTGATATCCATAAAACAGTTTTCAAAAACCCATGTTTTAGGTTACTAGGAGGATCAAGCAAGAGGATACAGAAAATTCTGTGCAAAAAGTCATGACAATTATCCACAAAAGAACTGAAGGCACATTCTATCTACTGCTTCTGGGTTTGTTGTGTTATTGTTATACATGAAGAATAGAATCCAAGTGTAATGCACTTTAACAAATATAAGTGGATATATGTATTCAAATACATGTCATTTTTACAGACCCTTTGCTTTTCTGTTGTAGAAGCAAAACCATCCTTGATAGTTGCCCATATTTGTCAATATTGGCTCTTCACTGGTATCCTCAGCAAATCAATGGACACAAGTTTGAAGGAAAGGAAGGAGATTACATTCGAATTCCAGAGAGGCTACTGGATGTCCAGGATGCAGAAATAATGGCTGGGAAAAGTACATGTAAATTAATCCAGTTTACAGAGTATAGCAGCCAACAGTGGTTTATAAGTGGAAACAATCTTCCTACCCTGAAAAATAAGGTAATCTTTCATTCAAAACACTTATGTGGTTGGAATCTGATTTATTTCTTTAGCAGGCACACTTGGAATGCATTTGTTTGATCACAGTTTTGGTAAGTGCTACACATGGTGAACTAATATGAAATGTGTTCCATCTTTATGAACTATTTGTAGAAAGTTTAGTTTCTAAATGAGTTGGAAATATTTCCTTCATGTTTTGAGTAAAATACATATTATATATGTGGGGAAAGTAAAAAATATATAGCTTTAACTAATATACTATTACGTACTTAACTTTTAATGAAGTCATCCAGTTAGAGTCAAAGTGAGTGTTGTCAGCTGAAGACTGCTGAATGGCTAAGGCGGGGTAGAAAGGGCACAATGGAAAACCAATCGGACGTCCTGCATGCATAAGTAAGCTAAATACTAACAAGTGAGAGAAAACAAGTGATTGTAGCTACTAGAAAAATGAAGTCAAGTTCTGGATAAGAGACTCAGTCATTACACCAATTGTAAAACATCATTATATGTTCTGTTGTTTTTAACATTCTAGGTATTATCTTTGAGTGTGAAAGGTCAGAGTTCACAACTCCTGACTAATGACAATGAGGTTCTCTACAGGATTTATGCTGCTGAGCCTAGAATTATTCCTCAGACATCTCTGTGTCTCCTTTGGAATCAGGCTGCTGCAAGGTACTTATTAATAAATTTAAAAAATCAGAATTTGGTCCTTCCCCATTTCAGTACCAGTGAGCCTAATGTTTTGTACTGAGCATAGATGGTGGCCCCAGATGACATTAGACTGGAAAATAACCTCCACAATAAATAAGAGGAAGCAGCATAGGAAATGGTCTAGTATTGTTCTGATGGCAAATGCAGCCCAGCATTTCAATATGTGTGTAGCACATTATTTACTTCTTCATTTTTACTACTTTCATGGGATGTAGCATGAGTTCTGCTCAGTTCTGATAACCTTGAAGTTACTAGTAAATTTATTGGGCAGGAAAGAAATTCCTTCTTTTACCCTTTCCATCTGGTGGTTCTGGAAGCTGATGCCTTGTGTTTAAGAGGAATCAGCAGGAATTTATAATTCTAGTCCACATGGCTTGGAGTACATTTTGAGATTAAATCCATGGACACGAATGGGAAGGAAATAATGATTCTTTCTTTGAATCTCCTCGGCCTCAGGCCTCAAATTTCTGAGCAGTTACAGTCACTAGGAGCTCAGTCAATGCTGCAGGATCAGGCAGTGCTGGCCTAGAGGGGTCTAGGGTTCCTGTCAGCCACTTGATTTTGTTTATTACTGAATTTCAGCCACACAAACTAAAATTCTAAATAGGTTTAATATAATAGCTTAGTTTGGTAACCAACTTTCCTCAAAAACACTGAAATGTCTGCTTTCTTTCTCTTAAAAAAATTCCACTTGAAATTTCTTCCTAGGTTTAAAACAGATCTTAAACCTAATAGATACTCTGAAATCTTCAATATATGATTAATAATGAATGTTTCAAGCTGCATCTGGAGTTTGGGTAAGGAAGTTTTAGGTCCTTAAAAAAGTAAAGAAATTAAGAGGCATTTTAAGGGAAGAGGCTCAAGCGATAGTCACTGAGGAAGGCTCAGAAGGCTTGGCGTCAGATGCAGTGTTTGCTAAAATCATGACATGGTTTTTCTGCTAAATTAGCCAAAATTCATAAAGGAAACACTTTTAAGAACCTTAGAAAACATACACATAAGTCACTCCAAAGTAGAAAAAAATTGAGGAAGAAATCTTAGATAACCATACAAGTAATTTATATGGTTCAAAATACAAGGACTTGTGGGAAAAAAAAAAACAAAGAATAGTAAACACATATCACAGCCATGTTGTTCTTGTGTGAGTTTTGAATGCTAGAGAAGAGTGCCTTCTATTGAGCATGTCGGGTAGGTTTGCTAGATTAGGTAGGAATTTGTACTGCCCTGTTGAGAGGACAAGCTCCTTTGGTACCAGGAATGCCTACAAAGCTTTGGTTGGTATTTAGGCTGCTTCTTAAGACATCCTGTGGAATCTGTTATGTCATGTCCTGGACAAGATGTTCCCTTCACTGTTTCTTCTTGAAAATGTGGTCTACTTAAGTCTTGAGCAAAGAACACTTAATTTCAGTAAGCTATTTTTTCTTTAAAAGCCATCTCAACACCTTAAGTATTGATGAAAGAGGAAAAATGACTGTTGTGTTTTTGCCCTAGCTGGTTGTCTGACAGTCAGTTTTGCAAAGTGGTTGAGGAAACTGCAGACTATGTGGAATGTGCCTGTTCACACATGTCTGTGTATGCTGTCTATGCTCAGACTGACAACTTGTCTTCATACAATGAAGCCTTCTTCACTTCTGGATTTATATGTATCTCAGGTCAGTGACAGTATTTTTGAATCAATGGTTATAAATATTTATGAAAATGAAAGTCTGTTTTCCCGTAATCCTTTTACATATGCAAGATGCAAACATACCGTAATTCATCAGCACTAGGAGAATACAAACTTTTTCGTTGTCTTATTCATTAATTCATTCAACAAATATTTATGGAGGGCCATCTCTGTACTGAGAATACAGTAAAGAATGAGACACAGTTTCACCCCATAAAGAATATGTAATACAGTGTAGGATAGAAGCTAGATAATAGGTAAGGAAAGGCTATAGTTTACAGTACCATGGTTTAGAGGGCAGGTTCTGCAGTTACAATGTGAGGACTATGAGATATTAAGTAATACATACAAAGAATTTTCAAAAAAATACATGCAAAGAATTTTGTATTTTTATTGTTTTTAAAGCTACCTCATGGGTAGATTTTGTATTCTACAACTTGAGAGTTGTGAATATGCCAACCACTGTGTTAAAAAAAAATCATCTTTCACATTCCACATCTAGGCCTCATATTTGGCAGTAAGAAGAATTAAATTGTATTAATGTCTGTCAAACTATTTACCTAACAACTTAACAACAGAAGTATTTTTATTTGCTGTATTAATTATATGGTTGGGCATCTGAGAATTCCTTAAACTGTAATTCTATGCCCAACCTTCACCCATTCTGTGCCCTGATTCTCTTCTTTCAGCCCCACAACTTTTTCTGTGAACAAGGTGCTAAACAGTGAATTTAATTAAGAGCTGGGCATAGGGTAATGGTTAAAAAATGCAAACTTTGGAGCCAGACTGCTTGGGTTCAAATCCTAATTATGCTGTTAGCTAGTTGTGGGACCTGGATCAAATTACTTAGTTTCTCTATACTTCATTTTTCCCACCCATGATATTTGATTATAAATTCTGTCTGTGTAACAGGGTGATAAATATGTGAAGTCAGACATTTCTAACATTCTGCTTTAGTGATATTTTGTCTGTAAATGTGATTATTATCGAATGCATATCTCTTGTATTTGGTATGCAAACAGTCTCTCTAATAGTCCTTATCTTTTAGGAAGTTTTTCTGGAGATAGAATCAAGTAATTAATTACTATTCTTTGTTCTGGTTGCCAGTCTTTCCAATATAACTTTATTTTATATAGTTATAAATTTTCTTTAATGTATTTTAATTCTAAACCTAACTTCAATTCAATAGCAAGATAATAACTTCTTATTCTTAATATCTTTCATAAAGGGTGACATTTCTTATTTAATAGAATCTTCTAGGTCCGTATAGTTCCAAAATCAGATGGAGACATCCTATTTTACTTTCATGCTAATATATTTAAAGAGCAAAGAAATTTTATAGAATGATGAAATAAAATCAAAAGATACAATGTTGAAATACAATCTAGATGTCATTTTACATGTTTCCATAGAGACATAGGTTTATATGCTGCTATGACCCACAAAATCCCTTGCTTGTTCCCAAAGACTGAATATCAAAAAAAAAAAAAAAAGGAGTTTTAAAAACTGAAGAGAGAATGTTATCCTGATTTTATAACTAGTAGGACTGACTATAATGAGTTTCCTGGAGAATCATTAATAAATACCTGTGTATCTTTTCTGCAACTTACTCTAGAAAAGGCTACATGGATTTGCTCATGTATTTGAGAATCAACACCTAAATGTTAGTATCTGCTTTTATCACTTTTGACTTGGAGTCATATTTGAAATTATTTTATTCTCTCTGTCCATGTCATATTGCTATGTAATTGCATGTTCTGTCGATAGGGAGACACAAAGTCTTGTCTTTGTACCTCAGTTTCAGCTCATCCCTCAGGGGTGGATGAATTCCCATCCCTCTGATGGCTCCCCAGGAATCGGAAAAGAGAATTTTATGTATCTTATATACATATTATTTATATATCTTATATACATATTCTGTAATTGAGGTCAGGACACATCAAATATCGCTCTGAACTTGATAGAACTTGGCTAGTACTTTTCCTGAAATACAGCAATATACAATTAGACAGGAATTTAACCTTTTTTTAAAAAAACAGAGTAGATCACAACGTATCGGTACCAATTCTAGTTTGCAGTTCTATTTACTATACTAGAGCAGAACTACCCAAATGATCAAAGTGTGTAAAATAGTTGTAGAGGCCAAAAAGTTTACCACTTCTCAGCTTAGAAAGATGAAAGAAAATGGCATATACCTGTGACTTAAAATTGTAAACTAGTTTGCCAACTGTCAGAAAATTGAACTAAGATCATTCCTTGAGGTTAAAATGAAAGGACAAATCATCCATTGCTGTGTGCATTAGAGTGCAGCATTATGGAACTCAACCCAAAGATAGCTTGGGAGAAATATAACAAAATAATTACATAATAAAGCCATAATTTTGTAGTATAATTATTAAGAAACTTCAGCATGGTTTGAGATACACGTTGCTATTTTGAGGATGTCAAGGAAGCCTACTCTGCCTTCCCATAACTCTTTTGATATTGTACTATCAAAGATAAGACTATTGGTTATGCTACTGCATTGAGTTTGACTCTGAATACAAGTCTTATAGTCTTGTAATCTTTTTTTTTTCTTTTTTTTTTTTGAGACGGAGCACCACCACACTTGGCAAATTTTTGTATTTTTTATAGAGATAGGGTTTTGCCATGCTGCCCAGGCTGGTCTCAAACTCCTGGACTCGAGTGATCTTTCCACCTCACCCTCCCAAAGTGCTGGGATTACAAGTGTGAACCACCATGCCTGGCCAGTGTGTACATATTATTTGGGATGAATTTGGCTACAAGTAACAGATGACAACTCAAAGATATCTTAAACAAATAGATTTAGTTCCCAGATTAATTAATTCAGTACCTTAATGGTGTTGTCAGGAGCCCAGGCTCTTCTCTTTTTATCCTCAAGGATTTTTTTCCCTCAGCTTTGTTTGTACATGGTCTTAAGTTGGCTGTAGCAACTCTAAGCATCACACTAGCAATGTCCAGCCTTGTCAAGGGAAAAGCTCTTATTTGGGTCCAGTTTTAACAGCAGTGAGAACTTTCCTAAAAGTCACCCAAAATGTTTTCCCTTGCATCTTTTTGAGCAGAATTACATTCTGTGCCCTTTCATAGCTAGTCTGTGTCTTGGAGAAGATCCAGATAGAAATACAGAGAGACAAGCACTGAAAGAGCAGCAAGGATTTATCTTTCTGAACATTGCCCAGCAGTCCCTGACATATACTAGTTCATTGGTTGTTTTGTAGAGATGGTGGGAGTGAGGCAAGTGGGTGCAGGAGTTCCTGCTATATTGCTCAGGCTGGTCTCTAAAACTTCTGGCCTCAAGCAATCCTCCTGCCTGAATCTCCCAAAGTGCTTGAATTACAGCTGTGAGTCACCACACCAGCCTGACATACAGTAGTTGTAATAGATATTTGTTAAGTAAATAAATACACAGTATTGATCTGATGATATCCTCCAATAATGAGATGTATTTTTGCTATGTGTCAAGTTCATACTTTCAAGTGCCATACCATATTTTTCTAGCCATTTTTAATAAAAATTATTTTATTTATTTATTTTGAGATGGTGTCTCTCTCTGTCGCCCAGGCTGGAGTGCAGTGGTGTGATCTCGGCTCATTGAAACTTCTGCCTTCTGGGCTCAGGCGAGTCTCCTGCCTCAGCCTTCTGGGTAGCTGGGATTACAGGCACCGTGCCTGGATAATTTAAAAAATTATTTTAAAATATGGCATATTCTTTCTTGTCTTCACCGAAGATAGTTTAACACAACACTCTCCAATAGAGTTTTCCAGGATGATGGGGATATTTTACAGTCTACTATGGTAGCCACTAGTCACCAGTGGTGCCTGAGCTCTTGAAATATGGCTTATACAAGTGCAAAGCTGAATTTTTAAGTCTATTTCATTTTAATTAATGAAAATTTAAATTTAAGGCTGGGTGCTGTGGCTCACGCCTTTAATCTCAACACTTTGGGAGGCCAGGAGTTCAAGACCAGCCTGGGCAACATAGCGAGACCCTGTCTCTACAAAAAGTAAAAAAAAAAAAAAAAAAAAAAATTAGCGAAGCATGATGGTACATGCTGTAGTCCCAGCTACTCAGGTGACTGAGACAGGAGGATTGCTTGAGCTCAGAAGTTCAAGGCTGCAGTGAGCTATGACCATGCCACTGCACTCCAGCTTGGGAGACTGAGCAAGACCCTGTCTCTTAAAAAATAATAATAATAATGAAAATTTAAACTTGAACACCCACATGTGACTAGTGGCTATTGTATTGAAAAGCGTTAAGTTCAACCACCCTGTTTATCTGGAGGCTAGTCTCCTGGCAACCTCACCTCTCTAGAATAATTCCTTTCCCCTAATACACAGAACTTTTATACTGTAAAATGCTTCATACTGACTTTTGTTCATACTAGAAATCTTTTCTTTTTTTTTGAGACGGAGTTTCGCTCTTGTTGCCCAGGCTGGAGTGGAATGGCACGATCTCAGTTCATTGTAACCTCCGCCTCCAGGGTTCAAGCACTTCTCCTGCCTCAGCCTCTTGAGTAGCTGGGATTACAGGTGCCCGCCACCATGCCCGGCTAATTTTTGTATTTTTAGTAGAGACGGTGTTTTGTGCCTTTAGCTTATTAGTAGCAGTAACCAAAAGGCATTATGCTGAGGGGAGAGTTGCAGAAACATAGGAATTAATAGTGATAAGCAACAAAAAGTAGAAAAAGTGACAAGCACAGCAGTTAGGTTGGTGTAAAAGTAATTGCACTTTTTGAAATTAAAATTAATTAAAATTAGTTGCCAAAACCATCATTATTTTTGCACCAACCTAATGCATTAGGTGGGATAATTAAAAAAAAAAAAAGCCTAAGCTAAAAAGCTAATAGTGGATTTAATAATGAAATAATGATAATTTGGTTTTATTTGGAGTTATCTGTAGAGAAGGCAGACAGATAAACAGATAATTTATAAATATTTTAAGGAAAATTTCATGAGAAAATGTACTAATACTTGTCTTGTGAAGGAGTAAACTGAAGTTATTTGGAAAGTATCTCTCATTCTTAAGTGATGCCAAATAATAAAGATGTTTACAAACATATGTAATGTACTTATGTAATTTATGTACAAACATTTCATATGTTTATATGCATACAAACTTTCAAATATTGTATAGATAGATAAAAGAATCTGTAGTCAAGTGTGATAATAAAAGACTTTAGCTGTTCTTTACTAATTAGATGTTCTTTTAGAACCAAATCTGTAATCTACATAGTGGTGGGAAAAAAAAGAAAAGGCAAGTTACCCAATTAGCTGCTTGTTTTGTCTACATCATTGCCAAGAAATCTATTTTTTAAAAAAACTGTTCAGAGTATGCCTTTAAGTAATACCTGGAATTGTGATACTTTATTTTTTTAAATTTTTATTTATTTATTTATTTATTTTATTTATTTATTTTTTTGGAGACGGAGTCTTGCTCTGTCACCCATGCTGGATTGCAGTGGTGCGATCTTGGCTCACTGCAACCTCTGCCTCCAGGATTCAAGTGATTCTCCTACCTCAGCCTCCCGGGTAGCTGAGACTACAGGTGCGTGCCACCACACCCGGCTAATTTTTTGTATTTTTAGTAGAGACAGGGTTTCACCATGTTAGTCAGGATGGATTCGATCTCCTGACCTCGTGATCTGCCCACCTTGGCCTCCCAAAGTGCTAGGATTACAGGGGTGAGCCACCACGCCCGGCTATACTTTATTTTTTTAAAAATCATTCTATTTATAGTTATAACACTTTATGCTTTGTAATTTGCATGTTTATATTAAGGAATTTAAACCAAAAAGTTTCTGCAATTAAAAAAATGATTTCTAAGTTTAAATAGATGTTAAATATAGCTATTTAATTTCAGATGAAAAATAAAAGATAAGTATTTAGTATATAGTGTCTTAGAAACCTGATAATTGAAATAATTATTTCTTTAAATTTTAGGTATTCAATACCCTCACCCAAGCCAGATGAGTTTCCCTAGACTAGGACCCAGCCTGTTTGAGGTTTTTAGCAATATTCTCCCCTACGTAAAAAACGCATCTAGATAATTATGATGCATTATAGTTATAGGCTGGTAGAATCTTGCCTATCTTCCTGCCACTGGCTTTGAATCCTGAACTGCCACCAGGTGTCATGCTAGCATTTTAATTGAAGCCTAATATACTTAATTAAATATTTCTGAGCTGGTCAAATTTGGTATACTAAATGTATATCATGAAACAGGAGTATAATAGAGCATAACTAAGTTAAAGGAAAAGGCTATAAATAAGCTCTTCTTGTGCGCTAGAAAAAACAGTTGACTTGTGTATTTCTCCTTGCTCAGCACTAATTCCTTGCCTCACATTGTTATCATCTACCACAGTCAACTTATAGCAGAGCACATATTTGTGATCATGTGCCTTGAAATGAAAAAGAAAACCTTGCAAGGTGTGCTTTAAAGTCAGTATATTACACACACACACACACACACAGACACATGCATGCACACATACACGCACAGGCATGCACATTCACACACTCAACTTAAGACTTAAATTTAAGCTGGCTTTTGTCATCCTAGGGAATTCAAAGTATACATTACTTGAGTTCTGAGCATCGGCTCCAATAGTATATAGACTGCCTAAGTCAAGATGCACAATATCTGGCATGACTCTGCAGTTTCTGAAGATACACTCTGTACTTGTGTGGGTGGATTTTGAAGCCAGCCCCAGGACCTACACGCTTGTTCCAGAACATCCCATGGAAGCCTTCCCAAAAAACGGATTGCTCCAGATTTCTTGGCCAAATTTCTAGGCCAAAAGCCTTGACTAATGCAAAGCTTCCCTTGTTGTGGAGAGCCTTGTCTACCTTGTTAAAATATAAAAATATAACTCAAATGGTTTCTCAAAAAGAAGTTATGAGAAAATGAGTCACAAGACTCCATGTGGACCTTTTGCAGATGCCCAGTCCACTTATGCCAACATGCAGTGTATTCTGAAAGTTTGTTCCACAGCTTCAAAAGAAAACAAAATGTTAAATGAGTGCAGTGCTTCCTGTTTATTAATGAGGCATTGATATAACTAAACGAGGTAAAAATGCAAAGCACATGGCAAAGCAGTATACATATGTCAATTGCTGCTATATTTCAGTAATCCTTAGACAAAATAACCCTACTGAGAATAAGAGTGGGGTAAAAGCTTAAGTGAAAAAGCAAATAGGTTATCATATGCAGCACATTTAAGTCTTAAAAGGCAGAAAATATTTTTAAAACACGTGTATACTCTGCCTTTAAAAATCTAACATTAAAAGAAATTTATATGAATTGCAAGATAAAAGATTTGTTGGATTAGTGCTAAGGTTCTAACTATCCCTTTGCAGTAGTGTAAACAGGTTAATTCAAACAAACTCAAAGATAATAAGAATTTTCTTCATACAACTTAGAAATTTAGAAGTTTAAGTTGAAAGTCATTGTGGAGAAAATAGCACATTTTCTTCCTGGTTTGGGCATCCAGTATTGCAAAGTTGCCTTTAAAATCCATAACTAACACTATTGTAATTACATAACTATTTCTAGTAGATAAAAAAGGGATAATTACCAAACCTGAGTTTTGGTAGGACCAGTCAAAATTTTATGACTGAAAAATCCTATTCACGTCCCTGAATATTTCTATTTCGCCAAGCCACCTGTTCTTAGAAAGTTAGATTGCAATTTGATTCTTTCTTAAACAATAAAACTTGACTTATGTAAATATAGAAAACCAAGGGCCTAATAACATTATTAATCTGCTTAATTTGTAATTTCTTTTTAGTGGAGAAATGAACATGTAGATATTCATAGTTATCCATTGGGCTTAACTGATAAGTGTGAAGATCTTACTTGTCATGGAAAATGGAGTAGATTTCGATTGCCATGTCATCTTTTCCAGAGGTACTGGGCAGAAGCAGGTGGCAGACCTGACATGCCTAGCTGGCCCCCAAAGATTCTTGCTATGATGCTGTTAGAATCTTCATGGATTATTAAACCATGTGTGGACTTTTTTTTTCCTACAGGTCTTTGCTTGGCTGTTCTTTCCCATATCTTCTGTGCCAGGTACTCCATGTTTGCAGCTAAACTTCTGACTCACATGATGGCAGCCAGCTTAGGTACACAGGTAGGAGAGCGCTGGCATTTATGATTTATCGTGAGATGTTTGTGTTTCTTCTTCTTTGGTTCTTGAACTGAGTGTAAAAGTAAAGTTTAATCTCAACTTAGTTGAAATAAACTTGTTTAGTTTTGCAGTGGAAGAGAATGGGGACAGGAGAGTCATATAAGGAGAATCAGGCCTAAAATGCTTCTTTCTACAGAGAAGCACCTTAATATCATCGCTTACAAAAAAAAAAATAGCTTCTTATCACAAAGCATCTTATTACCAGCTAATATACGCTGAATGTATTTGTAATTTATATATACATTAAAATTAACATATTTTATTAATCTGTTTGAAATATGCTGTGTTATAAATTCTTTTTAGGGCATTAAGATGATATAAACTTTTAAAGCATCTGGACACTATGTATTGTTTCTTATAATACAATAGTTTGATAGAACATTTTCTTTTGAAAAATCAGTTTTCTATGGTAGAAGAAACTGTGTGAAAAACAATGACTTCTTAGCACACAATTTAAAGATCTAGTTTAAAGCACCGTGTAAAGCACAGAAACCAGAACAAAAGATTAAATTAGATGCTTTTTCTATCCATACGGTGTTTATAGTCTAGAAAAGTAGATGTACATATAAATAACTATAATTCAGTGTGGTGTGTGAACGTAGACCATTTGCAAACTACTCTGTGAAAATAGATGAAGGCTTAATTCATTTTTTTCATTTTTCTCTGAAGGTCAAGAAAGTCTTCATAGAGGAGATGATATTGAGCTGGGACTCAAATGAGTGAAAATTCAGTTTGTTGATAAGGACTAAAAAGGGCCTAGACATTTATATAGGCAAAGGAAAAAAAGCATAATCACTTCTACTTTAAGGCTGAAATTATAGATCCAGGCAGAAAGAATATTCTATATAATGCTCTTATTGAGATAATTTTTAATATTGTTTTATAAAATTAAAAAATCCCACTTTTCTGGATGGGGGGACACTTCTGCAATGCAGACAATACTCTATTGATTGGGTGCTGGTCATATGTGTGTATTCAATTTGTGTGTATTTATTGTGCTGTAGACATGATTTGCGCAGTTTTTTAGAATGCTAAAGTGCATTTATTGAACTCTGGATAGAACTTGAAAAAAATAGCATTTGTGGTGGAGCTGAAATATAAAATGGAAAATTATCTTAAACATTGGGATTCTGTCACCCTTTTTTGTTCTAGGAGTGAAAATGACCTGTTAATTCCATAACTCTATTTTTCAGGGAATAACTAAGTGCTGGATTCTAAGCAGAGGTCTCTGATTGGGTTTTTAAAGGCCCTATGAGCTATGAGAAATAGCAGTGGTTACCAAAGGGGCTTGCTTTGAATTTCACAAGGCTATTTATATTGCCTTTGTAACCTGCCTTAGCTATCTGATCTCGCCTTTGCTTCTTGAATCTAAGATCTTAGAAAACCCGCCTTCCATAATTAGAGTTTACTTGGCTTTATTCACCACCCACTCTGGTGATTTTTTGGCAGCAGAATTTGTACAAGACTTAATTATAGCACTATAGAATTACAGACAACTCTTCAGTGTCCTAGCAGACAAATTTGCTCATATCTAGGGATGTGAAAGACAAAACCAGGATTTCTATGTTGGAGCATTGACTTTTGATTCATATTGTACTTAACATTGATTTTGGACAAAACAGTTAGTCATATCCATGTTTCTCAGTATATTTTTAGAATAAATGAAACAATGCGGCATGAAAAATCATGTAATGTATGACTTGTGACATGAAATAACTAAAAAAGTATTTTCATAGCTCATTTTTGGCAGGAAGAATTGGTATATTATTGATAGAAAATAGTTTATTTCAAAATGCTTTATCTACTTAGATTTAACAATACCCTCTGAGTTAAGAAGAATAGTTATCTCCCTTAAAACCTTTTAGCTAAGGCTTTAAAAAATTCCTAGACCCCCCAAAACAAGAAGCTGACTACAGTAAGTTGGGCTCCCACACTATCTAAATTTTAAAGTCATGTTCATAGCTCCAGTTGTAGAATCTTGCCAACAGGAGTTATTACAGTTCCAGCCTTGGATCTTTCATTTGGGATCCACTGTCAATGTTATATTGTCATTTTTGGAGGTTAAATTAACTCTAGAGAAGTCTTAAAAAAATACAGGCTTGGCCTGTGGTTCTTTAGCTAAGAGGGAAAATTCTATAGCTGACCTGGAATGTTTGAGTTGTGAATACTTGCAGACAAGTTTGCCAAGACCATTCATTTTCAAATCTTTATTAATGAACTAGGACTAAGTAGAATGGCTTTTGTGGAGAAGGAAAGAATGGAAATGTGATAGTCCTGGACTTCCTTTTGGAGCAGTGTGGTATAATGGGTCTGTGAATCAGAAAGTCAGGAAAATATGCTCGTCCAGCTCTACTTTCTACTTCTAGAAATATGTAGACTATTATAACTATAATTTATTATGTGTGTATATGTGTATATATGTATATATGTACATACATACATATATATGTATATATATGTATACGTATACATATATATATGTATTCTTGATTGGAGGAATATAGATGCAAATCCAAAGATTATTCCTGCTTTAAAAATCAAGATTCTGCTTTAATCTGGAGTTTGTCATTATAGCACCCTTGAGAATCATTGACTATAAAATACCAGTAGGTGGCAGTAGAAGATTTATTTTTCTCCCTTAAATTTGTCAGTCTTTTAGCCATGATGGCGTTCAGTAAAAAACTTGAGAGATGCTTTCATAGTACTTCTTTAACTGGGCAAGAGGGTATTTGCAGCATAGCAAATACACATTTGTGGTTTCCTACCTTTCTCTTTTTATCCTCTTTATTTAGAATTTAATTAAATGCAAATGTACCATAAGAAAGATTGTACTCCACTGGCTTTGAATATATCTTTCTACTGCTTATATATGTTTAAATTCAGGGACATAAAATTATCTCTTCATCATTATATTTGTGAGCATTAAGTGTGTTATTGATACAGAAAAATGTTTTTATTATGTCACAGAAGCTTTGAGATAAAGGTCTCTATTTTCAGTTTATCAAAAAATGTACATATTTCTTCAATATCAAGTTATTTTTTCTCACTTATATAAATGAAAATGATTAAATGGCAAGAAATTGTGGGGCTCTTCAAGTATGATGTGAAGAAACAGCAAACAAATTTTCATGGTATTGGGTGATATTTCTGAGAAAAACATCTAATTATATCTTTGGGATTTTTATCTTTGAATCACATTGCCAACCCATGTGTGCCCTGATAAGGCTGGTAAACAACTAGTGACAAAGGGCAAGTTTGCAGTTCAGGGTTCTCAGTTCTGGAGGTTCTGTCAGGAAAAGCAATCCTCCAAATCTATAAAAAGAACAGAAGTTTCCTCATAGAAAACATGATGATAAGATAGAACTGTATTTACTCTGATTAATAATACTTAACAAGGGAAAATATTTGTTTTTCTTCTCTATGGTTTGTTATTTGTACAGCGTAAACACATTTTCTGAAACTAAATAGCAAATTCATCTAGAAATGTGTGTAAGTCCGTACATTTACCAGCAAGACTATAGCTTAGGGGCCTATTCTCTGGAATTTAAAAAAGTTGGACTGTTACTGTCTTTTGTCCACTTTCTCATTCTGCAACATTTTGGGATGTCATTTTGCAATGTCCTGTTTCCCAGGGAGGATCCTACTCAGACACCCTTGCGAAAAGATTCTGCTTTAGTCTGGAATTATGTCATTCTCGCTTTGAGTATCTAGCATCTTTGGGAATCGTTGTGCATGACTAAAGGCAGAAGTCCTGTGTGACTTCCCAAATGCTGTCTCCTTCTGGATACTATGAATCCTGATTTCTGTTCCAGCAGCTTGCGCTGTTTTGTTGAGATTGCCAACTCAAGAAAGTCATTGTGTGAGTAAGGCTTGAAGACACATATGTAGCAAGCATATTTTAATCAACTGAAGCAGAGTAAGATAGAGATGGTAAAATGTTCATTAATCAGAACAGAATTTTCCTTAGTTGGAAGTTTTTGTTAATCACTTATTAACCAGAATATCCTTTGTTATTTCTCCGTTTTTGCTGAATAAAAATGTATGTAAGCATTTAAGTACAAGGATCAAAATTAAATCTTGCTTTGAAGATTAGGAAATTGAGAAGCAGAGGGTCATTTTTCAGTAGAACATTTATGATTATATGTTAGTGGAGATATAAATGGATCAAGAAAGTAGCAAGGAAAGTGTTTCCTAAACTTCAATACAGGAATCTTGTTAAAATTCAGATAGTGCATCAGTGAGTCTATGGTGGGTTTCCAGATCCTACTTGTTAAGGTATTAGATTAGCTATATTATGACCCCAAAAAATCTCTGGTTGTTGTTGTTGTTGCTGCTACTGTTGCTGTTATTATTATTACTAAATCCATATAATCAAGCTATTTTTCTTAGTATGAAATTTTATTTAAGAAATCCCATTAATTAATTTTTTTAGTTTCATTTCAAATATTATTGCCTTTAAAATGACCGCACACTTGTATCTTTCCCTCATTAATGAAAGGCTGCTGCTGTGTCCTTCTGATTTTTTTTATTTCTTTTTTCTAAGAAAGGGAAAGGTCCTTAGGCAAGCGGATTAAGAGATAATTTAGAGTATGAACAAGGCCTTTATTCTGGTCATTCTCATAGCATTTGACAATTTGTAAAACTTCTCAGTGTTGTTTTAGACATAAAATAAACTACTAGAAAGAAGATGTAAGTAGTTCCCCTGCCCCAAGTTCATTCTTTTCTACCAAGATCCTGTAGGTGGCCTCCCCCCACTACAATGGTATTGAATATGTAAGCCTTTTTTTTTTTTTTTTTGTACAATTAACTGTATTTAACTATGTCTTTATGTAGAGATTGGGGTATTTAACTGTATCTTTTCTTCATGTAGAGATTAGTTTGGTAAATATGAATAAAGACATTCTGTACACGGGTATGAATATACATTTAAGTTGACTTTATTAAACTATTTGACTCAATTTAGGTATGCTCAATGGTATGGTGAAAATATTATTACATTCATGACTGAGTGACCATTCAACATTCAATTGTGAAATTAAAACCAAAAAATTGAGCAAACCCTCATCTCAGGTCAAGATCATTATTCATCCAGCAGTTCGACCACTTCCCCCTCATCTATCATATGCACAATATTGAGATTGTACAATGAGAAATACCAAGCAAGATGCACACACACACACATGAAGCGTGTAAATAATAACCTAAAACACTAACCTCATAGTAAGAACCAAGTATATACAGAGAAAAAAATGTCTTCCTCTGTAGTACTACATAGGCTGAGAATAAGGGATCCCAGTTTGCAAAGTCTCTGTGGAGGAAATGGAATCTGACCTGGCTGTTGAAGAATGTATAAGATTTGAAGGCTTGGAATGTGACACATTCTAGGCAAGGAAAAGAACAAGAACAAAGACGTTGAAGTTATCGTGATCCTGGCTGCTTTCACTTGGGTAAGGCTTGCAGATCCCGCAGAGAAATAGGTAAGTTTTGACTGCAGGTGAGGCAGCTCCCCATTGTCTGAGAACCATGAGGAATGACAGAGTCACCAATGGAGTTAGTCCAAAAAGTCACAATATGAAAGGAGTGTTTTTAAGGATTAATCTGGCAATGAAGGATTAAAGGAAAAATAGACTAAAGAAGGTGAGAGGCTCTAATTAGGGAGAGTAGAGAGGTTGGGTGGACTGCTTTTAACATCATCCAATTAGGATGGGTTCTGAGCTTAGACAGTGGTAATGGCAATGAGAATTCAAAGGAAGGAATAAGGACTAATAAAAATATCTTATTTTGCTTTATTAAATTTCTGCACTTTCTTGTTGTCTGTCTTTAAATCAATAAAAAAGCCACATTGCAAATTTTATTTACTAAACATTAATGTAATATTTATTACATATTACAGAAGTTAGGGATTATGAGGTAGGTACTAATATTATTCTTACTTTACAGATTAGGAAATTGCAACATATAGAGTTTAATTACTTGCCGTGGGTCACATAGTGGTAAGTAACAGAACTAGTGTTTGAACACAGCAGCCAGCCTCCAGTCCTTTTTAAAACTGCTATACTAAGTTGCTTCATAAATGAGGAATTAATGAAATTTACTCTGTCACCAAATGAGAGAGAAGATTTTTAAGGTGATTGTGAAACTAGTGGTTTCATTTGACTTAAATAGGAAAATGGAAAGGTTTAATAATTGGAGAGTGATATGTGCAATTTTGAGCGTGAGGGGTTTAAGGTTTCCATAGCATGGAGATTTAGATGTTATCTACATAAATGTAGAGCTTCTTGACACTTTAAAATAGGTTCTCTGAGACAGGTTGGGTGGAGAACCTGTGTATATAGAATACGTTTAACTAATGTCATTAAGGGCTGGGCTTTGTGGCACTGAATTTAGTGATTTACACATATTGCATTATTTACTCTTACAACAACCAGATGAGGTGGGTACTGTTATCAACCCTAAAGAGACTAAGAGATATTCAGTTACCTACCCTAACCTACATAGGTAGAACATTGAAGGAAGAAGAATTTGAAGCCAGATGTGTCTGGCTCCAAAACTCACGTATTTAGAGACCATGCTACGTGGAATGAGAAGGATCACTACAAGAGGATTGGAAAATGTTAAAGTTTTTGAAGCCAAAGAAGGAAAAAGGTTTCAAATGGAAGGATTTGAGCATCATGAGGAGATTAGTCCTCAAATTTGGCAAGAACAAGGTCCCTGGAAACTTGGAGAGAAATGATGAAAATTAGAAAAGGTTAAAGAGTAAATGGATAGAAAGAAAATGGATGAGGCTATCAGACCACACCTGTGAAGTTTGTCAATGAAAGAAGAAGGCAATCAAAGCACAGGAAGTGGGGAACAATTCTGGTGGCTCTGATCATAGGTTTGCTGCAGGGAATCTGGCCCCTGGGGCTGCCACACAAGGGGCAGGTCTCCCCATCTCCTCCACTAGTATTTTCTTTCCTTGAAAGAGAACTTCCTGTTGAAGTTTGTTGAAAGGGTAATAGGAATTAGTAAGTTTCTGTTTGATCCATGTGTTTATTTATATGTTGTGATTAATTTGAATTTTTTAGGTCTAGGCAGGTGACTCCCTGCTGCTAGTGCACCTAACCTAATCACCTTATATCTAGGAGAAAATTAGAGCTCTGGTTTGAGCTTTCTTTTTCCATTTCTTGAATCCATATTTCTGTGATTGCCTTATATTTTTGGTATTGTTACTATTGAACTTTATGTAAACTTGCAATCAATCATGAAACAAATTTATAATCAGCAATTTTCAAATAATTATATAAGTCATTCTACAACCAAAAATATTAATATTATGCTATTTGCAAGTGTGTGCTTTGGAGGATTACAATGATTTTGGTACTCAAAATAGAGTGAAATTTGCATATTAAGGTATTGAAGTCCCCCAAAAAATGTTATTTTATTTTTGATTTCTTTTACTTAAGGCTACATTTTCCTTGATGTATCAAATTTGTCTTTCTTAAAGTCTCTTAATAACAAAATCGAATTCGTTTTCCTCAACAAGCTTTCAAAATTCAGCTCAAATAGACTGTTCTCACTAAATTGAAAATAAGTGGACACTGAAGATACAAAAATAGTATCATGGTCACAATACTGGGAAATTCAGACTTTCCCAAGTGCTGAAGTAGCAAAGCAACAGAAAGAATGAGTAATATTCTGAATGAGGCTACAGTGACATTATCATGTTTGCAACATGGCTTTTGTTACTAGGAAAATTTGTGAGGCAAATCCAGACTTTACCAAAAAATACCAGTTTGGAATCTTTTATTACAGCTTCAGTAACATAAACTATCCTTGACCTTTAAAAGCCTTCCTTCCTTGATGTCCCTGAGTAGGCAAAAGCAACATATGAAAAAAGTTGTTTTTATGAATATTTAATGAGAGCTCTAAAGAACTGTAACAAATATGGAGCGTAGGGGGAAGTGTCTCAGTTTTGGAATTAGAGAGACTGATGGGGTAACATCTGTCAACTACAGTGGAAAAAAAATCACTAGGAAAATAATAAGAATGCCTGATCTGCAGCATTGTTGAGAAGATACATGGTGGATCATGTTCAAATGCCCAAGACACAAGATCCGGGGAAGGAGATTTCAGAAGAGGAGGGCAAGGAGGATTCCTGCTACCTCACGACATGCAGAGGCCCTTCAGGTTCTGCCCTGAGTTGAACACTGAATCCTTCTGGAGAACCTGAGCCCTGAGCCTGCTTTTCTGTGCTTCAGATTTTCTTAAATCAGCTGCAAGGGAGGGGAGAATTTGGGGCCCTACCCTTTTTCAATAATTGGCTCTGTCAAGCCTGTAACTGTGCCTCTCATTGTACTATAGGTAATGTAGACCACGAAATTTGCTTCCGTTGGTCTGCATTATCTGTAGTAGACATCATCAGTAATTTTGTTTATAGTTTTTAAGAGTTTTTTTTCCCCTAATCTGAGTATTTTCTAAGTGTTTGTGTCTTCATTGCTTGTGTTGAATTGTTATAACCTTTAAAATTGGATATATATAATATGTGTGCCTATCTAGAAAATTATATGTATGGTGTGAGCTTGTGTGTGTGTGTGTGTGTGTGTGTGTATACATTTGAAATTTGAAATAGACCTATATTTTAAAATACAGAGACACTTGGCTCCATAGCTGAAGGGCTAGAGCACTGGTCTTGTGAAAATACAGAGACACTTATTTAATGAAACAGTACTGCTAAGGACTATGATAAGCACTTGATAAGTTAATTCCAGCACTCTATGGCATAGTCAGTATATGTATTATTGCCTCTGCATTGTGTGTAAGAAATCTGAGACACTAAACAATTCTGTGACTTGCCCCAGGTCTCAGATCAAGTAAGTCTATCTCCAAAGGGTGTTTCCATAACCCCTTTTCCACCCCTTTACAGAGGAGCCCTCAGAGACCCTGGTAGCGCTTTTTCCCTCCACTTCCGTGGAGCCTAATGGCATGGTCTTCTTGCAGACAGTTTTAACATTTACTCTGTTACTATACTAAGCATGCTAGTAGATTTCTCTTTAGTTTCCTTTGTAACTCTGTGAAATCTTGCTTCCTTCTGTGAAACTTTTTAATGAGTGGTCCTTACAAAATTGGTTTTTAGATTTACATTGACCTCAACTCCAGGAAGTTGTGTCTCCTGAGCTTTATCTGCTTGCTGTACCAACAGAGTGCCTTTTATGTAGTTGCCTACCTGCCTAGCTGAGCTTTAAGCTCCCAAGGGAAGAAACTGTTCTTTTTTATATATCACATCCAATGCCAAAAGGTAAAAGACCAAAATAGCATCAGTCATAAAGACAGAGCAGCCTTTCCTATAGGCTAGTTGTGTGCAGTCTGCCTTTCTGGCAGAGCCCTATTTGGATACTGTCTTCCGGGAACATACACTCTGTGTTCTGCCAGGAGCGGGGAGGAGCTTGGTTTCAGGCACTAAGTTTTGGTTGTAAGGGCAAATGTTATTGCCAAACTGAAACACATGTCAAATATCAACAACCAAGTGGGTTTTGTGGTCAAATTTCATCTGTAGATGATGGCATGTGCAAGTGATTTTATGGGGTTTGATGTGGAAACTATGAGAAATTCCACAACTCCAGAGCGCACCTCTAAGCCCCAGCCCCCCATTTATTCTTGCTCTTCTGCAAGACAGAGATCACGGTTGAATGAAAATCTTTGAGTACAAATTCTCAATTTTTGTATTTTTTAAGACTTTTAAAGTATAGAGTTCTTTAAAAAAATGCTCAGAGAAAAAATTTAAAAAGCCAGGCATGGTGGTGCACACCTGTAGTCCCAGCTACTCTGGAGGTGGAGGAAGGAGAATTACTCGAGCCCAGGAGTTGGAGGCTGCAGTGAGCTGTGATTGCGCCACTGCACTCCAGCCTGGGCAATAAGACCTTGTCTCTTATAAAAAGAAAGGAAAAAAAAAACCTTAGTTAATAATATTTGGCAATTAAATGCTTTTCTACTCTCTGTTTTTTGGGTTTATCCCATTTGTGATCCCTTCTCTCAATTGTCACCATTATCTTACTCACCTAAGCCACCTTTCTTCTTTTATGGGCTCCAAACTCTTCCCCATGGTTTTAACCTGACCCCTTTCTCCATAATCTGTTCTCCTCTCAGCAGCAGGAGTGGTCCTTTTAAAGACTAAAACTCTTAAGACATTTTCCCTAAAACTCTTTGGTGTCTTCCTATTGCACATAACAGAGGGACTCTGACCTCCATCTCCCTCAGGATCAGTCTCTGCCCATTCTCTGATCTCATCTTTTACCACCTCCCCATTCACCCAGCACAGCCACAGTGGGCACAGTTCTTTAAATATGCCCAGCTTCTTCTTGTCCTACATCCTTGTTCTAGTTAATACCTAAGCCTGGAAAGTTCTGCCCCAGTGTTTTGCTCATCCATATTTCCATTTATACAGCATTGACCTACTCAACTCTTACGTTACCACTTCAGAGTGGCCTCCCCAGGAAGACCCACCCCTACAGTGTCTCATCATTGTTATGTTTATTCATATCATATATCAATATCTAAATGTTCTTGTTCATGTATTGTATTCTGTCCCCTTTTCCCCTTTCTACTTCTAGAATGTCAACTCCATTAGGTCAGGAATTGCCTGTCTCGTTCATTGCTGTTTCTAGCACTCATAAAAAGCTTTTTGGCTCATAACTAGATTTTCAATTTAAAAACACTGGTTAAGGCTGGGTGTAGTGGCTCACGCCTGTAATCCCAGCACTTTGGGAGGCTGAGACGGGCAGATCATGAGGTCAGGAGATCGAGACCATCCTGGCTAACATGGTGAAACCCTGCCTCTACTAAAAATACAAAAAATTAGCCAGGTGTGGTGGCATGCACCTGTAGTATCAGCTACTCGGGAGGCTGAGGCAGGCGAATGGCGTGAACCCAGATGGCGGAACTTGGAGTGAGTGGAGATTGCGCCACTGCACTCCAGCCCGGGCGACAGCAAGACTCTGTCTCAAAAAAAAAAAAAAAACTGGTTAAATAAGAAAAACAGTGAAGTTAAAAGAAATCTTAGGCTTTCTTATAAAGAGCATTCTTGGCAATCTGAAACTATCCTATCACCATTTTCTCATGAAAATAAGCACTTCCTATATTCTCAATTCCTTAAAGCAAAACAAAACCAGAACTGGGTATGGGGCACATGTCTGTAATCCCAGCTACTGGGAAGGCTGAGGCTAGAGGATCCCTTGAGTCCAGGAGTTTGAGCCTGCATTGAGCTATGATTGTGAGCTATGATTGCACCACTGCACTCTAACCCGGGAAACAGAGCAAGACCCTGAATTTAAAGCCAGAATTTTAAAGAAGAAATTATTCATATTCTTAAATGTAATCTGTGGTGATCTACACCTTTTATAAACAAATTGTATTATAATTCTTGGTTTATAATTTAGATGTGTTCAATGCAGAATTAATTTTCCCAGAATAAAAATGCTTATAAAGAGAAGTCAAGCTCTCAAGCCAGCCACCAAAGCTTATTTGACTCTTAATCTGTCTGACTGTTCTGGATCCTAATTGAATTTGTAACTTCTCTTCATGTTAAAATGCATTCTGATTTCTAATTGGGAACTTCAAGAAAACCCATACTGCTCCCACAGCCTCTGTTATATGGCTCTTCTTCCTTCAAAAGTCCATAGAAGCAGACTACAAGAAAACCAGGTGGTGGTGGGGTTGGGAAAGGTGAGATGGAGGGGAAGAGGAAGACTTCTGGAAACTAGCTTCCTGGGTCAGGTAGGTGCTTCTGCAAGTAATATTTGGATATTATCCAAGTACCATTTGGATAGCAAATGGTAAGGTGTCTGAAACTTGTGGTCACAGAGTGTGCAAAGAGAATTGGCTCTTAAAGCAGCTTTAGTAACTTATTAAGAAGCAAGGTTGGAGATGAGAGAACAATTACTGGGGTACAGAAAAAGTTTTTCTAAGTAATGTCTATGTTCCAAAGGAATGAAGTTTTGTGTTAAAATTTAGATACTCCAAGATAGATAATAACTAATTGTAAAAGCTAATTTTAATAGTGTGAACTAGTAAATGTCTGTAGTGCCAAAATAATTAAAATGGGCCATTAAAATGTGGCTGTAAATATCAAGTTTATTATGTTGTTAGTATGTTGAAATTGAGAAATGAAATGCCCCAACATACTGCAGGATGTCTAGACATAATGAGCAATCCTGTCATGTTTAGGTCATGTTTATAATTGTGATTAATCTACTCTTAGTTTCTGAGTTTATTGTATCTGATACCACACTCCAAAAGCCTTTTAACCTATGAGTAGTTGAAAGCAGTCATTACAATGCCTGGTATTTTGTAAATAAATGGATTAATAAGATATGACAATCACAAATCCTAATCCTCCTCTCAGAAATATTTAAAAAAACTAAAATCTTTGCATTTAAGGAGCATGGTTTTGTACCTTGGAAATCTTTAAATTAAATTGTTGGTTTAACTTTTGGAACACTTTTAAAGTGTAAAATTAAATATTTATTTTAGAAGGGCAATATAAGCATTTACAATTATATAAAAATATCCATGTAGGCACTGCTAACACAGTTTCTTCACTTCACAGGGGTACAAAGGCTGCAGGCATCTAAGAGATTAACCCCAGGAAGCCAGAGTAGCTGAATTGCCAGTGTTTTAACTCAGTTTGTGGTTATCGTTATTGTTAACTCACTAGATACTCGTGAGACTCCATTAAAAAAAGCCCTTGTATTATACAAACAATCCACACTTCAGCAACCTTTCACTCTAAGATTAGGAATTGCTCTTTGACAACCTTTGTCATGGTTAATTATTGAAGACTTTTGTGTGAGTATAGGAAAGTCAAATGAGGTCAAGCAAGTCTGTCTACCACCTCCTGTTTGAGTCTTAAAGTAGCAGAAAAGTCTATTTATTTTCCAGGTAATGAAAAGAAGACCTTTTCTGAAAATTTTGTTGAAGCACAATTTAAATTTATCTCATGTTTGCAGTTATTCATTGTTCCCGTTCTCCAACTATTTAGTGTCATATGTACTATGACACAGTAATGTCATATTATGTAATATGTAGTAATGACATAGTAAAAGACACAGTTTAGACCCTCAAGTAATTTACTGTCTACCAGGAGGGTAATAAAGAAGTAAATAGATGAATACAATAGAATGGTGTAAGCATATGATAGCAGTTTGTACAGCATATAGTGGGAACCAAAAAAGAGTTATTAATTCTATCCAGGTTGAGGAGTGGAGTCAGGAAAATCTTATAGAGATAAAAATGCTTAGCTGTCTTGAAAGATGAGATGTCTTCACCAGGAAGAATCTACATATAATTAAAAGACAGACATTAGTAAAGGCAGAGGAATGGGCGGTATCTGGCAGGATTAGTGACGCAAAAAGGATTGCTCTACCTTGGATTATGTTCTGTTTAGTTTGCAAGGAATCTGGGTTGGTTCAACTGGTTAAGAGCTGATGGTGAGGAAAGGAGAGCTACTCCTGGGCAGACCTGTTGGAAAAGTAGAATAGTCGCCAGACCTGAGCAGAACTGATGTATGGAGGAGCAACAGAAAATGAGAATTTTTTGGATAAGAATTTGGGTTCCGCAGATACATTTTAGTGTCTCACAAGCATTTTTTTTGAAATGTGTTAACTTGTCTAATCTGAAAAGGCTGAAGTATCTAGTTCTGTACTACTGCTTATGGAGAAGTGGAAAGTTTCTGTCTGTTAGGCATCAGTAGGGTTTCAGTGTGTTTTTTTTTTCATTTAATGTCTCTTACAAATTTCATATTTTAAAGAATAATTCCTCATAATATCCTCCAATGAACTCTTTGTGATTAGTTTAAGTGAAGAGATAGGAAAAAATAATCAGGTATAAGGTATATTTTTTCAGTGCTTTTTCTTTTTTTTAATGTTATTTCAAACACAATTTACTGCTATCACATATTAAAGACTCACAAGACATAAATCAGTATAACTTTACCTTTTGAAATATTTAAATTTATATAAAAATATTAACACTACCTCTTATATGCCCTTTCGTGAAATTCAGAAAAAAAAAAATGAAACTATTAAAACTGCAGCTGCACGACTATGGAAAATAAATCGTGTGTATAGTTTCTGTGATATTACCCTTTGTGAATTTGCTATTGAATTCATATTATTGAGGTAAAGATAGAGTTCAGACCTTAGAAAAATACAGTGAAAATGCCACAGGAAAATATTTGTGGTGTTGTTTAAAATTCAGCGTGTGTAAGTCTTTTCTAGGTTATTAATAGGCTTGGGAAAAACAATATAAGCAATTTCTCCTAAATAGAAGCAAGTTTGAGAGAATAGACTTCCGTCAGAATTGGCTACTGTTAGGGAGAAGGGAAGCCGAATTCAAACAGTTTTGTGAGAAACTGGAAAAGAGGAAGCAATTGAGCTTCACAATCGGTCACTGATATTTGATTTACTTTCTTTGGAGTTTACAAGTGGCTGCCAAGTTATGTCTAACGCACACTGCCTAATCCTTGGAGGCCTCTCTTCCAGCTGATGTCTGCGTCAGTGGTGGCCATGAGAGAGAAGCAACTTGAAGAAAAGATTGTTTACCACTTAAATTTAACATGGAATTCGAAAGCTAACGTAAGTGGTTTAGAACACCACTGGAATGCTGTTTTGTGTGTTTGTGATTCCCGAAACAGTCACCCAGCATCTAGTCCTAAATATGAATTAAGATCTCATTCCGAAGAACACCTTCTTTGAAGGTAATTATGAAAAGTCAAAGACATACTTCTAAAAAATACCTCTATGTTCACAGTCATTTATGAGATTAAACAGATAACCAGCTGACTAACAAACTCCAACATAGTCATGATGGTGTCCTTATGCGGATTATAATCTCAGGAGTGCTGGGGAGATTTATACAGATATGAAAGGAGGGCAAATCTAGGAAGTATGAAGTCAGCTACATGGTGTAGTGTAGCTGTCACCCATTATTTGTTGTTGCACGTTTACACTTTCCCCACTTACAGGTTACAGTTTGCTTGAAGATTAAAAACTCGAACCATATTTGGTTGTTAATTCTCCTTCTGTGGACAGACTGGAACAAATGGCAAGAGAAACGATTGCCCAGCTACATGTGAGTCATTCTTTCCTGGGATAAGGCTATTTCAGCTTTAAGTGGAGAGTGGCTTGGGAAGCTGTTGTGGAAGTAAGGTCACAGGGTCTGAGACATGTTTGAAGCAAGGCTTTTGTTCCAGTTCTTCCAGTCTGCATGCAAAAGGAAGGAAGAAGAACATCCACTAGCAAAAGCTGAATGAGGACTTCAACCTCACCTCCATGGTTCCCCACACAGGAGCAGAGCCCAGCCAAGGTTCCCACCTAACACCATCTTTCCAGAAATTGTTTTGAGATACATGGGAGAGAAAGGCCCTTATATTCACAAGGAAACCCAGCAATCATACTCATTTGAAAAGCACATTTTGGAAACAAAAGAAGTATCAGTACACAGGGTGAAATAAACTTGAAAGGAGATTTGAAAAGAACAAGCAGTATTCATTCAAAAAAACAGAAGGTAGGATGTTATAGAAGTAAAACAGTTATTTTATTTGTTTAGGTTTAAATTTTTTTAACTTTTAAAATTTGTGATATAATTTTGATTATGGGAATCACAGATTCCTGTTATCAGAGGAAGAATGACCTTTTCCCACTTCCTTTTGAGTTTCTCAAAATTTCAATTTTCTCCTTGATTATACTGTTTTGATTTGTTTGATTTTATGCCTTTTTTCCTCCAAATGGTAAGGGACATGTTTAATTTACAATTTTAATTTAAATTATTTTGGCCAGGCATAATGGCTTGTGCTTGTAATCCCAACACTTTGGGAGGTCAAGGCAGGCAAATCGCTTGAGGTCAGGAATTTGTGACCAGCCTGGCCAACATGGTGAAACCCCTGTGTCTACTGAAAATACAAAATTAGCTGAGTATGGTGGTGCACGCCTGTAATCCCAGCTGCTTGGGAGGCTGAGGCAGGAGAATCAATCGCTTGAACCTAGGAGGCAGAGGTTGCTATGAGTCGAGATTGTGCCACTGCACTCCAGTCTGGGCGACAGAGCGAAACTCTGTCTCAAAATAATAATAATAATAATTAATAATTAAATTATTTTAAGGAACTTTTAGATTTCTATTTTTTTCATTTTATTTACTTAATTCCAGAGAGGTAATGGTACTGTTAATAATATTCTTCTTGAGCTCCTGTTATATTCCAGAGACTTCAGGTATGCTAGTTTATTTTATTCTCACAATAGTGCTGTCAGTAGACATTGCCACCCTCATTTTATACTAAATAAACTTAAATCTGCTCAAGATCTCATAACTATGAAGCAGGGCTAAGGTTTGAACCTATGTGTGTCTGATTCTCTTTTAACCACTAAATTACAAACACAGATGTATAAAAAAAGTGTGTATAAATATGTATATCATACATACATGAATGTATGTCATGTACAGTGTCTGCTGTTTCCTTTACCTGAAAATTGCTAAAGGCTTTAATCAGATAGATGGAATTTGAGCAGTCAGAGGTGGAGGTTGCCTGTCAGTGGGGAGAAAGCATTTTGAGCAAAGAAAACATCAGTGACACACCTTGGGTTTAAGAAAGTACAGGACATGCTTTAAAATACACCAAAGTAGGACATTGACCGACATGTACTATATCTTTGAATGAGAATGTTGTGGGGAAGCTTGAAAAGCAGATTCAGATCAGCCTATGGGAGGTCATGAAAGCTTAGTTTAGTAGTCGGGGCTTTACTTTCCAGGTTTTAGATGATTTTTATCAAGAAATGATATAAGAAGATTTATCCTGGAGCCACCTCTCAGCTCAGCTTCTCTGAACATTGTGGAATTATTATACTAACTTGCACAAACTCATAACAATGCAGCAACCATTCCAATATGTTAGCTTTCTGGAGAATATTGTCCATATGTCAGGATATGTAAATAATTTCAAATTTCTCATCCTTAGTAGTCTCCCATCTGTATAAATAAGCTTACAGTGAATAGTGGCCAGATTTTAGCAGTGAGCTTTCCTATGTAGTCCATTCCTAATCAAAGACTGCATTACAGGATTCATGGTTCTGTCTGGTATACTTAGTATTGTAACATCTTCTGCTTTCACTCTTTGGGGAAGCTTAACCTCTGTCTGCTCAATGATGTATTCTTTTCTTCATACCTGGAGAATGTTTTGGAGTACATTTTAATAAAACCATATCATGAGGGTAAACACCAATGTGAGAAGCTTCATTGTGCATCTCATCTTTAGTTGATAATTGATGGAATATTTTGTATTTCATGGATCCTACCTCAGTACATGGCCAAGAAACTGCTGGACTCCACCTGTGCAATTTTTGAAAAGAAATTAAATGATGCGTTCCAGGAAGGGTTTGCATTTGCTCATTATTTCTGGCTTAATCAAATTAAAGGAGAAGAATGAAAAACAGCTAACTCCAGAGCACCTGTAACCAGTGTTGCCGGAAATTATGACCCTGTTAGCTTGACATTGTGTGGTGAAGGGGTCTAATTATTGGACTGTTAATAATATTATTTAAGCCCTCATTAAATGTGCTACCATTTAATAGGATTTTCTGATCACAAATCTTCATTAAAGTCTTAGAAAGTTTTTTTTTAATCTTGTATTTTTCCATAAATTCATCCCATTGAATAACTCAAGGGAGGTGAACTTTGGCCAGTGGGTCACAGCAAAGGATAAAGACTGGGTGGTGTGTATCAGGGATGGTCGGAATTTGTAATAGTTTCCAACTGTCTCAGCAGTATTAATGAAAGTATTAGAAAATAAATATGGAAAAATGATTAGAGATTCGAAAGAAGAGACATCAAGTATACAATGTGGGACTTTTTAAAAAAAATACAAGGTCTTGCTCTGTTGGTCAGGCTGGAGTGCAGTGGTATGATCATAGATTATTGCAGCCTCAAATTCCTGGGCAGTCAAGCGATCCTTCTGCCTCAGCTTCCTGAGTAGTTGGAACTATAGGCTCAACTTTTTAATTTTTTTGTAGAGATAACGTCTTGCTTTGTTGCTCAAGCTGGTCTCCACCTCCTGGCTTCAAGCAAACTGCCGGCTTCAGCCTCCCAAAGTGTTGGGGATTACAGGTGTGAGCCACTGCACCCAACGTGCTTTTTAGCTTTTGAAAACAAACCAACATTTACACCAAGGACTGAGCCAAAAGAAAAACTTCGAAATTTCATATATGGTAGAAAATTGCAGATTTCCTCACAGATGTAAAGAGATTACCTTTTATATTAATATACTCACCTTCAAACAGAAAGTTATCTATAGATTTTAAGATTGAAGTTGATATTTTGCTGTACTATAATTATTTTAAAAGACAGACTTTTTGCCTTTCTGAAAGTAGTTTTCACAAACCTTTTCAGTACTTCTTTTTGTATCTTTCTTGTTAATTTTGAAAGAGAAGGAAGGAAATACTGAATATTCTGTTGAGAAAAGAAATATTGAATATCGTCTTAAGACCCATGTCTTTTACCTTTTTAATTCCTATTTCCTGATGTGGAAAGAAACTTGCTCACAGTCTCCTGTACTGATGGAGCTGTAAATCTAATGTACATCCAGATCATTTCAAAGCCTATTTTTTCTCACTACACATATGCCTATATATTTCTTCATTACAGCCTTTTAAATACTTTTCTCTGTGATAATTCCTACTTTAAAATTTCGAGAAAGCTATTGTTCTGGATGGGGAAACTCCCTTTGTGACCTGCAGGGCCTTTGGGTACACTCACCCCCTTCCTGCTTAACCAGAATAAAGTGCTGAGTTTGCATTTCAAATCTAGAAAATAAATACCTTTTCTTTTTCTAAAGGAACTAGGGCATATGGATTAAGGTAAAGGAAGATGAGAAACAACATCCAAAAATACACATATTTTTAAAAAATAGTCAACCAATAAGTTCATGTTTTATAAAAATATAAGTAATAAATTATTTTTAACATGAACGTAATTGTGATTTCAAAATTTCAAAATTATAGCAATGTCCTTAAAATAGTGTTGAATTTAAAACCTTCACTTTACAAAATGTCTGTGACCATATTATCTATTATGCTGTTAGTAACTAGAGATTTTTAAGTAAAGATAGCTTTTTTGGGTAGTAATATTTTCATCAAAATTGCAGTGCAGTAAGAAAAAAAATTCAGTCTCTACCTTGAAAGTTTAGGCTTTGAACATAACCTTAGTGAGTATATCTATAAAACTGTTAGCCTCAGTTATCTCTGAATTGATTTTGTTTGTTCAAAGACACAGCTGTGAAGAATCATTATTCTTTCTACTGTGTTTTCAGATGAACCCTGACAAATCTTTCGTGACAGATAATACTAAAAATTACATGTTCATCTGCAGGAACCAGAAGGAAGGTTATATCTTGCTTCTACCTCCTAGAATAGCTGCATGGTATTTCAGGCCATTGAAGAGGATTTTTGTGCTGGAGAGGCAGCAAATATGTATTGATCCTTAAATAACTATCTAATTTCTTCTTTCTTCCTATTACTTTAGTAGGTATAAAATCCAGTAGTGAGGTATGCCGAAAATGGTGGTCTTTAGACTCCTGGTTAGTACTTTGCACATTTTCATTTTAAATAATGATTCTCTTGCAAACTGGTCATTCCTGTGATACATATTTCCCTTTCACAGCTTCTGAATATAACTTGGAGTGATACTGGTACAATGCTGCCTTTCTCTCCCACCTTCCAAATGTATTTGCGTATGTGCAGACTATTCCTGCTTCTAACTGCTACTTCTCTGTTTTTTGCTTCTTCGGCCTTTTACCTTCTCACACCCCCGTTTCCTAATTCCCCAAGGCCATCGTTCTCACCCTGCATTTTGTAGCTAGCAGATATGTCCACGTGCATATCATCCTTCCACTCACGGGACTGTGGCATGGAGCAATGAGTTGCAGTAACTAGACCTCTGCATTCCTGAGTGGAATGTTAGAGGGCCTCTGCAGGAGTTGATGGGAGTGGGCCCCAGTAAGCTGGAAGGTTGTAGTTTGACAGTTGAGTCCTCTTCTCCTCCTTGCGTGTAGCCCTTAGTTTGTGCATCATCCATAGCATTCCTTATTCCTCATTACTTCCCTCCTTGTCTCCCTTTATTGCCCTGTGTCAAGTTAGGAATCACACTCATAGAACTAAATTACTATCATGCACATTAACACTACTGGTATTAACCAAATGGTTTTTATAAAGGATTTATGGCCTTAGGCTAGGATTTCTCGACTCAGGCACTATTGACATTTGGGACCAGATAATTTGTTGTGGGGCACTCTCCTGTGTATTGTAGGATGTTTAGCAGCATCCCTGTCCTCTACCCTTCAAATGCCAGTAGCACACTTCCCCTAAATCATTTTGCAAAAGCTAAAAATGTCTCTAGACATTACCAAATGTCCCCTGGAAGCCAAAATCACCTCCAAATGAGAACCACTACTCTAGACAACCAATCTATTCTTTTCATCATTTTTTTCCTGCACATTTTATGAAATGTATCTTGTTTTTAAATTACAGAACAGTTACCTCCTTTGACTTTAGGATGTTGGTTTTAACACAACTGGGTCATTAAATTGCTTCTGACTTGTTTCATATTATGGTCTGTTCAAGAGCTGCTACATTTTTACAGTATTGTTTTTGTGTGAGATATTGAAAAGACAATGTTAGTGGTATGTATCAGGTGCCTATGACAATTAATTGCCTGATCACTCTAACTGTTCTTTGGAGACTATCTTGGTGATGACTCTGCCCTCTTCCTTATGTGCTTTGTGACTCGAACCAAACTACTAGTATCAACTTTTTGTAAAAACTAGACCTCACATTGTCGTTATGTTTTGTTTCTCCAGCCCAAAGCATAGCACAATAATTGTCTTGATTTAAGGTGACCAGTTATCTCCACCTGCTTACGACTGTCCTGGGTTTAGCAATGAAAGTTCTACATCTCAGTAATCCTTCAGTCCCAAGCAATCCAGGACAGTTGAATACCCTAATTGATAATTTCCTTTTATTTATTTGGCAATCAAAGTAATGAATCCTACTTTCATTCCTGTACAATGGCCTGGGGAGTTTAGTGCAGGGGCACTGAGGTCCTGTGGATTGAGTCTGGCCCACAGTCGTGGTATGTATGTTCTTACAGTATGCTTCCCATGGACCTTGCAGCCCCACGTTGTTTTATATCTAGCTCTTCTACACATGTATGTTAATAGTTTTGTGTCTGATAACCTTTGCTTTGCAACCCTTCATTTAAGGACCACTTCCAGTTTTATTTGGTGAAGAAAATCTTTAGCTCTGTGTAGATTTTTGACAAGACACACTCATAGATGTACTTGTTGTTCAAGATGTTTTTCTGCTACCACATAACAAGAAATCAGCTTTCTGAAGCAATTAATAATCTCTTGGCAGTCTTTCTGAAGGTTTTCTTGTTCCCAGGTGATTAACTCAAAGACTTCTTAAAGTCTCAGGACTTTACAGATGAAACAGATAGCAATCTGTTGGGTGATGACTAAGGATTGTTAAATTATCTTCTCCATACTTACATCTTCTCCATAATGATATGGAAATACTCCAACTTTAGCTTAACTCCTTCAAATTAAAGTTTGTCTCTACAAAATCTCCTGTTAAAGTGAAAATCTGTGGGAAATAAACCCATCAGCATCTAGTAAGTTTATGGATCAAATGGTTGTTACACAACCCTAGGTGAAATGTGATAAGCTTTGAGAGGAGATGGAAGGAAGCATTCTGAAGCTTTATTTGTCTGGCACAAGGTGAGGACTGAAAGGTGACAGTTCTAAGCAGTTAAAATACTATAGAGATAAGGAGTGCCAGGAGAGGGGTAGGAAACAGGATATTGGTTAGAGGAAGAGAGAAATGAATCTGCCTCATAATTTGTCTGGCCCTTTTATTCTTAGCCTATTGTTTTAAGGAGTTGCTTAATACTCGGGTCTTGAGGCTACTGCATATAGCATGAAGAAGAAAGGGAAGGAGGGAGAGAGGGAGGGAGGAAGGAGGGAGAGAGGGAGGGAGGAAGAAAGGAAGGGAGGGAGGAAGAAAGGGAGGGAGGAAGAAAGGAAGGGAGGGAGGAAGAAAGGAAGGGAGGGAGGAAGAAAGGAAGGGAGGGAGGAAGAAAGGAAGGGAGGGAGGAAGAAAGGAAGGGAGGGAGGGAGGGAGGGAGGGAGGGTGGTGGTGTTGCTCATTACCCACTCCCAGTATATGGAAGTGGCTTGATCAAGATCTCATTAACTCTAAAATATCGAATACTAATCCCATGATATCCTCTCCTGATTTTAGTGTAGCAGGATTAATAGTTGTACTTAGAAGGCACCAACGATCCTGTTGTTGACATAATCCATATTTTTTTCTTATAGTGACAATGCACAAATTTATTGAGCAGCATCAAGAGCTTGCACCAACCTATTGTTCTGGAGGCTGGCTATTGGCACTATTTTATAGGAAATTGCTCAAAGGAACTCTGATCATATTCTTACTAGTATTACCTAATAGTCAGGAACCTTTATTTTCCCTTTGAAGATGGTTCAAAAAATTATATAGATCACTCACTCCTGGTTGGTCTTCGGCTTCAGCTTCTCAGATTCTTCCTCTCCTGGCCAACTACCAATTGCTAGAGGTTGTCAGCTCACTAGTGGGCTCACTTGTTTTTTATCTCTATAGCAGTATTTAACAAAGTATTGGGATGAGACATGCCTGGAGAGTTTAATAAAAATGCAGATTCAAAGCCTCCACCCCAAACATACTGAATCAGAATCTCCTCAGGAATTGTATACTAAAATTATAGAAATATTACTCCATACTCTTTCCATAAATGATCTCATCATTAGCCATAGCATTAAGCTTTAACCATTTTTGTATACTTCGTGACTCACAAACTTTTATCTCCACCATAAACCACTCTTTTAAGCTCTGGTCTTATATACTCTGTTGCTCCTTGATAGCTCTTCTTGGATGTCTCACAGGTATCTCAAACTTAACATGTCCAGATGACAAGTTTAACATCCTCTTGAAAACCATTCTTCCCAGTTTCCCATATCTTAATAATTGGGGCCATCAATCACAGAGTTTCTCAAGCATTATTCTTTCCTTCCTATATGTGTGTTCAGCCTACCAGCAAGACTTTCGTCTACCAGCAGGTTCTTTTCATTCTACCTTTAAATGATGCCATGAGTTCGTCTCCTTTTTTCCGAATCCATCTACTGCCTTTTGCCAAATGTACCACATGTCTTATGTGACAACTGAAATCGTCTTTTAACTGATCTGCCTGCTTCACCTCTTCTCTCTACCAGTTTGCTCTCTAGTTAGGAGCCAGTGTCATCTTTTAAAGATGTCATGCGTGTCCTCTATTGATACCCTTTTACAGCTTTCCACTGCTCTTCAGGATCAATTCCACATCATAATATGGCTGTTAAGACTGCATCACCAGCTCCAGTCCATATCACCAATCTACCACCCACACCACATGGACCTTGCCTTCGTTCCCTGAAGCTGTCGTGCCTTGGAACCTTTGTGGGTGCCATGGTCTCTGCCTGGCATGCTCTTTTCCCTGATCTTGGCTGTTTGTATCAGAGGTTCCTTCTCTCACTTCAAGGATCAGGTTAAATGTCACCTTTTATGGAGGTCTTCATCACTCTATTTCACTCTATTTAATCCTCCCATCTCTCCAACAGACTGTATTCTCTTGGTTCATTTTCCTGTTCTCTATAGTACTCAGCATATTGTGGTTCTTGACTTATTCATCTCTGTTTTCTCATGGATGATACACTCCATGAGGGCAGAAACCATGGCTGTTTTCATCACTGCTGTGCACTCATTTTCTGCTGCAGTGCCTGATGAATGATAAGCACTGAATGCATATTTGTTATTAATTATTAAAGTTTTATTTGTTTGTCTTTAATACAAGGCCAAGAATGTCTTCAGTGTAGGGCCAAGAAGTGTTTATATGGGAAACAATTTGGGTGAGATTTTATAATAAAAAATAACAAATTTGATAGTGAAAGTGTAAACCTAAAAACTAAAACCTAACGTGGAGTTGTAATAGTTCAACTCTACCTTGTCCCTCCTCTCTCATGCTGTTATGCAGATTATATGTCAATCTTTGATAACATTTACTAGTCAATGCTTCCTTTAGCTGTAAAATTCACAACAGCATTTTTGTACCACAGTTTTTTTAAGTCAGGATTCTAGACACGGTAACTAATTTTTTTTTCTTTTATGTGGAAAAAGAACACAGGGTTGATCTCAGATACACAGATAAAGTAGGCATTTCCCTACAGAGTCTAACTCGAGGGAGATTATAAAAGCAAATAAAATGAAAAGTATTCTTTAATTCCTGTTTTTGTTGTGTGTCCCAAATTTCACCATTTTGAATATTGTCCTGTTCTGTTAAAATCATACATGCATGAAAATGTCATTACAGTATCAAGCTACAATGTGTATGAGATCTGTCATATCACATTTATGTTGACTAGTGGAACAGAGTAGCATTAAATAATTTTTTCCCTCTAGAAGGAAGAGTGAGCTAAAGTGGAAACTGACTACGATATAACTCTGTGATAGCATAATTTCATTTTTAAGCAGAAATGTTTATGTAGATTTCTGCCTCATTACTGCACTGTGAGCTCTTAAAGAGAAAAGAGTTTTTTTTTGTTTTTGCATTTGCATCATTAGGACATAAAATCATAGGTGTTCATAAAATTGTATTAAAAATTGGTAACTAAAATATAAAATAGCAGTATCTTCTGGCTGGCAAAAGTGTTTAAAAACAAAATAATACATTCTTGGCAAAAGTTGGAATGATACATTCAAACATATAAATGTGCTTGTGGACTTTGCAGGAAAAAATGACTAATGGGCCTTCGTATTTTACAAATGGATAATGTATTTGATGTTGGATATCATATATCATTTGGTGTTTTTATCATTGTACTGCAGATTTGCTTAGTCAACTTTACATTAGTTGCCTTTGTTTTCTCCTTTCTTATCTAGCCATTTTCACCTTCTATGCTTGGCTTGTTCAGGTTAAGTGGTACAAATATTGAGTAACAACTGTTGATGTTGGCATACTTTTCACAACCCCTCTGTGGCCTTTCTCCTCATTACCTTATCTGACACTCCTTTCACTGTATTTTTACTATTCCTGCAAAACAGACTCTAGTGAAATATAGGAGCCACAGTGTAATCCTCTGTCTACTATTTTTCTCATAGTAGAAACTGTGGCTACATCTGGGATATCATTAGCAAGCTAAATGCTGACTATCAAATCTTGGATTGTGGCCTTCTATGAGTCATTTGTCTGTTGAATAAGGTGTGTACAATGTTGGAAATAAATCATAGCAAGGTCTACACTGGAGTGCCAACAAGTTTTTCAAAAAGAGTTACCACACCCAAACAAGCATTTTTTCGAGAGCTAACATTAAGAGTAATTAACATTTAATATACCCCCACTTGTTTGTCCATTAAGTATTCTTGAAAACTAACATTTTAGCCATGTGCGTCAGTGCTCAGTTTAACCCCTTGATCTTTCAAATGTTTGTCTTTATTAGGTTTGTCTTCTCTGAAAAGAGACCTTTTTAAATATTAATTGCTTTTCATAAAAAGTGAACCTACTCTGTGGAGGTTGATGGTTTAGATGAATTAACATCAGCATTGTGGTCTCTTAACAGGCCTCACCTCATTATAGAGAAGACTTGTTCAGGGAATGAGGAAGAGCTCAGGGCTCTTCCTTGTACAGACCATTGTTTTCACTACTAGAATATCCCCTTAAGTATATATTCTTAAACAGGGTATTAATACATTTTTGTTGATAGTCTGTTACAGTAAGAGGGAAACTTCTGGTGAATCTATCATCTACAACAATATAAAAACTATGCAATTTTATTTTTTCATCATTTTTTCACCTTTTTTGGTCAGATAAAAATAGCCAGATTTTTAAATTATTATATAATTTTCCATGAAATTTTTTTGTGTACAATTTGTTATTAATACTCTTCCATGTACTTGAGAATACCATATTTAATGTATATCAAGTTAAATGATGTTATAATACCATTTGTTAATGTTTCATATGACGATAATTGTCCTAAGTCAAACAGATAAGCCCTATCAAAAGTGTGTACTAAGTGTGTACTGACACATTTGATAGGAAGCCTGTGGAGAAAGAGAGGGCTGATGGAGACTGAGTTTCTTTCTTGAACATAAACAGTTATTCTCTTACTTGAGAGACTTTGCACACTTGTTCTATACAGCTACAAAACCCTTGCCCATTCCAGCTGATCACTCCTAAACCCAGTCTGGTTGATCAGTCTTGCAGTTCATTATATTGATACACTATTTTAGGTGTGATCAATCCTTAACCCCAAGGAGGGAAAAAAGGAATCCCTTTCTTTGTTTGATTCCATATTTTTTAATATAGCCTAAGATTGTTTTGGCTATTTTAGCTATTGAAAATAAATCATAAAGGTGACTTTAGTTATTACACAGTGCTAATCTTTTTGCAACTTACCTTTTCATGTTAGGTTTCTGAAATGTACACTAGCTGTGTGTAGGTCTGTTTTATGCATTTGAAAGGTTGTACTATTCTGCCCTGTATGAAGGTCCTATTGTGTGTGCATTCCTTCCTGTCTGGATGAACTCTGAATGGTTTCCACCCTTTTGCTCTTATGCATGGTGTTTCAGTGAGCCATACAGCACAGCAGTTAACAACATTGACTCCAGAGCTGGATTGCTTGGGTTTGTAGTTCTACCACTGCTAGTTACAGGACCTTGACAAGTCATAAAACCCAGTGCTCAGTTCACTCACCTGTTAAATGAAGCATATTTCCTATGAGGTAGGCATATTATGAAGATAGCAGAGTAAAAACACATGAAAGACTTAAACAGTAACTGTCACGTAAGAAACACTATACAAGTGTTCCATTTATTAACATGACCCTTTTACACGCCTCCTTACATAAAAATGTGACACATTTTCATGTGTAAATGCCTAGAAGGGTAATTTCTGGGCCACATCATAAGGATATATTCAGTTTTGCCCCCAAATTATTAAATTGTTCTCTAAAGACATTGTAACAACTTGTATTTTTACCAGTGCCATGTAAATTACTGTTTATCCTCATCTTCTCCTACACTTCGTGTCATCAGATTTTTTACTATTTTTTACTCTGTTGATTTTAATTAGCATTCCCTGATAAAGAGTAAAGCTGAACATCTTTTTAAATTGGCCTTTCTTGGAGTTTTCAATTAATATACTTTGTACAAAACAAAATGTATGATAGTGGATATGAGCATATGAAATTAAAAGGAAATTCACTTTTTACCTCTAGGAAGAAGGAACAGGAATGGAATGGGAGAGCGGGTTTATATGCATCTGTAACATTTTTTTTTCTTTAAACAAGAAAGTTTGAAAAAATATGGAAAATTTTTATTGTTTTAATTTGGATGATGAGTAGCTGTTTATATTTTATATTATTTTGTTCTTTTCGTAATATTTTCAGTTTTTCATAGTTTTTTGAAAATACATAAATTTAGGTTTATTACCAAGCCAGCATTTAGACTTCCTTTTGATTAGACATACTTTTGTATTTCTCACTTTATGTGTGTGTGTTGGAGTTAGCAATAGATGTGTGTATAGGGGTAATGATGTTATAGGGGTGTTAGACAACACAAACTGAAAGGTAATATCGAAATAGCTTTTTATAAAATATCATCTCCCTATAGATGACTGATAAGTGATAGCTATATTCTAAATATAATTAAGAAAATTAGTATGTGCAGGGAAGCAAATTACTTATGGTAAAACTATAAAAGTATAATTGGGAAGATGAAAATAATATCTAACATGGAAAGTATATTTGGAGCATAATAGGAGCAAAAAGGAGAAATTTTTTCAGGTACTGATAATCATCTCATCAATTATGGTGTGATCATAAAACAATAAAATATCCTATAGAATATCATGTTTAAAATGTTTTACTACAAAATTAATTAGATCAATAAAATTTTACTTGGCTATAGCATAAAAGTACCTTTCTTTTCACTTTTAGAAGAATTTCTGTTTTAGATATCATTAAAATAGGTTAAATGTTATTGACAATGAAGGGAAGCAAATATCATAAACCCACCTGCTATCATTGCTTATCCATGTAAATATGTAATATTTAATTTGGGGAAGCAGTAATATATTTGTAATTATTAATGTAGTTAATATGGAAACTTTGACTCTAACATGGACAAATTATATATGGTATAACCTCATCTAGGTAATTTTTCTTTAGTCTCTATTGAAAAGTTATGAGTTCAGAGTAGAAAACGCACCTTAAGTTTTATCCTTTAGAATGTAAAGACTAAAGGATGAATTCTTTTGAAAAAATTGACTAGAACTCTTGATTCTAGTTTCAAGGGGAAGTGTCATAGAATTTTTCATGGAACTAAAAAATCATTAGTGTAGATTTATCCACTTTTTTGCTTTGAAGTGCTCTCCTCTCTCAGTGTTGCAAAACTTCGTGTGAATGTGAGGTCACCTTTCCATCATATTTATTAATATGTTTCATATAATAAACTTTTATTATCTTGAGAAATTTTCAAATTTGTTCTGTTCTAGTACTTTCTGATTCAAATTGTCCAACACAGTGTTATAATAATTTATGAGACTGTTTCATTGATATAAAGATAGAATAATATGTGATAAAAGTATGGTTTTCTTAATTTCTCAGATCCCAAAGAACAAAGTCTTGTGTCATTCAGGCCTGGAAATTTGAAAATCATAAGCATTTGAAAATTAGGTCAGTTGTGGATCCATTAATCAAATATAATTTTAAAAACTTTAGTGAAGTAAATTGGAAAAACAAAGATACTCATTTAAAGTGTACAATTTGATAAGTTTTGACATATATTATATATATATATACATACCATTAAAAATCATCAGCACAATCAAGGTAATGAGCATACCCCAAAAGTTTTCTCTTATCCCTTTTAATCCTTCACCCCCACTCTTCTATCTCCAGTTAGCCAGTGGTCTGTTTTCTGTTACAAAATATGAGTTTGTGTATTCTTGAATTATATATTTTTGTTAATGAAGCATATTCATTATACTGCAAAAGCGAATTCCAACCCAGTTTGTAATAGAGTGATATACTAATTCTAAATGATTTTTCTATATTCATTCATGTCCTCAGAAAGTGTCCAAAACACAGCTTATTTCTATCCATAATCTTTAATCAAAACTTACCCAGTTGACTTTGGCTCTGGCCAAGATGGAGGAGTAACAGGGGTAGATGAGTTGCAAGCGGATTTGTCTATTAGTTATCTATTGCTGTGTAACAAATTATACCAAAACTTGGCAGCTTAAAGAACAATCATTTATTATGTCACAAAATTTCTGAGGGTTGGGTATCTAGGAGTGGCTTTGCTAGGTAGTTTTGGCCTCTGCTGTTTCATGAGGTTGCTCTCACTATCAGTGAGGGATGAAGTTAAATGCTTGACTGAGGGTAGATAGTCTGTTTCCAGGATGACTGACTAGTGTGACGATTGGCTAAAGGCTCCAGTTCCTTGCTTTAGGAAGGCTTCGGATTCTCACCTTTTGGGCTTTTTGTAAGACTGTTAGTGATAGTATCAGCTTCCCCCAAATTGAATACTATGAGAGAGAGAATGAGCATGACCAAGGTAAAAGCCACATTTTATTTGACAATCTACTCTTAGAAGTCACATGCCATCTCTTCTCCCATATTTTAGTGGTCACACACAACTACCCTAGTCTACTGTGGGAGGGGACTACGCAAGAGTATATCAGGAGGTGGGGATCATTGGGGCCATTGTGAAGGCTGGCTGCCGTGATATGTTTGGCTATATAAAGTCAAACTATTCGACAAGTTTTAAGACTCTTGTGTAATCAGCCCATAAAATCTATTTTAGCAGTATCCATTTGCTTATAATTTATGAGCTGACTGCACAATAGTTTTACAGTTTTATCAAATAATTTTTAAAGCACATATGTATTTAATAATTTTGGAACAAAAGAGAGCCATCTTTATAGGTTAAACCTTCAGTGTGTTGTAAAAGAATCTGAATCTTATTTACTCATAAGGATTACTCATAAGGACTAATAATAAACATTAAAGATTAGCTAATTCAATATTTATTTTTGCCATGCCCTGCAGTGACAAAAAGTTGTTCATTTTGGAGATTATTAATATGTTGTTCACACTGTTCAATGTATTTCCAAT
Organism: Pongo pygmaeus; assembly: GCF_028885625.2. NCBI lineage: Eukaryota > Metazoa > Chordata > Mammalia > Primates > Hominidae > Pongo > Pongo pygmaeus. Next base: position 94,780,214 of record NC_072377.2, read on the forward strand.
ATTTTAGGTGTAAATATATTTTAAAAATTAATGTTGCTTTAAAAACTGGTATTGGGAAACATAAAGAGGATATCATTAAATCTCACATTCAGCATACTTTCAGAAGGTCATCTAAAGCTGAATTATAGCTTGTGGCTAAACCCTAATAAAGACTGAAAATATTAATGGATGTTCTCACATACTAACGGTAAGAGAGTATGTGACTCAAAATAAGCCCCCAAATGCAAACAATAAAAACTAAATTGAACACAGCATCAAAAAATCTGTCAGTAAAATCATTGTGCCCCACCCTATGGCACATGCTATTCCCAAGGCAGAGCAGCAAGCTCCAAAGCTTAAGTTTTGGCAAAGGTTTTCATCATTCTCAAACCTTTTTCCAGCTCCAAGATCTGTGTTCCTTTTCATTATTATTTTTATGCCCATATCCCACTGCCTCATTCTCTGCTGTTACTTATCACTTTATGACATTAGGATTACCTGCAGAATTGGATGTAATTTTAACTGCACCCAAAACCAGAGCAGCATATAAAATGAGTAGGTGAAATAGCTTGCCTTTGCTTAGTGAGTTGTGGGGATGGCCGGCTGTGGGGTGGGAAGGACTGTATATGTCTGCTAGCTGACAAAACTGAGCAGATTAATAAATTTTGACTATTCTGCTCCCATGACAACACTTTATTTAGCGATATTTCAGTACTTTGTTAAAAGCACAGCGGTCACCGACTCTGCAAGGCAGCACAGTGACTTCCCAGACTCCAGTGAGTTCCCTGAGTTTGACAGACACAGATTCACTCAAGCACAAACACAAGAAATCGCAGAGCGTGGGACACTGGGTGTCTGTTTCTAAGAATGAATATGGAACCTGGTTCATTTTTCACCTTCAACTTCTCTTCAAGGTAATTTTTGATTAAATGAGGAATGTCCATATTAAGAAGCAATGTCTTATTTCCTAAGTCTGGTCCTTAAGTCAAAGTGCTCTAGTTAGATCAATTTTAGCCATTCATTACATTAATCAGTATTTATTAAGTTTTTCTTTTCTTTCTTTTTGTTTTTTTTTAGACAGGGTCTTGCTGTGTCACCTAGGCCAGAGTGCAGTGGCATGATCACGGCTCATTGCAGCCTCGACCTTCTGAGCTCAAGCAGTCCTCCCACCTCAGCCTCCTGAGCAGCTGTGACCACAAGCATGCACCACCATGTCTGGCTAATTTTTTTTTATTTTTTACTTTTGTAGAGATGAGGTCTTGCTGTAATGCCCAGGTTGGTCTTCTGGGCTCAAGTGATCCTCATGCCTTACTGAGTTTCTAATATGGGTCAGGTAACCATGTTCACAGTGGTAAACAAAAAAGGACACAGTCTCTGCTCTCTGAAAGTAAATACCTTGGCATTTGAGACAGAATGAAGGGTACATGAACACACTTTAGCTAGTGGTAAGTGTAACAGTGAAAATCAGAGAGTATTGAAGGGATGTGGGGTCAGAAAAGGCATCACTGTGGGGCTGACACGTGAATTGAGAAGAAAGGAAAATATCTAAGACAATAACAATCTTGGTGGAGAAAACGACATGTGCAAAGGCCCAGAGGCCAGAAAAAGCTTGGCATGCTTGAGCAACAAAGCAGACATTGTAGCTGGAATTTAGGGAACAAGATGGGAAGTCTTAGAAAATGGTGTCAGGAGGTGGGTAGGGTCTTCACATAGCACATCTGTAAAACTTCACCTTTCTTTTCTCTTTTTCTCAGTTAAGTAAATACATAGAATATCTGTTGCCTTTTCAGCAAATTTCAAGATAGGACACTAACTGAGGAGAATGCCATTATTTTGGCTACTTAAGAGTTGAAATAGCTTCTAATTTGCTGATAATAGTTTTAATTTGCTGTCCTCCAGTTTGGGAGATACAGTGTAACAGGGAGCATACAGCCAAAATCTGAGACATCTGTAAGCAAGCAGTCAGGAGTAGCTTGACTATACATCCAAAAGTATAGTCTTCCTAACTTTGCTTTAATTGTGAACTGCTTCTGTTAATTTTTTATGAACAGTTGACCTGAAAGTTGTTTATTTATAAATTTGTGTCATTTATTAGAATAAGATGTGCTCTATTCTGTTTTGGAGTGCCAATGGGGGTGCAGATAAGTGCTTGAATTCCGTTCTCAGAGGTCATTGACTATCAAAATGATCAAGCTAACTGGATTTCACTGTAGTTGAAAATGTAAATTGTTGGATTGTGTCATTGTTATTTTTTAACTATGATAAATTAGTTTAAATGCAATAGATCTGAAGTTTCTTCCTTAGAAATTTCAGTCTAAGGAAATTTATCTGTTTATGTTTATTGGTCTTACAAATTTATTCTGAAATAATCAGATTTTAAAATAAATAAATCTGATATTACGGTGACCTGTTTTTTTTTTTTTTTTTTTTTTTTGAGACAGAGTCTTGCTCTGTCTCTGGGGCTGGAGTGCAGTGGTGTGATTGCAGCTCCCGGCTCGAGAGACTCCTCCCACCTCAGCCTCCCAAGTAGGTGGGACTACAGGCATTTTACCATGCCCAGCTAATTTATTTTTGTATTATTTGTAGAGATAGGGTTTTGCCATGTTGCCCAGGCTGGTCTCGAAATCCTGGGCTCAAGGGATTGACCCCCCTCAGCCTCCCAAAGTGCTGGAACTATAGATGTGAGCCACTGCACCTGGCTGATTTGTTATGTATTATGTAAGGATTGAAGTTATTTCTTGAGAAATAAGTAGATAACAATTTGCACTGTAATAGGTAATGTATCAGGCAAGTTGACACCCATTCATCTGGTTTGGCCCCTGACAGCTATGCTTTATTATATGGTTTAAATATATTTGCATTAGAAGTGAAACTACCGTAAGAAAATAAATATCTCATGTAAATGAAAAAGTAAATACTATGATCTCTTATGAAAAAGACTATAAAAATGTAGCCTTATCATGAACTCCTTGTGCCTGCACCAGCACAAGACAGCATTAATTGGGCAAGAAGGGGCCTATCAGTCTGGATGACATTCCCCTTATGGATGGCAGGTTCTTGTTGGTGGGCTGACCCACAGAGTGTAGACCATGAAGTCCCACAAAGCAATGACCTGTATGGACAGGTTAGGAAATTTGAATCCTTGCTTTAGGGAGTGATTATTTCACATGTATTTGCTTCTGAAATAGCTATTTCTTATGGACTCCTTATTGTTTGTTGTTTTCACACATTTTAAAGAGGAAAATGTCTCATCTTAGAGCAACAGAATTGAATACAAAACATCACTGAGCTAGCACAAAGTTTAGCACATTGAATATATACTTACATATAAATATAAATATTATGTAAAGTTTTAATTTTATAGATTAGTTTAGTTCAAATCAAAATAAACTGTTGACAGAAAGGCAGGATAATGATTCACAGTTAATATTTAAATGATTCAACATTGAATTCAAGAGGTCTAGATTTTATACCCTTACCTGCTGCTTGTTAATTTTGTGCTTGTTTCACCAGCTATAAAATTTGAATAATATGTGTTAATTATTTAGAAGAGTAAAGTGTGGGTGTAGATATATGTGTGTAATACACATATATTATATAGAATTAAATTTATTATATAAGGGGTCCTTGAAGTACTGTAAGCATTAGCACAGTGCTTAGCAAAACATCAGCACTCAACAAATACGAATATCATTAATAATCATATTCTCCTTTTTGTGCCCCCAAAGAGTAGTTGGACATTTTGCATTCTACTATTGTAATATCATTCAGGACTAAATCAACTCTAAAATAAGTTTTTACATCTATTTGGAAACCTAGATCTTCCTTTTTGAGGGCTATCGTTTTGCCTAGGAGGCCTTCTTTGGCTTGGGTTAGCTATAATTAAGAGGGCAAGAAAATGTTTCCCTTCTGCCGTGCCTTTAGAGTATGTGTGGGTGGGAACAATGTGCTTATGTAACCTAACAGCATAGGAGAGGGAATTGCAGATTCGGTGAACTTGCCAAACTCCATAACAGTAGCAGATGGATGAGGTTTAGAGGGTGTTGTGCCCTGTCACCAGACCCTACTGACTTTAGCCTGGCTTTTCCAGATTTCAGAGTCTTTGCCTTTTTCCAGTTCCCTCCAGGCCCAGGAGGATCTTAAAAGTAAGATAGAGGTTTTCTAATGAGCAAGATTGCTTGATGTGTCCCCTAAGAAGCACTCTTCTTTTGGGTAGGCCTGTGTATTATTACTTTGGAAAGTGTTTGTTTCATTCCCATGGCACATTTATATGTATTAATCCCTGAAGGCACTATAAAGTGTAATATGAATTGCAAGTTCATTTTCTTCTGTCATGTTTGACTATTTGGTGCTGACCATCTTTTGCAAACAAAGAAAATAATGGATAACACTTTCTGTTCAGAACCAGAACATGAGTCTCCAATGACCTTAATTTTTATGCTTGGGCCAAAAGGTAGAGGATCCTGGCAATTTCAATCACCATTGTTTGGTCTTCAGTGCTCATACCATTTCCTTAGGTGGTTATCATATTTTAGTTTAGTGCCTACATTTTAAATAGGTAGTAGAGATTCATTTTTAATGCTTGATAAGCAGCCAAGTTTCAGGCTTAATTCACTTAGTCAGTCTTGAGTCATTGCTCTATCCTCACTTTCATAGCAAATATCATCATTGGGACTTATACCGCAATGTTTTCCTTCTGAATGAACAGTTTCACAGCTTAATATAGGTTAGTATTTTCAACATGCTTAATTTTCAAGCATGCTTGAATAAGTTTACATGCTAGAAACTAGCTGGGTACGGGGACTCACACCTGTAATCCCAGCAATTTGGGAGGCCAAGTAGGGAGGATCACTTGATGCCAGGAGTTTGAGACCAAGCCTATGAAATATAGTGAGACCCTGTCTCTACGAAAGATTTAAAAAATTAGCCAAGTGTGGTGGTGCACACCTGTAATCCCATCTGTTCAGGAGGCTGAAGCCGGAGGATCTCATGTGCTCAGGGGCTCGAGGCTGCAGTGAGCCATGATCACACCACTACACTCCAGCCTGGGCAATAGAGTGAGACCCTGTCTCTAAAAAAATAAAATAAAATAAAATAAATGCTAGAAACTGGTTGAAAGTAACTGAACAGGAGGAACTGAGGATGTGGCACTCATTCTTGGAAATCAGTTCTGGTTAAAGATTAAAACAGACTCTGCTGCTGTCTTTCTTATGTAAATATAAAGTCCAAGGGCCACACATGACATAGAAAAAATATCACTTAGCTTCTGTAAAACTTTAAAAAAATTCTTTCTTTAAATGTTTTCATGATTATACATTGTTTGCAAAGTAAATGAAACAGGATAACTTCCTGGATGCTTACTTTTAGCAGAAATATATCAGATAGCAAACTTGCTGACAGATGAGTCACAGCTTTGCCTACCTGTAATGAGGGTGCACTGCTGGATCCCAGGTCAGTCCCAGACTTTCAGGATGGTATTTCTGGCCTCCAGTCCACTTAGGGAACTGATCATTCTGCATACCTCTCTGGGGTTATGTTCTCCACCTCATCTGGTCCTTGATAGGTAAACATCCCCTACCTGGCCAAAAGTAACAAAGCTGAAAAAACTTGGCCAAATCTGGAAACTTGTTAGTCTGCCTCTTCCTGTACCAGAACCGCATTCCAGATTGTTTCCCAGGATCTGACTTCAGGCCACTGTTCTTTGCTGGCCTTGACCTCAGTACCTGTCTTATAAATGACTTTATGCTTTTCTCCCTCTGCCTCATCCTACCCTCGTTCTTTGTATCCTTTCTCTAGTTTTTATCCTTCAGACACTTTTTATTTTTCTCCCTTGTTTGAATATATTTTTAGGTTTTCTCTAGGCCTTGCTTACCAACCTGTCATACCTTCCAAACTCTCATGCTCCATTCCTTCCACTCTTTCCACCTCAATCTGTTCTACCTCACCTGAAGACTCTGATAACAAGAGCAAGGTCTTCCACCTGAGCCTGATGGGGTTCTGGCCAGCTGACATTCTTCTATCACCTAATGGCTTTAGCTGCCTTGTGTCCTATCCACCTGAGATGACACCCCTTGCATCCAGTTCTTTGAGAGAAAGAATTCTTATTATAGATTTGTCTTAACCGATCTGTCAGGTTTCCTTTCTCTGACTCATTTAGTCTTCGTTACTTTTTCTCAGCGAATTTCATGTTGGATATATGAACTAACAAAGCAGAACATACTTATTTCATTTACAATTTTAGTAAAGTTTTATTATGACACCCCATTTTAGGTGTCACTCCCATTGTCTTGTTTAATCTGTTAACATGCAATAAAGACAATAATAAATAGAAGGGAATAAATTTTATGAGCAGAAAGTAATATTTGAGAATTTTCTGTCCATCCTCCATTTAGAGATTTAATAGTTCTCTTAAAGGCATTATTTGTATGCCCAAACTTCTGCTTATAGACCATTCCCATTCTTTTTTTTTTTTTTTAAATCTAGATCTGTGCTTCTGGTGTGTAACCATGAATATAGGTTTGTATATCAAAACAAATAAATATGTACTTATACTTGTATGAGCAAAATCACCCTTGAAAATCCTTTACACTTTGCTTGATACCTCAGAGTTTGTTTGTTTTGCTTTTTTATTTGCTTAGGTTTTTAAAATTTAAATAAATTGCCACAATTTAAAAATCAGAAAGTTTCAACAAAAATACAGATTTCAAGTGGAAAAAAAAAATTTGAGATCTCTCAACAATGCTACCTACATTTCTTTGCCGCAGCTACATGCTTGTGCTAAGGAGCAGCTGCCTCTTGACATGGGAATGTGCTTGCTGCTTTGACACAATTCATCACTCACTTACATTAGTTGCCTGGGCTTTATAGGCATGTGAGTTTGTGCTTCTTGTCTTAAAGGAGAAGCATAGTTGGAATCTAAGAGGTAAAGGCATAGACTTCCACCCAGCAATGCTTTTCTTTTAAAAGAAAATAAAATATGCCCCCATCTCAAAATACAAAGAATAAAATAACAGTCTTTCATAGTACCACCACCTAGAATAAATCATTATTAATATTTTGGCATATTTGTTTTCAGATTTTTTTTCCTCTGACTATTCCTATTTTTTTCCTGTAGAATTTTATTTCTATATGTAGGGGTGAATTTCTTCTCAAGAAGTCTCCCTCATTCTTAAAAATTTACTACCTTTTTCCTCAAGAGATATAATAATCTTGGTTTTGTAAAGTTCAGTAGTTTTGTGCCTAAGATTAGACTTTCCTCAAATCAGAGACTCTCATGGTTCCTAGTCAGGCCATTAGGCCCAAGTCAAAAACATGGTTATCAGTTAATTTCATAGTGATTTAAATAGGATAAAGACACAGCTCTAAATTCTTTAGTAGGTTAGTTTGTAAGTATTCATAAATGTGGAGCATTTCAAGCCAGATTCATCTTAGTCCTGACCTTACTTGGTTAGAGAGTTGTCAGGTCAACTTCAAGCCAACAGAAGTGAGATGTGAGTATAATCAAGTAAGCATCCAGACCAAAGTTGAGAAATTCAGCTGCCCTTCCTGTGTGGTATCATATCCACAGTCCCAAGTCACCTCTATTGCCCCTAAACCTTTGTACAGCCCTCCCATTAGGAATGAATGTGAATCCATTTGACTTTTGCTCCAGCTGCTTACATAATTATCAGCCTCTGATGTGTAATTGCTGCGCATGTTAGCAATTCTATCTCAGGTGTTTAGGATGCAAATAATTTTTTAAAAATTAGTACTTGGCGTCCTTTGCTTCATCCCAAAGGAGAATTTAATACATAGTATGACTGTGACATATGTATATATTAAAGTATAAAATATTTTTTCAGTAAGATGAAATATAGAACTCAACAGTTTGGTATATAGTTGGTGTTCAACTGACATCAACTTTTTCCTTTTTAAAAACATGTACTATTCTAACAATATCATGGATTAAATGGGATTCTAATAGCTTCAGTTTGTGTTTTATTCTAAGTGTTCTAAGTGTGATAAGTCATTATAAAGTTTTGGTTCCTGGGTAGAGGGTAGACTGTAGTGTGAATAGTGGCCTCTGGGGATAGTGGAAGCAGAGAGGACAGTTCAGAGGCCTTTGCAGAAGGCCAGGTGAAAGATGGTGCTGATTTGAACTAGGAGATTAGTAGTGGGGAGAAGAAGTTTCAAGGTTGCCTTGTATTTTGAAGGTAAAGTTAACAGGACTTACTGCTAGATTGGATGTTATGTGTAAGGAAAAGAAAGGAGTCAAGGAAGAGCCCTGGGTTGAATCATTCAAGCTTTATTGATTTCTTTCCCTCAAGACACCAATTATCCACATTATTTCTACCTTTAAGAAATCACCTTTGAACCATTTTCCATTATTCAGTGGCTTCTCATTCCTCCTTTTCTGTTACCACCTACCTGTGGAAGGTTACAGATTATACCTGTTTTGTGAACTTTCTAACAGATTTTGAAATCCCTGTTCTTTCATCAAACTCTCCTGATTGAGGAACCAAAGACCAGACTATTTCCACATAGTTTATTCAGTTGGAAGGAAGGGTTTCCATAGCTATTCCATTCTCAACCAAGTTACATATGTTGCCTCCTTTCTGCGGTGCACTTACCTTTTATTTGGACAATACCTGTTTCCATTCATATATTTGCTCTGCAAGTCTTAATTCCATGTTTCAATACATGTGCATTGATATAAGTGCCCATCTTTGATTGTTAGCACCTAGAGGGCAATTGTTGCCTTACTTGTGCAATTAGGTTCTAAATAAATCATTTTTAAGTGATGATAACATTTTGATTCCAATGTAGTGGCTCTATTTGATAAGAACTTTAATCACATTTTCACCAGTAATTAGGCTCTTTTCGGCTCACATTTAAAGTGATGGAATGGTATGTTTAGAACATCTGGATTTTTCAGAAGGCAGCCTCTCCTTTTAGTTTTCAAGTGTTGGCCTATTTACCACACTGAGTTCACAAGTTCTCCATTTATGACAGCATCATGTCTTTGCCATTCTGCCACATGCGTCACATAATTCTTGTTACTGGAAAGCCACTTTTGTGTTTGAAACTATTTGGAAAGGGATGGAAAAATCCCTTATTTTAAGAAAAATTGACATCTTATGGTAGTAACCTAAAATTTTCATTGAGTTGGCTTCAATAATATGTTTTTATGAACCCTGTGTAGCAAAAGGAATTAATTTCCTTTGAGTATCACCACACGGACTTTTAGGAACCAAGAATGATTTATTTACTTCGTGTCTAAGATTGACCAACTTAAGAATGGAAAAATCCTATTAGATCATAAGAGACTGTTCCCTTCCCCACTGCAGGATTATGTGCTACAGTGTATTTCCTAATCTTTGTTCTTTTTAATAACATTCTTCCGGTATTCATTTGAAAGTCATTACTCCAAAATATTTTCATGAAATTATAATATCATGCATGGTTTTAGATGGAGATAAATTTCTGATGTTTGTTTTATAATATCCACCAAAGTTTATTTTTTAAAAATATTGAGCAATATTTATCTCTTTAAAATGGGACAGTTATACTAGTCTCCTACAAGTTTAAATAATAGCAATATTTTCTTTTACTTAGCTAACTTTATTATTTTTGGATTAGTGATATTTTGCTTGGAACATACTATGGACTGCAGATTATTTCTCAGATATACTCTAGAAATTAGAATGGGCCTCAAGCCAACAGGCAAGCAGATCAGGGTTTGTTTTCTTTTAAAATTTTTTTTATTTTTAATTTTTGTGGGTACCTAGTAGGTGTATATATTTATACAGTACATGAGATGTTTTCATACAGGCATGCAATGTATAATAATCACATCATGGAAAATGGGGTATTCATCCCCTCAAGCGTTTATCCTTCATGTTACAAACAATCCAATTGTATTCTTTTAGTTATTTTAAAGTATACAATTAAATTATTATTGACTATAGTCACCCTGTTGTGCTGTCAAATACTAGGTCTTATTCATTCTGTTTTTTTTTACCCATTAACCATCCTTTCCTTTCCGTCCAACCCCCAACTACCCTTCTCAGCCTCTGGTAACCATCCTTCTACTCTCAATGTCCATGAGTTCAATTGTTTTGATTTTTAGATCCCACAAATCGGGAGAACATGTGATCTTTGTCTTTCCATGCCTGGCTTATTTCACTTAACATAGTGATCTCCAGTTCTATTTTGTTGCAAATGATAGGATCTCATTCTTTTTATAGCTGAATAGTACTCCATCGTGTATGTGTACCACATTTTCTTTATCCATTCATCTGTTGATGTACACTTAGGTTACTTCCAAATCTTGGCTATTGTGAGCAGTGCTTCAACAACCATGGGAGTGCAGATATCTCTTCAGTATCCTGATTTCCTTTCTTTTGGGTATATACCCAGCAGCGGGATTGCTGCATCATTTGGTAGCTCTATTTTTAGTTTTTTGAGGAACCTCCAAACAGTTCTCTGTAGTGGTTGTACTAATTTACATTCCCAGCAACAATGTCTGAGGGTTTCCTTTTCTCCACATCCTCACTAGCATTTGTTATTGCCTGTCTTTTGGATATAAGCCAGTTTAACTGGGGTGAGCTGATATCTCACTGTAGTTTTGATTTGCATTTCTCTGGTGATCAGTGATATTGAGCACCTTTTCATATGCCTGTTCACCGTTTGTTTGTCTTCTTTGAGATATGTCTATTCAAATTTTTTGCCAATATTTTAATAGGATTATTAGATTTTTTTCTAGAGAGTTGTGTGAGCTCCTTATATATTCTGGTTATTAATCCCTTCTCAGATGGGTAATTTTCTTCCATTCTGTAGGATCTCTCTTCACTTTGTTGATTGTTTCCTTTTCTGTGCAGAAGATTTTTAATTTGATGTGATCCTGTTTGTCCATTTTTGCTTTGGTTGAATATGCTTGTAGGGTATTACTCTAGAAATTTTTGCCTAGACCAATATCTAGGCAACACTGGAGAGTTTCCCCAGTGTTATGTTGTCGGAGCTTCATAGTTTGAGGTCTTAGGTTTAAGTCTTTAATCCATTTTGATTTGATTTTTTTATATGGTAGGAGATAGGAGTCTAGTTTCATTCTTCGGCATATGGATATCCAGTTTTCCCAGCACCATTTATTAAAGAGACTGCATTTTTTCTCAGTGTATGTTCTTGGGCGCTTTGTTGAAAACAAGTTCACTGTAGGTGTGTGTATTTGTTTCTGGGCTCTCTATTCTGTTCCATTGGTCTGTGTGTCTCAGTTTATGCTGTACCATACTATTTTGATTACTACAACTGTGTGGTATAATTTCAAATCAGGTAATGTAATTCCCCCAGTTTTGTTCTTTTTGCTTAAGACAGCTTTGACTAATCTGGGTCTTTTCTGGCTCCATATAAATTTTAGGATTTTTTTCTATTTCTGTGAAGAATGTCATTGGTATTTTCGCAGGAATTGCATTCAGTTTTTAGATTGCTTTGGGTAGTATGGACATTTTAGCAATGTTGATTCTTCCAATCCAGGAACATGGAATATCTCTCATTTTTGGTACCCCCTTCCATTTTCTCATCAGTATTTTGTAGTTTTTATTATAAAGTTATTTCATTTCTTTGGTTAAATTAATTCCTAAGTATTTAATTTTATTTGTGGCTAATGTAAATGGGATTACTTTTGTATTTCTTTTTCAAACTTGTAACTGTTGGCATAAACAAATGCTACTGATTTTTGTATGAAGATTTTGTACCCTTCAAATTTACTGAATTTGTTCATCAGTTCTAAGATTTTATTGTGGAGTCTCTAGGTTTTTCCAAATGTAAGATCACATAATCTGCAAACAAGGATAATTTGACTTCTTTTTTTCCAATTTGGATGCCCTTTATATCTTTCCCTTGTCTGATTGCTCTAGCTGGGACTTTGAGTACTATGTTGAATAACGGTAGTGAAAGTAGGCATTTTTGTTGTGTTCCGGATCTCAGAGGAAAGGTTTTTGGTTTTTCCCCATTCAATATGATGCTAGCTGTGGGTCTGCTATATATGGCTTTATTGCATTGAGATGTTTTAATTCTACATCCAGTTTTTTGAGAGTTTTTATTATGAAGGAATGTTGATTTTATCAAATGATTTTTCAGCATCGGTTAAAATGATCATTTGGTTTTAGTCCTCCATTCTTCTCTTGATATATCACATTGATTGATTTACCTATATTGAACCATTCTTGCATCCCCAAGATAAATCCCACTTGATCATGATGAATAACGTTTTTAATGTATTGTTGCATTCAGTTTGCTAGTATCTTATTGAGGGTTTTTTCATTAATATTCGTTGAAGATATTGGCCTATATATATATTTTTTGACATGTTTTTGTCTGGTTTTGGTATCAGGGTAATATTGGCCTGGTAGAATGAGTTTGGAAGTATTCCCTCTTCCTCTGTTTTTTCAGAACAATTTGGGTAGGATTGGTATTATTTCTTCTTTAAATGGTTGGTAGAATTCAGTGAAGCCATCAGGTCCTGGGCTGTTTTTTACTGGGAGAGATTTTATTACAGCTTTGATCTCATTACTTGTTATTGGTCAGTTCAGGTTTTGGACTTCTTCTTGGTTCAATCTTGGTAGGTTGTATGTGTCTAGGAATTTGTCCATTTCTTCTAGATTTTCCAATTTCTTGGCATATAGTTTCTCATTGTAGCCTCTAAAGATCCTTTGAATTTCAGTGGTATCAGTTATCAGTTGTAATGTCTCCATTTTCAACTCTGATTTTATATATTCGGATCTTCTCTCTTTTTTCTTAGTTAGTCTGGCTGAAGATCTGTCAATTATGTTTAACTTTTCAAAATACCAACTCTTTGTTTCACTGATCTTTTGTATTATTTTCTTCATTTCAATTGTATTTATTGCTGCTCTCTTCTTTATTATTTCTTCTACTAATTTTGGATTTGGTTTACTGTGCCTTTCTAGTTCTTTAAGGTGCATCATTAGGTTGTTTATTTGAATTTTTTTTGCTTTCCATTGTTTTAATGTAGGAAAAGGCAGAATTGCTAGACTCATGATCCGGACATGCATAACTTGAGTAATAATATACATAATTAATATTCTGAAGCAGTTTGGAGATGCACATCTAAACCTGCTAATCCTCTCTGTAGGTGGCTTCTGTTTACGGTCCATGATTTCCAGAGGATAGTACACTAGCACTTAATTGCCCATCTTTTCCAAGTTAAGATACATATATGAAATATAACTCGGAAATAGTTTAAATTAATCCATGTATTTGTTATTATGGGCATTATGAATACATTACACGGTGGCACTATTGACATTTCTCTTTTTAACCTCGTGGTGTACATATTTTATATTCCCAAATATAGTTTGGAAATCAAATGACTTATAAAAAACAAAATAGTTAACTTTGGAAACAAAAGAATAAGCCCTAATGTTAGGTATCACTTTGGTTGGATTCACATATTGTCCTGAAGCAGTCTATAATTAAATAATAACTTAAATTAATAAATATTATTTTTTGTCTAGCAAACCAGATAAAAATCTGCTAATTTGCTACTTAAAAATTGGCAGTGGCTCTTAAGCGCCTCGAAAACGAAGTCTAAACTCCCTAACATAGTGTATGCTTTAGTACCAGGCCACATTTTAGCCCTACCTTCCATCCTTCCCTTTCTCACACCTTCTTCCTGCCCCACCCCCCATGTTAGTTTGTCTCATATCTTTTTCCTTGTGAATTCTGCAATCCAAATTTTGCCCTTCTGCCAACTGTGATTTCTCCCATCTTTACCTGGTGAATTGCTATTCATCCTTCATACCCAACCTCAAATGGCTGGGCATTTGAAGACTTTCTGGACTTGATTGGTGGACCTGAAATATTTTATATTCTCTAGGGTTTTCTAAGGACAAAGGGTTTCTTTGTTCATCTCTGTATTCCTTTCTTCATCTAGTACCTACCACAGTATCTGCTAGGTGTTCAATGGTAGGCATATTGTAGGAGCTTATGGAATTTGCCAAATTATTTTTTGTTTTTGAAATAAAGTCTTACTGTGTCACCCAGGCTGGAGTGCAATTGTGCAGTCTCGGCTCACTGCAGCCTCCATCTCCCCAGTTCAAGTAATTATCCTGCCTCAGCCTCCTGAGTAGCTGGGACTACAGAGGTGCGCTGCCATGCCAGGTTTTCTATTTTTAGTAGAGACGGGCTTTCACCATGTCTCTCTGGCTGGTCTCGAACTCCTGACCTCAGGTGATCCGCCCACCTCTGCCTCCCAAAGTGCTGAGATTAAAGACATGAGCCACCATGCCAGGTCGTAATTTGCCAATAAATTAATGTTATGATAATCCATACATTGATAGATTATACTTTTTTATATTATTTAATTTAATTTTAATTTTTAATTTTTAATTTTTGTGGGTACATAGTAGGTATATGTATTTATGGGTTACATGAACTATTTGACATAGGCATGCAATGCATAATAATCACATCGGGGTAAATGGGGTCTCCATCACCTCAAGCATTTATCCTTTGTATTTCAGACAACTCAATTGTACGCTTAGTTATTTTAAAATGTATACTTTTTTTATGATAGTCACCCTGTTATGCTAGCAAATACTAGTACATACACATTCTTTCTATTTCTGTACCCATAGATTATGTTTTAATGACTACTTGCCAATATTTCCTGTTCTGGTTCTTCATATTTCACATATGTGAAGAAATCTGTGCCTATTGTATTTTGATACAGACTTTTTGCTTGCCTTTACTTTGAATTCAATGGCAGAATTTTATTATAATAACCTAAGATAAATTACCTAATCTTATGTAATTATATACTAAATATTGTGTATATGACCTTCTGTGCATTTGCCTTAGTGAAGAGTGATATATTATTAAAGGGACTCTGGGAAACATTTAAGAAGCATTGCCTATTAAAAAACAAAGTGTAACATGAATCCATAGTTCTCCAGGTGTTTGGAATCTCTTTGGAGGAAACTCATACATGAAACAAACAAAAATGTAAACACAGTTGAGTTAAAATGCTCAGAGGAATAATCACTATAGGAATTCAGAGAATGGTGTGTTGAGATTGTTAGAGTAAGGGAGGAAGTAGGATTTTAGAGTGATTTTAAGGATGTGTAGGAGAGGAGTATATTGCAGGAGGTTGGGGGCATTAGAGCAGAGGCACAACCTCTGAAGAGAGTAAGAAATCTTTCCTTTCCTTGGTCCCTTCTCACGCCATCTTTTCTCTGGACACTGTTCTTTGCCTGCTGCGTTGTTGCTCAGGGTCACACTAGCCTAGTTCTGGGAAAGCATCCAGTAGGAAACGTGTAAGAAACTTCCTGGCCATAGCAGAAAATTGCTGTAGTATCAAATTGCTTTGTTGCTTGGGCCTCACATCTGTTTCCTTGCCCTTTCACCAACCCCTGTGCTACTAAAGTAGATCTCCTGATTCCTGAGTCCTTGATCTTTTGACCATTCCAAAATTTTGCTATTATGCCTTGGTGCTCTCTGCCTGTTTGATTTCTCTTCTACCTTTCGTGTCTGCCCTCCTGTGACCTGTATGTTTTAACGTTTGCCTGGCTGAAGTCTGAAGACTCAGACGCTTGGCTGGTTAGTATAGCTGGCTTACTGTCCAGCTAGTACTGACCTACTCCATAGGTGATATTCCCAACCAGACAAATTGGAGTCCTGGTCTCTTGCCCAGCTTCTTGTTCTGTCATAACAACCAACTTGCTTGGTATGAAGGGTTCATTTGTGGGAATACTAAAATCCTTGTAAGAATACGCAAAAAAAAAAAAAAAAGAGAGAGAGAGACAGAGAGCGATAAAGCTAGGCTGTGAAAAGATTTGCAAGAAAGGTTGAAGTTTGTATTTCGTTCTCTAGGCCAGTGACCTTCAAAGCTCAAGTTTGTACCTCAAAAGTAGGCAAGATGATCCATGGGGTATGGACAGAAATTATTATAATGACTGGTTCAGTGTGTTTCTATCTTTAAAAAGTTTTTTCTAAGAAATACAGTTATTTAAAATACAGAAGAAACAAAAAAAACAAACATTTAAAATATAAAATAAATTAAAAATACAAACATTTAAATTGTGGGTTGACCCGAGTCACCCCATATGTCAGTTGGTCACATATCAACTTTGGTAACAGGCTTCTGGAGGGAAGAGTATGAACTCCGTGTCCTGGACGCGCTGACGGCAGGACCTTACTCATTTATTCACTTTCAGCTTGTTTGAGGTATTGGTGTTTATGCATGCCTAGATTTGCAGAGTGTGTTTTTAGCCTTAAGCAAAATAACATTTGTAAAGTGGTCAAGTGCCTTTAAAAGATTCCTGCCAAGAACCTGCAGGTTGAAGCTACTACTTGTGACGCAGTCACACGGAGGAGCTGATACTTGTGCTCCTAATACTAGCTTTAGCCACACTTAGAGCAAAAATCAGTGGTATTTTAATCAGATATTACTGAACTTCTACCACCAAAAGTTGGTAATTTACAAGAAGACTATTAGAAAAGTGAATGTATCCAAATACCTTTGACAAAGAACCTCACCCTAAGTGTATATTCCGCTTTGAGATAATGCACATTGTGAATATAGTATTATGATTAGCCAGTCATTTAAAAATCGTGTTTATTTCATTTTTATACTCAACCTTTAAAATGCCCACTTTTAATGGACACTTTTAGTGTCCATGTTTAGTTTTATATATATATATAATCTCTCTCTCTCTCTCTCTCTCTATATATATATATATATACACCGTCACACACCTGTATGTATTTAATTTGGAGAATAAACATATATATTATAGATAAATATTTATATTTTGGGCACATGATCAAAAAGTTTTCAGGGGATTTTTCTGTGGTCATCTGATTGGAAATTTTTAGAGAATACAGGTACTCCCAGTAAGGGGTGGTTTCTTTAATAACAAGAAACTGAAAACTGACTGAAAATCTAATCTTTTATGAAAATTACTTCTTAGATGCTTTCAGAAATGTTGCTTCTTACCCATGTGATACATAAAACTAATCTTGTTTGACAGTGATGATGACAAGTTTTTTAAATCAGTTTTCCTATGTATTCCTGTTACAGTTTTGGTTGTTTATTTGAACCTTGAAACACCAGAGCAAAAGGAGGATGATGTTAACCTAGTCTGATATGGTTCTTGTATTAGCTAAATAGTAGCTATGTCTTATTTAATATTAAAAAACAGAGAGTAATTCATGTGTTTTCTGTCCATTCTACAAATAAACCTGGTAACGGAGTTTTTTCAGAGAACCATAACATCTTAAACACATTCAATGGGTTTACCAAAGAAAGTAATTATGACTGTAAAATCTGTGTGACTCTATTTTTAAGTGAAGTTCTTCAGGAAAAGGGGGTAGACAGCATAATGAGAATTCTATTTTTAACTTAGGTCACTTTTTTCATAGACTGACAATGCTGTGACTTTTTCAGACAATGAACCATCTAGCTTTTGAACTCTTTCGTATTCTGTAAACATTAGGAAGCACCAGTGTGTCTCCTAATGCAAACGCACTCATCCAGACCTCATGAGATATATTCATGATCATTTACTTTGTTTATTCAAAGGTCATTAAAAGATGTGATTTAGATTTGTTTTCTTAATATTTCTGTGGAAACTAAAAAGCTAATCTACAATGTTGTTTTACATACAGGTTTACCTGAAAGGAAAATTAAGTTTATTTTAGCTTTTGGCAATTTTTATTAATATAAAACATATAAAGTGAGTCATACAAAAGTTGACCTTGAAACTTCTCATTTTTTATATTAGTGGTTTTAATACTATTGCATTTGAAATTTCAAACTTTTAATAAAATTGAGTTAAAATGTATCCCTCCTTTTCTTTATATATTTATTCCGCCTCTGTTATCTTATCTTTCTGCATCTTTAGAAAATTGTAAGCTTTTAGAATCAGAAACAATGTCATAGACTTTTCTCTTTTTTGTTTTTCCAGGAAGTTGATTAAAGTAGAAACTGTCGTGGTCCCACAGTTTCCTCCAGTAGCTCAGGTTGAGGACAGATTATACATAGGACATAAGGAAACAGCTGCTAAGTCTCCTGTTGAGCAGCAGCATAAAAGCAGCATGTCAGGTCTGCAGTACTGGGTTCAAATCTTGGCTCTGCTAATTCTAAGCTTTATGGAGTGGGCAATTGACTCCATGAGTCAATCTCATGGAGTTGTTATGAAGCATGTAAGTTTCCTAACAAGGTGCTTGGTAAGTGGTAAGTACTTCATGAATATGAGTTGTTTTTATTATCATTATGATTATGTGGAAGAGAGAACCTTGTTAGCAGGGGTATTTAAGGAGAAAGTAACTTCTCAAAAAGACCAGTGGTGAAAGCAGAAAGGCTATTGCAGTGTGGGTGCCAATGCCCCTTCTAATGAAGCAAGCAGGAGGGAAAGGGAAAGGAGAAGCAGCTGGATAGAGCACCTGTGTCAGCTTAAATGACAGTACCAAATATTTCTCCTGACCTTCTGCCATCATCTTTCTTAAAAAATAATTTCAACTTTTATTTTAGGTTCAGTGGTTGCATATGCAGATTTGTTAGTTACAGGGTATATTGCATGATGCTGAGGTTTGGGATACAAATGATCTTGTCACCCAGCTAGTAAGCATAGTGCCGAGTAGTTAGCTTTTCAACACTTTCTCCCCTCCCTCCTTCCACATTCTAGTAGTACCCAGTGTCTATTGTTGCCATCTTTATGTCCATGAGTACCTAATGTTTAGCACCCCCTTACAATGTGGTATAAGTGATATTGGTTCTCCATACCATGGAGAACATGGGTTATTTGGTTTTCTGTTCCTATGTTAATTTGCTTAGGATAATAGCCTCCAGCAGCATCCGTGTTCCTGGAAAGGACATGACTTTGTTCTTTTTTATGGCTGCAAAGTATTCCATGGTATAGAAGTACCACATTTTCTCTATCCAATCGACTGTTGATGGGCACGTAGGTTGATTCCATATCTTTGCTATTGTAAATAGTCCAGCACCATCTTTTGCTCAAAGTTAATTAAGTCTACTTCTCAATTCTATATTTTCGACATTTATTTCTCTGTAGTAGAAGTTTGGGACTTTGATGTTGGAGTTCGAAACGTATTTTTGTTTTCCTTCATGAAATACTGCATGAGAAACAAGACTAGGCAAACATTGTAACTTGTAAGTAGTAAGTTTCTCATTATTAAAATGTTCAATGTATAAATCATGTGCCACACTTAGCCAGGGGTTCATTTTTCCACTGGGTAATTTGGGGCCCCAGGAAAACTGAGCATTATAGACTGTGGAAATATAGCCAGTGCCTTCTCAGTGGTTAGATATTACTGAGGGCAGGGTGGAATCAGTGCTCTGCATTTATCCCATTACAACTTTGGAATGAAAGTGTCACCTCTTCCCATAGCATCAATTACACTAGCAATTAGAGAATCAACACTTCTGTGAATTTCACATCTGGCCCAAAGTACAAGCCTGAATTTCTAGACTTTTTACTATAATTATCCTGTTATATCAATATTTATCATTTTCTTAGTGGGAAGTCTTATTTTTATAATTTGGTAGAAGTTATCTAACCAATTAGTTCTAACAGAAGTTTAACATTAAAAAGTGGTAGCATAAAAATAGTTTTAGATTTAATGATTCATATACACATCACATTATAAAATGTCTTTTGCAGTAAAGTTAAATAATAAAATGTTTTAAATGTCTGAGTTTTATTTTTTTTCGTGGTTGCAGGAAATTTACATTTGATGAGGAAACTAAATATCTTCCGTTTAAAGTCATGGGCCTAGTTTATCATAACTCATGCCTCTCTTCCCATTTTAGAGTGGTTTTCTAAATATAATCACAAAGTATGAAGTTTCTTTCATAAAACCTTATTCTGAAATGAGTTCCATGTGAGTGTTTACAGGGAAAACCAAGCCAACCAAAAGGCACTTTCAAGATTCATGTGTTTGCTTTATTTAAAAATATCTATAATTAGTTGCTCATAGATAAATGATACTTTTGTCCTGCCTCAACATCATAAATCTTTGCAGGTGAATATTGTGCTATAATGTTTTTTCACCATGATATGAATTTTAAAGACTTAGTAAGCCCCTCTTAGCATGGTTACTTTAACAGGGAAAATTGAATCCTTGGTTTAACATATGAAGTAATGAGTGGGGCTGTAGTAATGGATCCAGATTTAGCTGAATAATACAGTTTGAATATCCCTTATCCAAAATGCTTGGGACCAGAAATATTTTGGATGTGGGGTTTTTGCACATTTTGGAATACTTGCGTTGTACTTATCAGTTGAACATCCCTAATCCAGGAGCCCAAAATGCTCCAATGAACACGTCCTTTGAGCATCATGTAGGTGCTCAAAAAGTTTCAGATTATTGAGCAGTTCAGATTTCAGATTTTCAGATTAGGGATACTCAACCTGTAACACTAACCTTAATTGAAACTTTACCTTATTCCAGACGCTGAATGAGACACTCTTCTTGTCTCTATTTTTAAAATGATGAAACTGAGTTTAAATAAAACTGTGAATGTATTTAACTCTTCTAAGGTCACACAACTATTAAGTGGAGATAAACCTTAAGGCTAGATGAAGAGTTTTAATTTTATGTTGAGTAAAACATACCTATACAGCAAATGTACTATTAATATGTAAGTCAATGTTTTGTAAGTGTGATTATTTTATCTAATAACCTTTAATTAATAAAAGAGATGATTTCCCCATTTCTGATTGATTTTTACTTGCCAGCAGCTGCTAGATCCTTTCCATTAAGTTTATAGGTCAAGTTGTTAATAATCTTTAAACAGCAGTTTAAACCTACCAGCTAAGTTTATTTATTAACAACAACAGAAACAAAAACAACCCGTTTTTCAACATTCCTTTTCTAATAAGCAGTTGTCATAGAACCACAATGGAGTATATGTTAATTGCCTTCAAGATCTCTTAAAAGACAAATTCTCTAAGTAACCGCTGGAGCATTTATGAACAAAGAGATTTTATTGTCCCTGCCTACGTGCTCCCCTAAAAACTGGATGAGTTGTGATGTAACTTTTTTTCTTCTAAGAAATTTAACAGTTACAGAAAATTCAAAGAATATAACAAATATCTCCATAATAAAATATTACTACTGTTATATTTTCCTTCAATTATTTTGTTAAGAAATATTGCAAACATAAACTTTTAAAAAATGTTCAGTATTATTAATTTGTGGGAATTATTTATTACCTAGAAAATGCTCACTTATCCAGACAGCGTTCTAAAAGTAATCATAGAAAAAGGTATTCCAATGTACTTTAGGATAATGTATTCTTAATTATCGTTTGTATAGGGTATTATTTATCATTTTAAAACTCAAGTAAAAAATTTAAAATGATCAGTAATCTGGTTTAAAGGACTCTGATGCTAAAATAATTATTTTGAGATTTGTTGTGTAGAATGACTGTGGATTTTGACTTAAGAATTCCGTGGCTGTTTAATCCCCCTGACTTTAGTATTACTTATTAATCTCTGTGTCCTTTGGTCGGGAATTTGGGGAAGAGCCACATGAACTGAGCATGACTAGGTCCACAAGCTTGTTTGTTTGTCTTTCCCTTGTGACTGAAGGCTAAACTCTTTTAGAAAGGCAAAAGGATTCTGCAAAAATTAACGTTGATTGTGAGATTGGTGGAAAGAGGGTGGGAACAAAGTAAAAAATACACATCAAGTTCTAAAATTAGCCACTGTGCTCAATGCATGCTGCCAAGGGGGTGCTGCTGGCTGACCTATGATGGGAAGACCCTCCCCCAGCCCCCGGGGGTGCTCTGAGGAGGAGGAGTCAAGCCTCCAGATCATACTAAGTTGGCACGCTTCATCATTAAACAAAGTACTAAGATTAATTACTTCAAAGGGGTAGATTAGTTGATTTTAACTGTAAAAATGCACATATTTAACAGTTTAGCATTTCATGATTTATGTGTGTAAACACTGAGACTCTAATGGTAAGGCCTTTGGCCATACCTGACATAATTTTTTTTGTTCATACTTTCAAGCCCTTGGAAGTTTTTGATCCCTTTATATTTAAGGTGGCAGGTTTTGGTTTAGAAGGGTATGGGCAGAGAATGTTGGCCTTTCTGTAGCATTTCTAAGAGGTTTTCGAGTGTGAGCTAGCACCAGGGCTTAGGGAATTGGAGAGATAGGAAGGAGGGGGTATTGGGATGCAAAATGTCATTGGCCTCTCACTGAGGATTCAGTGTAGGGGCAGCCTAGCCTTAATTATGTTTTTATGGCTTTTTTTTTCAAGAATCCCATCCCAGTGAGTTGTTTAGAAGCAGGATTATATTTAATAAGGCAATGGCAATTTTTTAAAACATGGATTTAATATAATAATTTTTCATTTCATTTTAAATGACAATTTAATAACTGTGACTTAACATTTAAATATATGAAGATATTTTTTAATTGGTAACATCATTACAGTGTTTTGTAAATCTAAAAGAAATTTAAATTTTCAACAAATTCACCACTAGTACTGGAGGACAATTCTAGATCAATTGATTAGGCCTCTTTTTTGATGAGGCCCAGGCATTGAATTTTTAGGAGCTCTGCTGGTGATTTCATGTGCACCCCAGGTAAAGAAGCAATGTTTTATGTAGTTTCAACCACAGTGTACATATTATTCTATATTCAATTTATATATTCTATTTCACTTAATTTTATAGGGAATATTTTCCTTGTTTCTTCAGCGTTCACAAATTTTTAATTAGAATGTATATTTGTGTATCTTAATTTATTAAATTATTCATATAATATTGAATATTTCATTGTAAGTTAGTAGAAAACAATGGTGCAGTATCATTTGATTTCTCTATTGAATCATTTCCAGACCAAATCAAAAAGAATGAACAAACCTTGCTGTTTGTAGTTGCCACGTTGCTTTCATAAGGAATGTAGCAATCACAATACTATCAGCAATGAGTGCTTGTTTCACCACAGCTTTCCTGGAATTGGGAATTATCGATTACTAAACTCATTTTAAATCTTCATTGTTTTCAGGACTCCAAAAATGAAAAGAAGGGGAAAATGCCACAAATAGCTATGTTTATAAATGGAGCCATTGGTAGTTCCCTGGAAGTAGAGAGATGTATACAGTGATGTGCCTACAACTAGATCCAAGTAGGTTATTCTAATTTAAGTGACTTTTTAAGTCATTACCAATAAAAACTTTAAAGATATAAATTACCTACAACAATCAAGAATGGATAAAAATTAACTACTACAGCTTATGCCAACCATGTGCTAGCAGTGGGAATACTCAAAATAAGCAAACAAAACTTCAGTGAATCAAAACAAAATCAACAGGTGTAACCTGCTTCACATTCTTCAAGTTTATATGAAGCTCTGAATCTGCCAAACTCCTGAGGAAGTCAGTTTCCTGTATAATTGAGAGATAAGCTCTATTATTGAGAGAACCAACTTCTTTCCTTAAAAGAATAAACCAGCTAGAGTCTCATTTTGTATTGTTTATTATCCCTTGACTACAGAAAGCGTGCTACCAAGCAGAAGGCAGGCTTTGTCACAAATACCAAGAAATCCAGATGCTGAGAGAATCTCTCTGAGCTTTTATTGTTCTCTTTCTCCTCTTCCTCTCCCTCTTCCTCTGTCATTTGTACCATCATCATCATCATCATCATCATCATCATCATCACCACTATCATTTTTTTTTAAAAGAAGCATTTGTAAAGTGCTCATTATGCTGGGTACTTTATCTGTCTTATCTTATTTAGTCTTTATTGATAGTATCTCTTAGGGAGATACATTTCAGTATTTCATTTTTCAGATGAGGATGAGCTGCAAAAGGATGAATACCTAATTCAAGGTTACACAACCAGCAAGAGCAGAAACTGGAATTTGACTGAGGCATGTTAGATCCTACGGTCTGAGTAGATTTGCTAAGGCTGTTTGGCTCTCACAGTTCAGATCAGTTCAGAGTGCTGGATCAGTCCAATCTGGTGGCTGTGGCAGGTGCTAAATCTTGTAAGAAGTAGTCCCAATGTTTGGGACCAGCTCTGGTTTTAGTGACCCCACAGAAAGCCTAATGTGACTTTCAGGAAGCCTGCAATGGTTTTATGACAGACCACATCTACTAGACTAAGTGAAAGCCCAGATCCAGAGAGAAATTATCCAAACATCTATTTCCCAGTGGCCAGATCTGTTTTATGAAGAATCACATTATTAGGTTTCAATGTTCAGGCTATTTTCAGCGATTTTATCTCTTGCATCTTCTACATCCATGAGTCACCAAGTTTGGTGTGAGAAGTAGATAGCAAAGATTAGTGGAACAATTATAGAATTTGAATGTACACATATCTGAGCTTGAATTCCAGCCCCATTAGTTAGTATTTTTATAACTTTGGATACTAAGTTTCTTAATGTCTGTGTGCCTCAGCTTTCTTGTCTTTACACTGTAAATAATAAGTTTCCAGGGTTGTTATGAAGATTAAATGAGATATCTATATATAAGCATGTTATGCAATGTCTTGCACATGATAGGCTTTCTTCCTCCCATGTATATTTACTCCACAATGCTTATTTAAACCATTATTTTGTATTTCCACTTCTTAAGTTACTACAACCAAGGCCTCCCTCTCTTTACCTCTTAGTGGAAGAAATTTACACCAGCCCTAGGGGTCTTTCTCAATTCCTCCTTTAATTGTGTCTGTCCTTGGTTTAGGAATTCACAGTGTGCATAACCCAGAGACCTAATCAATCTGGCCGTAGAACATAACCCTGCCCTACCCTGCCTGATGCATCTCATACATTTTGAGTTATATTTCTCTAAAAGCTTTGTTTTAATTTGCCTACTAAAGATCATCCTCTGGTTTTCTGGCAATACATAAAACATTTCAAATTACATGCATCCTCAGATAACAAATCCAAACCTCTTTTTCTAGTTTTTAATATTTTCCAGCTGCTATTAGCTTCCTTCCTGTCACCCAGATCAAGAACCACAGAATCGTAAAGGAGCATAGAACTCATGTAATTATTTCCTTTTAGCCCAAATCTGGTGTTCCTATCTCACATATACTTCTCAGCAGCATCTATATATTCCCAAACAATGGATGAAAGAGAAAGCCTTGCCCGATCATAAAAGCAATGTTTTCTGATTACTAGAGAGATGGTATTTAGATAGGATTGGAGACTTCAAAATGATGTTGATAAGAGAAAATAATATTGGGAGGTGTAGTTGATACATATAAAATTCTGTTATTACACCTTCTAATTCTTTCACTTTATTTTTCTTGGTCTTATAGTGATTATGACTATAAATGAGATAAAAAATAACAACTGGACTTTGAGAAATCAAAGTTATTCCTCAAAGTGATCTCTTTTCTTGCTAAAATGTACTATAATTATTAAATGTATTTGTGATTCAGGTAAGTTTTAGTTTAAGCTTTGAGTGTAGTTTCATTAATGGAAATACAGATAATTGCTTGAGAACCCATTAAATGTATGTACTACTAGAATAGAAAGGAAAAATATTTTTGGGCTGGGCGTGGTGGCTCACACCTGTAATCCCAGCACTTTGGGAGGCTGAGGTGGGTGGATCACCTGAGGTCAGGAGTTCGAGACCAGCCTGACCAGTATGCAGAAACCCCGTCTCTACTAAAAATACAGAATTAGCTGGGCATGGTGGCACATGCCTGTAATCCCAGCTACTCGGGAGGCTGAGGCAGGAGAATCGCTTGGACCCAGGAGGTGGAGGTTGCGGTGAGCCAAGATCGTGCCATTGCACTCCAACCTGGGCAACAAGAGTGAAACTCCATCTCAAAAAAAAAAAAAAGAAGAAAAATATTTTGGAAGACTAATATTTACATAACTGTCTTAGCCTGTTCAGGCTGCTATAACAAATTACCATGGGCTGTGTGGCTTATAAACAACAAACATTTATTTCTTGCATCTCTGGAGACTGGGAAGTTCTAAATCAAAGTGCCAACAGGTTCAGTGTCTGGTGAGGGCCCACTTCCTGGTTTATAAACATTTTTTCACTGTGTCCTTATGTGGCTGAAAGGGCCAGCGAGCTCTCTTGGGCCATTTTTATAAGGGCAGTAATCCTATTCATGCAAGAGGAACCCTCATGACCTAATCACCTCCCAAAGGCTCCACCTCCTAATGCCATCACCTTACGGGTTAGAGTTTCAACATATGAATTCGGGGAGACACAAATATTAGAACATAACAAATACTCTTTTGAAAATGGTTTACTGGCTTCCTAAATTAAAAAAAAAAAATTTCTCTTCAGAGTCTTTTTACTTTTCATTATTTTACATTCAGGTGCCCACTAGAATTTATGTACATTTAACATATTTAAGAGTTATTTCTAATATACTAGTGAGAAATGATTAATATTTTATAGCTGATTCCTATAATAAACTAACCCAATCAAAAATATTTTATTAGATGAATTAGAGCAGTTATCATCTCATTAGTATCTTTTCCTCTAATTACTACAGATTATAAAATTTATTTATTTCTCCTCATTATAAGGCAATTTCCTAGAGTGAATGGCTCAACAAAGATAGTGTAATGTTTAGAATGTAAATGTGGAATTTTACACATTCCATTTTTTAAAAATCTAACTCAGTTCCCCTGTACTTACTAAAATTCCTCTTCTAAATGTCGTTAATTAACTACTGGCTGTCAAATTCAATTGTCATTTTCTATTTCTCATCTTCCTTTGTTATTGTTAACCACATCCTACTTTGTAAAACTCTCTTTCTTTTCTGCATTTTAGTTTTAAATTTTATTATCAAATCATGTGCACTATTTAAAAAGAGAGCACTTCTGTACCTGCTTCCATTTTAATAAATAAAACACTGTCAACAAATTTCAAGTTCCCTATGTGTTCCTCCCAGATTGTATGTTCCTTCATGCCCAAATGGAAGTGTAACCATTATCCAAACTTGCATGTTTACAATCACATGCATTTTAAATATTCTTTTGCTACATAGTATGTACCTGTACATAATGTGTCATGTCATATTTTGGTATATTTCAACTTTTATTTAAATAATATCACACTGTGTGAATGGGTGTGTTTTTTAGCACCTCTTTTTTTGTTTTTTGTTTCATCATTAACATTGCTTTTATGACAGTCTTCATTATTTATTTATTTATTTATTGCTTTTGGTTTCTGGGGGTCTTGTAATTGACTGCCTTCTCTTCTAGCTGCACAACCTCTCCCTATGTATTCCCTGCCACATGTGGCTTCTATAAACCTTTCATATTTTTCTCAGATCCAGGACTGTTTGTCTAAAAACCTACTGAATATCTCCAACAGGATATCCCGCAAGTAACATAAACTTCATCCTTCAAAATGTGAGTTTATTATCATCTCCCCAGACCTGCAATTTCTTTTGCTTTTTCTTTAACTCAAATAATGGCACACTATCAACCCTGCGATCTGTGCTGTTAAATTTAGTCATTGTGAAATCCCTGGTGTTCTTTACCCTTCATGGCTACTTAAATCACTAAATCCTCTAGAGGCTAAAAGTAAAAACTAAGCTGCTGGAACAAGATATATTAATGTAGTAATGCATATATATAATAAGTAAGACCAAACCCAATAAAGTTGTGTCTTGTTTTGTTTGTTTTTTTTCTTCTACAAGAGCCTGAGGTGTCTGAGCCCCAGGTCAATGCAGCACTACAACACGTCTTCCATCTTCAGCGTATGACTTCAGAGGTCATCCTTCCAGCCTGTGGGAGAGAGTACAGTACAAGTCCGGGGTCAAAAACTGACTCATAAGCAGGGCCTAAGTTGTTCAGTCACTTCTATTCACACTCTACTGGTTGCAAGGGGTCTAAGAAAAACAGCCCCTAAGTGGGTAGCCACCCCGTCGCCCTAACTCTATCAGTATAGGAGGATAGACTTTGGTGGACAGTCCCCTATCTGTGCCACACGTAGGCTCATAAATGTCTTTCAGGGCCTTTCCTTCTTTACCTCATTTCACTGCCATACTGTATGGTGTCAACATCGCTTGCTTAAACTATTTCAAATAGTCTTTTGACTGATTATATTTTCTTCTTCCAATCCATCTCCCATGCTAATGTCAGTTATCTTTCTAAAATATTGGTGTTTTGTTTTTGCCCTTCAGGAAAATTTTAAGAAGTCCAGTATCTCTCTGTGGCCTCTGAAATATTTATGGGATAAACTATATGACGTGTGACAGGTATATAGAACAGTTACAACGTGGCGTTAGGTTATTTCTCTGACTCTTCCCTCATTCCCTATATTCTGTACTTTGAACACATTTGCCAGCTCACTGTCAGTTACTATGTCTTGTATGTTCATAGCTTTATGTCTTTATTTTTGGAGTCTCCTGTGTCTGGAAAGCTATTTTTCCCTTTTTCCTCTACAGTGGTCACCTCCTATCAGTAGCTTTCCTAGATAACCTTCCGACTAACCAAAGCAGAGCTCATTGCTGCTTTACCGGTGTTATCATCTATATAAACCTTGCTACTCAGAATGGCTCATTGCTGCTTTCCCGGTGTTATCATGTATATAAACCTTGCTACTCAGAATGTGGTCTGCAGACCGGCGGCACCGGCCCCACTTAGAAGTTTGTTAGAAATGCAGAATGCTGGACCCAACCTGACCTACTGAATTAGCATCTGCATTTGTAACTAGTTCCCATGTGATCTGATACGGCTGGTCCTCAGGCTTTAGAAATAGCATTCATCATATTAATGACAGTTGGTTCTTGATGCATGGTCTCCTGTAGGCCTTAAGTTTCTCATCCAGGAACTGTATCTTGTTCAATGTGGAGCCCTCAAAACCTTCCACGGAGTATCTGCTACATAGTGGCTTCTGCTAAATTTATACTTAGGGACTCGATTTGTATTTTGTCTTATCTAATGGTCCTATAAGAAGTTATGCTTAGAATTTGGGTGTTTTCAATACTAAACCCACCAAATTATTTATTTCTATGAGAAATAGAAGCATTTTTGCACCTTCTAAACCATATCCTTTGAAACTTGTGAGCATTACATGAATGTGCATGCATCACATAAATTGGATAGAATTTATTGCAGTTTATGATTATAATTTTTCATTATGCCTCTAAAGGAACCATTAGCTAAAAGGATATTTTCATAAACAAACATTATAGTAAGGGCTAGCCTAATGTATATAAAGGATAATATATATTTTTAAAGTTAGAAATTGCCTCTAATTTTTAATATGTACTATAAAATCCACACAATTTAGAAATTTTCTTTGAAATCAATTTAAAAGAAATTGTTTTTTAAAAAGTGTGTGTTTAAATATATAAAATTTAAATATATACTAAAATATAAATCTGAAATTTAAATATTTACTAGGATATATACATAAAACAGCTTGCTGCATTGACCTGGGGCTCAGACACCTCAGACTCTTGTAGAAGAAAGAAATCAAACAAAACAATACTGTCAGTGTTGCAAGCTGCAATATAGAACAGTCCCAGTCTTGCCTTAGGTTATTTGTTGTAAGTGCTGACAACATCTCAGGTTAAAAGTTGTTGTCAGTGCTATTCTTTTTATGTTGCTATTAATGATTAGGCACATTTTCTTTAAATAGCTTTTGATCATATTAGTTGGTGCAGTATGGATTATACTGCATTGACTACCTTTAAGTTGTTGACTAATATGTAGACATGTTTCTTTTTTTCTGTACAATGTTAAGGAAAGTAAATGACTGTATCCTACAGAAACATGAAAAAATCATTTTTAAGAAAAGTTTCCATTTCTGCTTATATTTTAGTTTAGTTTTTTATCCATATTCTGTTTTATAGCAGATGAATTTTAAAAGGCCAGTCTATATTTAAAATAGGCATTAATTTTAGCCATGGGTGTTGGCTTTCCATTTTAATGGCCTGACCAGTAAACATCTTCTTTTTGTTATTTCTTTTTAAAAAATATATGATTTGTCTAGCAAATCTTTGGTAAAAAAATACATTTCTTAACAGTACTATTTTAAGGTCAGATTATGCTGTGATTTTGCTGCAACAGCCTCCTGAGTGATAGAGTCAGATGTTCTACTTTCTTATTAGAAACATCGATGCCAATATTTACTTTCAGTACTGGTTTAACAAAATGAATATGTTGCCAGAGGCATATCATGAGTCCTTCTGGCAAACTCCAAATAAGAAACAAACAAATAGTGAATGAGAATGCCAACTTAAATAAATACATATTTTTATTATAGACTTAATTGACCAAGAACATTCCTACATAATCTAAAATTCATAATGACCAAATGGTAATACTTTTATTGCCTGGGTGGTTTTGTACATGGACTTTTATAACTCGGTATTCATGTATGAATTCTTGTCAATGAAACAGTATCATTTTGTGTCTGAGTATTTATGTGGCTTTTTTAACCAAAGAAAAAAGGACCAAATATTAGTGTTAGCCAAAATTTTAATTTTTAAATACCAGAGAGTTATTTCTAAATTTACATGGGTCCAAATTTTCAAGCAGAAACTATATCCTCATTTGCTTACCTGATAATTTTTACTGCCCTAATCAACTTGGTCTTGCACTACTGTAAATAACTTAAATGAGGAAATATTGTGGTTTCATGTTCGGTAACAATAATTTTACCTAGGTTTTAATGAAATATCTCTCACAATATAAGAGCCTGCATAATATAGAACATCCAATTCGTTAAACACTTGCAGAGGGTCCCCTCTGGGCCATCTGGGATGACTGCTGCCTAACTTTGAAGGAGAAACCTAACCAGAATATTTTAGTATGTTGCATCAGTGATAAGAAAACTTCTGAACTTGTGCCATGAGAGCTCAGAGAAGGGGCCACTTTGTTCATCCCAAGGTGACTCGGAATAGATGACACCAAAGCTGAAGGATTTGTAGATTTTTTTATAGGTGAAGAGAGAGAGGAGGGAGAAGGAGGTACTTGCTGGAAGTGTGTCCTGGCAAAGCAAGCAGCACTGGTAAAAGCAGGCAGATCTGACAGAATGTCGTGTATGGATGGAGAAAGAGAATGAAACAGCAGTTTAAGATGACTGGTGGGTAATGCAAATTTGAGAAGTCATGGGGGATGGGGCTGGACTGGTAAACAAGAGCTAAGTCATCAAGGGCCAGATATCAAAGAAGTTTATACAGTGAAGATTTAGGGCAAAGGGGTGATGTGGAAGGGATGAGTTTTCCAAAAAGTTAGTCACTTATCCAAGAATGTATCCAGCTCACTTAATGGAGCTAGCTCACTTATGGAGCTGGATACATTCAAATAGTTTCTATAAATCAAATTCCTTTTCTTAGTTCAGTTCTCCTAGTGATGCCCAAATTGATCAATTTCACTAGGTAAAATGTTTGCTTTTCTTCAAGTAATATAATTCTACCTGGAAGTCAGCATATTTTTAAAAATCACAAATTGTAAGAAAAAAATCATTTTGCTTATGTGCCAAATTTTATATGTGATTATGTTGAAGTATGGAAAACAGCATGATTCAACAAACATTAAAATTGACCACACAATTTCTTGAAAGAAATATTTTAATAATTGTTAATTCCTACTTGTTAGTCTATAATTAGGCATGTTTCCTAATTGATGAAAAGAAATGAAATCACTCTCTCTGGACAGGCATATACTTGAAAATCCTTTACCGTATATTGGCTTAGAGAAAAATTGATGTCAATTTGCTGCTTAAATAAATTTAAGCCCCTAAAATCTGAAAACTTAATTGAATATTTAGTGGACATAAAATGAATGGTCCATAAGAGCAGAGGCACAAAGTTGAAGCAGCAAAGATAAGCATGAGGGACTCTAGCTTTAGATTTTTACTTTACTCACTTTGTTTTATTTTCCTTCTCCACATAAATTGTTATAAATTTTCCACTTGCTGGAAGGGATTTCTCAAGCATTGCAGGGCAGCTTAGTTTATTTTCTTCGTGGGTAAATCTGTATGTAATCATTTTAGCAGGTGAGAGAATTCAAGGAAGTGGTAACTTGCTAGGAAATGAGTTCTCAGGGCTGTGAATGTTTTTTCATTAGTGGTATGATTTCCCAAATATCCTATTTCATTTTCGTGTAAAAGGTACTTTTCCATCTCATCACATCTACATTGAGTTAGTTTGCCCACTAGGAGGCACTCTTTCCAAGCTCTGTTTCCCAGGGTGTCCTGCTGACTTTCCCCAATAAAAACCTGTGGGCATTTACTCATCTTTTGTGTTTTTGTTACTAAGCTAAGTTTTGTACCTTGCTTCTGTTTGCTAGTGGAAATGGTCTTTTTTGTTGTTGTTTAAAACAAACCAACAAAAACGACTTCCAAATGTTTTGGTTGGTACTTCTTTTTCAAGGTACTAGTTTGTGGAGAGATGCTTAACTTACTAGAAAAACACAATGTGTTTGATATCAAGTGTTCACTAAAAGTTCTACTATTACCTTTAAAATAGTAATTTTCTCCCCGATATTTATTTTCAAATGTAAAAACATACAGATCTCTAAGTATAGCTCAGTTGTGAACAATTGAAAACATTAAGTCACCATAGAATGCATTGCTGCAAAAGACAAACAGTGATTTGTGTCAGAAAAACCTTTCAGATTAAAAAAAAATGCGAGAATATAGGCTTGTCGTGAGCTCTGTGTGTGTGTGTGTGTGTGTGTATACATACACATAGTATACACACATACATATATGTATACATGTAAAAACACACAGATGGCAACAAGACTGTATAAAAAGGACACTTGCTCAGTGGCGTGTGAAAGTCAGTCTCATCACACATTGTGCTGGTCACATATTGATATGCAGGCCCCACGTATATAATTACACATATAAAATTAGAGTTATTAATGATCCCGGAATAATCACTCTCTGAAGACTTTTAATGAACTTCAAATTGAAATTGTTTGGTTTACTTAAAAAGCATGATTTTTCAAATTTTTTAATGTCAGAGCTTGAGACCTGGTCCTATCAATTCATTCACTTATTGAGTGTCTGCTCTGTGTCGGGCCTTGTTCTATATTTTGTTTACAGACAAAATTTACTCATGGTGTTTATGTTTGGTGGTAGTGGTGGCAAGGCAGGGGTGCACACCAGAGTAGGATTAATTGCAATGACAAAGGGTAATGTTGTAAAAGGATTAAGAGTGTTAGAAGCAGAACTATTTTATATAGGGATGCCAAGGAAAATGTATCTGAGAAGATACTATTTGAGCAGAGATCTGAGGGAAATGAGGAAGAAAGCTATGCATGTAGCTGGGGGATAACATTCCAGATAAAAGGGGAAAGGAAATATAGTCCTGAGGTTTATTTTAAGGGCAGTAAGTGAGTCTGGTTCTGGAATGTGAGGGGGAGTGGTGGGAGATGAAGTTAGTGAGATGTGCCAGGACCTAGTAGAATTTTTCTCCAAATGAGATAGAAAGTCACTGGCAGGGTTTGTGCAGAAGAGTGGGTTGATGAGACTAACTTTTCAGAGAATCTCTCTAACTTTTGAGTTGATTTGGTATTCAAAAGCCTCCACTATTAGGCCTCTACTTGGTTCTCCCGGGAAGTTCTCTGCCCTCCAATCCTTCTGTTTTTTGTTTAGGTTCCTTCTGCCTGGAATGCCCATTTTCTTGTAGAGGGTGTGAATCTCAGTCCACACACAGAGATATGTGAGGAATATAACTATTTGTTCGCAGCTGAATTGAGCCCTATTCTGCTAGGTGGTATGAACAATCTGTCAATTCTGGTCTCCTTTGGCCTTATTCTGTGGCTGCACGTAGGCCTTTGGGGACTCTTGTAACATTGAGCCATCTAGGGAGGTAGGCAAGGGGCCTGTCTCAGGCACAACTGCCTAGACACAGATTGTAGCCTTTCTACTCCAGAAACTATTCCAGAAAAGTAGCCATGGGTTCTTACTGACCTCCGATCCCTAAACCTCTGCAGGGGTTTTGTCTATTCTTCTTGCTGGAAGTTGGCATAGTCTCACCTCATTTCTTCACTCTCTTTGCTTCCTCTTCATCTCTCCCCTTCCGACCCTACAGGTCTCTAGATCTGTTCTGGCCTAGCATGGGAAGTTTTGCCCTTGCTGAGTATTCTTCCAGGCCTTTGATTTCTTCCTTATCTTCATTCTGCTTATAATTGATGTCTTCCCTGGGCGGTGAATGCTGCTCAGTCTTGCTATTGCTTGAAGGGGTGGAGACTACAACAGATGAAAAGGAAAACCAGAGGGAAAAAAACCTTGGTTATTTTGGAACATTATTCTGCCACTTACCCTTCTAAGTTTAATAAAATCCTGCTTGTCTTTTCAGGCCCATCTTGTTTATCAGCTCCTCTTAGCAACCTGCCCACAGCTACTGATCTCTCTCATGGTAGGAGATAAGTACTTCCTCTCGTGCGCTCCCTGGGCATTTTGTTTGTGTCCTCCATCCTGACCCTTGTCCATGGGTATCATGTCACCTTTTGAATTGTTGTTCCAGACTTTCAATTGTTGGGTCCTTGAGATCATAGGGACCACTGCTTCTTCAGGGGTGTTTTGTTTTTGTCTCAGCTAGGGCTGCCATAACAAAATACAACAGACTGTGTAACTTAAACAACAGAAATTTATTTCTCGCAGTTCTGGAGGCTGGCAAGTAAGAGCAGGGCACTTACAAGGTAGATTTTATTCTGAGGCCTCTTCTCTTGACTTATAGGTGGCCTCTAGCTCACTGTGTGCTCACATGACCTCTTCTCTCTGTGTACTTGGAGAAGGAAAGAGAGCAAATTCTCTGGTGTGTCTTACAAGGGCACTAATCCCATGATGAGGGCCCCACCTTCATAACTTCATCCAACCTCATCTAACCCTAATTACCTCCTAGAAGCCCCATCTCTAGTTACCATCACAATGGGGGTCAAGGTTTCACATATGAATTTTGGAATGACACAAATGTTCAATCCATAACAGTTTTGTTTTGTTTTCTTTTGTTTTCATCTCTGGCATTTATGATGGTGCCAGTTATAATGGAGAACAGTAAATGCTTAATCAGTGAAAGTATTAAGCATATTCACGTAGACAAGAAATCCTTCCTATTCCTGTCAATAAGATTCAAGGCTCTCCAATGAGAAATGAGATTGTTCAGCCCTAATGTTTGTCAAAACAGAAGTTAATACTTTGACATACTCCACAGTTTTGCTTTTAAGCCTTTTTGATATCACAAGAAATATAGAAAATTATATTGGTTAACAATGAGGCTGCTAATGGCCAGGGGTGAGTAGTTCTAGAGCTTTGCATCTCTCTGCTACATTCAGTCCCAGCTTTCGCACCTCCTAGACCCTGGCTGGTATCAGCTGGCAGAGGGGAATAGTTGTAACCTATTTGATCATGTTTTGCTTTCTAATATAGAGAATAGAGATTGATTATGCTTTTAAAAATTATGGAAAATCATAGTTATTCAACAGGAAAAAACCTGTAAAAAATGTGGCATATGACTTTCTAATACTGCTTTTGTTGTTGTTGCTATTTAGTTTTTAAGTCTGTGGGCCCCACAAAATTTATGCCCTTACACCTATACACATAACTCTGGTATGTGTTCAGCACAATTAGGAAGGACAGATGTGTGTCCAAATGTCATATGACTCGAGGCAGTGTTTCTCAGAATGTGGTTTGAAGGTCACCTTGATTGCGGTAACCTGGATTGCTTGTTACAAATGAAGTTTTTCCAGCCCAGGCAGTGACACGCACCTGTTGTCCCAGCCACCCAGGAGGTTAAGGCAGGAGGACTGCCTGAGCCTGGGAGTTGAAGGCTGTAGTGTGTTGTGATGGTGCTTGTGAATAATCACTGCACTGCAGCCTGAGCAACATAGCGACAACCCCATCTCTAAACAAAACAACAAAAAAATGCTTTTCAAGAGTTTTAGAATAAGACTTTTCCATGATGAGGCCTGAAAATCTGCATTTGTGATAAATTACCACGATGCTTTTTATGTACCCTAGACTTTATGAATCATTGCTCTATGTGGTGCAGAAAGACAGTAGCCATGTTCTGCAGTAGTCTTCCACTCTTCTTGATTTCTTCTAGGCCAAGATATTTTGGATTATGGATCCAATTTAGTTATTACTGGATCATTCTGTTTTTTTATTTTCTGTATATTTCTAACATTAATTATGGTGTTCTCCTCTCTCTCTCTCTCACACACACATACATGCACACACACACTCACATTCTAGCTGTATCTAAAAATATATCTATGTATCTATTACTTTCAAATTTGTAAATACGTTTTTGCATCTCTTTAGGATTTTTAAAAAATGACATCAATTGAATCTATAAAAGTCTTCCGCTTTTTAAAATGTGTGCCTTTTTTTCTTAAGCTTTGTTCAAGTTTTATCTATTTTATTGATATTTTCAAAAACCGAGCTTATGGTTTTGTTGACTCTCTCTACTTTTATTCTAATTAATATTTTATCTTCTTATTATTTATTTTCTTCTACCTAATATGTTTATATTTTTATCTTTACTTGGCTTTTAAATTATCTTATTTTAGTTTTGTTTTGTAAATACAATTAAGTCTAAATTTACCTTTAAGTATCACCGTAGCTGCTTTCCAACAAATTTTAGCATATAGTACTTTTCACTGTCATTTAGTCCTAAACAGTTAGTAATTTCTATTTTAATTCCTTGAATTAATTTAGAAGTGCATTTAAAATTTCTTAAACATATGGTTTTTTTGCTACTTTTAAATTATTGAGTTCTAATTTAATAATATTGGATAAAAAATGTAATGTGTCTAAAATGTCTTTATTTTGCCTGCAATCTTGCATAATATAATAGGTTGACAGGGTATTAAATTCTAGGTTAATACTTATACTTCCTTAACACCTTGAAAATATCATTTCATTGTTTCTTACCATCTGTTGTAACCAGTAAGAAGTTTATTGTCAGTCTATTATTCTAATGTAGATAATTTGTATTTTCCTCTTCTACTAGACTTTAAGATTCTCCAGTTTCATTACAATATATATTGATCTAGGTTTAACCTTATATATTTGATCCTTATTTTTTCTACTTAGTACGTTGCACTTTCAACCTAGTGACTTATGTATTTCTTTAATTCTGGAAAATTCTCAGCAATACTTTTCATATACTTTTACTATTTCCTTCATTCTCTTTTTCTGGAAGATTTGTTGGAGGTCTTTTCTGTAGCATGAATATTACATCATAATTTTAAGCCTTATCCTTCTGTGCTACATTTTGGGTAAGTTCCTTAGTTTTTGTTACCCCTTCATTAATTCACCCTTTGATCCCAGTTTAAAGTTATCCCATTTATTGTATCTTTTAATATCAGTAACTGTATTTTTTTTTTTTTTTTTTTTTGAGACGGAGTCTAGCTCTGTCGCCCAGGCTGGAGTGCAGTGGCACAATCTTGGCTCACTGCAGGCTCCGCCTCCTGGGTTCACCCTATTCTCCTGCCTCAGCCTCCCAAGTAGCTGGGACTACAGGCGCCCACCACCAAGCCCGGCTAATTGTTTGTATTTGTAGTAGAGATGGGGTTTCAACGTGTTAGCCAGGATGGTCTCGATCTTCTGACCCCATGATCCACCCGCCTCAGCCTCCCAAAGTACTGGGATTACAGGCGTGAGCCACAGCGCCCGGCCAGTAATTGTATTTTTTTCAGTTTTAAGCTTTGTGTTTTTCATCTTTACCTATTCTTATTTCACTTCTGACTGTGTATATTTTATGAATTCATTCTTTTTATTGACAGTTTTGTCTTTATTAATTTCTGGCCATTGTTAGCATATTCTTTTAATACCTTTGTCAGATTGTTTCATAAAGTTAATTTTATCTAAAGTGCATTTATGTTCAAATTGTTGATTTTATTAATTGCCTTTTATTTGTACCTGCCCAGTGTCTTGATTTTTGTTCCATTTCTGGTTCACAAAAAATGTTTGCTTGTATTTGTCCTTGGCATCATTTTTACTCCCCAACCTTATTTTTTTAAATCCATCATTGGTATGTATTTAGAGTAGACTTTCCTGCTTGAACTCATTGTGCATCTTGAACTGAGAGTCCCAAACAGCCTGGTGGAGTAAGAGGGGAAAATAAAAAAAGAATTTTATTGGAGTTGTCTGTCATGCAATAGTTTTTAATGTCAAGTAGGACCAAAGCAGCTTTTTCTTTCCTTACATCCATGTTGGTACTTGTGGCTCTGAAAAGTTTACTTTGAATTAACTTGAAGCTATTCTTATTTAGATTGGCTTAATCTTGGAACTGTTTGGCTGTTACTTATAATTTACTTCCTAATGCGGTATACTACCATAAACATTGAAAAGTATGGTTTTTTGGAGGGAAAAGATAAAAGTGAGACTGGCAATGTTTGAGTACCAAAAGATATTACTTAAAGACTTCCCCAGTGAATACTTCTATGAAAGCTTTCTGTGATCTAGTCTGGATATGATGGTGCTCCCTCAGCCAGAACCTCTGCTTAATTCCCCTCTCCCTTTCACTCAACACATATTTTATTGAGCACCTATTATATGCCAGGCACTGCTCTATGCACTGGATATATGACAGCAGACAGATCATATAAAATTTCTACCCTCTTGGAACCTACATTCCAGCTTATTGTTAATAATAGCTTTGCTCAGAGAGGGTTTTTATTAATCACTGAAACACTGAAGAAAGTATAATTCTAGGATTGTTTATTTTACAAAGTATTGGTAGGAAAAGTAAAATGATGATTCTAGGATCTGCTTTTGTTATCTTTCAACCCAGGAAGTATATCCAGGGGAAGCCACTTTTATTCTTATTACATTTCTACAAAACTGCCACAAGAAATCCTAACCACATACGTATATACCTGTGTTTCTCTATTTTCTACAGTAAATCTACGCTGGTGGAAGACTATCAGTTATTCTAATGTTATTGTTATGGATTTAAGATAAAATAAGCACAGGAGAAGATTGATAATCTGTTTTATTTGTCTATCAATCAAAGGTGCCAGTTTTAGAAAACATGTTCACTTCTTCCAGCTTTGAAAACAAAGTTAAACTAAAGCCATGGAAGATAAGCACATTGTCAGTTTAAACCTCAAAGTTACATTTTAAAACATAATCAAAGAAGGGGCCCATATTTAATTAGATACAAGATACAGATTAGAGTTTCTCTCATTAATTAGGTAGCTGTGTGAGAAATCACTCTTAAAAGCAGTTTTAGGGTATTAGTTTTCACTGACTTACACATTTTGTTCTGATGTGCTGCTGTGATTAATGAATTTTTGAGCAATGACGATTAGGTTAATTTGAGTTCATTATTCAAATACCAGCGCCTAACAGATGGAACACTAAACTGAAGGTCAGGAAATGTGCATTCCACTCTAGGCTCACGGCTGACTTTCCATGCAATTTGAATTTCTTCTGCTTTGTGAAGATATTTGTGGATTAATGTTACTGTGAATAAAATGCTCTAAATGACAAGGATATAAAGTATTATGAAAGCAAATGTGGAAAAAATGATAACTTAGGATAAAGAGTCTCTCTTGTTCATCTGGGAATAATATTTAGAATTCATCAACAACCTTTTAGGAGAAAATTTAGATGCTGTACAGGTGGCAGAACTGCTTGTTTTTACTTGACTTTAAAATAATAATACCTCATACTTGAATAGTGATTTCCAGGTTTTTAAACACTTTCTTGTCCTACTCTTATGTGAACCTTAGAAAAGCCCTGTAAGTTAGACCATTATTCTCTGTGGCCTCATGTGGAAAATAGACAATAATCTGTTTTCCCGGAGAGATTAAGAGAGATTAGACATATATATGTTGTCCTTCAAACCTGATGCCATTTTAGAGCTCTCCGTGTAAGAAGATCCTGTCATTCTTACCTAACCTCATATCTTCACATAGTTCAGAAATAACGTGTTTTCTCAAGCATACAACTTGGTCTTCTTATTTTCCTTAGGCCTTCAAAATGCATTGTCGACTTGTTTTCTTCTGAAGAACTGTTCCTGTAAACAGCTCCTAGCATTTATTGCAGACTTGCAGAGCAGTAAAAGAACTGCAGTTATTTCAGGGAAGGAATGTAAATAGGCTAAGAATCTACCTCCCCTCACTGACTGTCTTTTGAGGACTTGGTTATAAATCTGATTCTGTCTTATAACCAAAATATGAGTTGCTTTGATTTTGTGAAATACAAGAGCACACTCAGTGTTCAAACTATTCCACAAAGAGAAAATATATTATCTGTGTTACTGTCTAGTGTTCACTAAGAATCCAAGCTAAGTCAAAAGGCCAGGTATAGTTTTATTTACTTTGAATTTATGAATCATCCATGATTTTGGTGCTGCTGCTTCTTATTCCAAACTTGACCATTGCCAGCAATGGGACTTTATACAGGTGAGTTGGCTGAGTTTCAGTACAATGCTCTGTTTAATTGTAAACATATATGCACTGGGTATAAATAGGGTGGTATTTTGTACACATTGCCATGTCTACAGTCACAGTAAATTTGCTTCTAAAACAAAATCCTAAAATAGAGAGGGAAACATGTATCAAGAGCTTGCAAGCAGGCTTTAGGATGCAGCCAGCAGAGGTTTTGGTCACAGGACTCATCTTAGGCTCTGCAGTGAGGGTAGAGCCCATTAGATTTGTTAAGAGCATATTGGCACGTAAAAGAGTTCTAATTCTTGGACTGAAAGTCAGTGACCCTGTCACATTACCCTCATCTTTTCTCTGTTCCTGTTCTAGCTTCTCCAGCGCACACGCGTGCACGTGCGCGCACGCGCACACACACACACACACACACACACACACACACACACACACACACACACACACACACAGTCACATAATGCAGGTCTAGAAATACAGACATCAGAAGCCAGAACTCCACTCACAACAGGTGTCATTTTGTTCTTCAGCACTAGAAGGCAAACTGCAGTTAATATGGTGTGCCTAAATAATGTTACCTTTTATTTCATCAAAATATAATGTTTCTATCCTTTAAACTGCTTTTTTTCCCTTTGAATATTGGTAATAACATATGCTTACTCTGAAAACAAAAACTGCTCTGGAATAGTTTTTCATCTCACAGGTACTATGACAGAAGAGGCATGAGTATTCAGTGTTCAAAATAATTATAAAACTAGTGTACTGCTAAAAATGATGCCACTGTATCAGTAACATTTTCCAGTTTTCCCTTTGTTGGATGACTCAAGACTGTTCTGTTTACTCCTCCTTCTGTCTAGTGAAAAAAACAGAAAAAGTTAGGATATTCGAATGAACTTTCTTTGGATTGTTTTCAAATGATTTATTTCTTTAGAACCTCGTAAGCAGCAAACAGAACAATTATACAGAATGACTTACAACTAACCAAGGGATAAAAGCTATTGAACTAAACTATCAGAACTAGGAAAATAGATGAAATGCAACTATATATGATAACAAATAAAATGCAGTTACATTTACCTTAGATTAATATTTTTTTTCAGGTAACCACGTCAATAATAAATTATTGAGTGATATACTGTGATGTTTTTCAGTTTGTGGATTAATTTCACAAACTGCATGGAAGCAAAAAGCCTTGCTCTGTTATAACTCAAACAAAAGCCCACAGAAGGAGAGAAAGGATGCTGCAAAGGCTGGAGCCAGCCAGTTTGAACCGGCACTAGTTAGTAATGACAGAGAGAAAAGAGGTGGGACCAGTGCAGGAAGGAGGAGCATTCACACTCAGAGGGGAATTACATTCAGCCACTGCCTCATTTCTCAGGTTCACTGTAAAGGCCATTTAGAGGATGTAATTTAACTGTGTGGTTATAGGCCTAATGTTTTCACGAACTTCTTATTCTTCTGTGAAGGAGACACAGAAGTAGCTGTTTGTGCTACAGCAGTGCTTTCTGCATTTCCCCTCCTGAGATTTGCTTTTTTCCCCCCTCCCATTTAGAATTGAATGTGGATACTGGTAAAATAGCATCCTTAGTTTTGGACTTTTCCTGAGAAAAAAATGAAAACAAAACCAGCTTCTAGAAAATTTCTAAGATCATGGCAAGGAAAAGTACTTAAAAAAAGAAGTCTAAGCAGGTAACACCATCCAAAGCAAATAAAACTCCTTCAAAATTATATCTAGTTACAATATTGTAGAATGTGCATAAAGAAACTCCATTTGCTCTAAATAAATAGAGACAGGATATCTTTTATAACACCTGGTGAAAATTAAAGTTACAAAAGACTTTCTTAAGTAAAGGCAATCAAATTTGTTAACATTGTATGATCAGTCATGTGAATATTTAAAATACAAATAGCCGTTTTTTAAAATGAGAATGACTTTTAAGAATGAGTTAAATTGAGTGGGCAAGAAGGTGATTATAGGGCTTCTGGTATCTTTCAAGCTCATCAGTCTCAAATCAGTTCTGTGTCATTAA
Organism: Pongo pygmaeus; assembly: GCF_028885625.2. Taxonomy (NCBI): domain Eukaryota; kingdom Metazoa; phylum Chordata; class Mammalia; order Primates; family Hominidae; genus Pongo; species Pongo pygmaeus. The sequence goes on from NC_072377.2 coordinate 94,822,551, forward strand.
TTTCAGGGTTTACTACTACTAGGCAGCAATCCAAAACTATTTAAAATCTGCTGGATGGTTTTCACTCTAGAAGTCACTGCCAACCCCATCCCCCAACCAAAAATATAGGGACTGGAGACAAAACTGGGAGAAATGTTTAACACAAACACTCTGCCAGGCAGACATCCTTAGGAATTTGAAGATTCACCAACTTTAGGGTAGATCCTCACCAGTTGAGTTCAGGTGCATATGAAATAAAACCCACAGCTAAGTTAGGAGTGTATGTTGATGTTTCATTTAGTAGATGCTATCCGGAATTAACTCATAATATTGTAATGACTTTGGAAGTCAAAATGTGATTTTGGTTGTGATTTAAAATTGATTTAAAATTGATTTTAAATTTTCCATGGTAATTGTAGTCATGGAAAACCTGAATAATGTAATAATTTTTATTTTAGACATTGGTTTCAGTTTTTCTTCTCACAAAGCCTTATTTAGAGCAATTTGCAAGAAAACCATGTTCTTCTTTATTCCTCCTCACTCTTTGGTAGATACCCATGGGGTAAGGAATTGTCCAGAAATAAGAGGTGGTTGTACAAGAAGCCTATCTTATCTAAACAAAAAGTGAATAATTTGCATTGTTAACTAGCCACTTTTTCTTAGTTGTCGACTCATTGACACCATACATTGGCCAAATATTTTACGAAAGCTAATCTGTACTGTAGCTTCAGAGTGCTAAGATGATAGCAAGTGAGTTTATGATGATCCCATAATCTTTGAAGAAACTTATGTACTGGACAATAAACTAACAATGCCAGGTAGTAATCAATTAAGAAAACTCTTAAGAGGCAGACACAATAAGGAGTTAATTCTGGAAAAATAGTGGACTAGGTGTATTTGGAAAAGGCTCTAACTCGAGTTATTCCCTGGAAGAGGGGTCCCATTGGCTGAAAGGAGAGAGGAGAGGGAATAGTATGAAATAGTTATAGAAGATTGGAGAGTTTCTCAGGGTTAATAGTGGGTTCTGAGTTTGAGACTAGTGAAAAGCTTAAGTTTACAGATACAGTGGGGTTAGGTTAAAGATTGTAAAGTTAATCTTTTTATAGATCAGGGCTTAAAAACCCAAATGCCTTCTGGGGTCAGAGAAGCTACTTCAGTGAGGCTCTAGGGACTGGCAGAAGGGGTGGTAACAGGTGAACATGTGCCCTAAGAGGAAGCCATTATTTACCTCCACCTAATCATTCCTTATGGCAAGGACTTCTTATTTTTCAAGAGAAATTGATTATATGAACGATTGTATGAACTACCTGGATTTTTAAAACACTAGGCAAATCAAACAAAACCCATTTTGAGGCAGATTTTAAACTACACCCATAACTATGTAGGAAAAGGGAGTCTTGGAGCTTTTTAGTCAGGCCAGAGATAATGATGAATACTTTAGGAAGGTTATCACAATGGTTACCTATTGGTGATTTTGAATGGAAAAGACCTGTGGACCCAAGTCATAGACTCCAGGAAGCCTTTTCTGCCCCTTCTGCAATGAAGAGTTAGGAAGACATTTAAATAAGTAATCAGCAAGATTTGATGACTGACGAAACTGGCTGTCACATGTGTTCTTTAGGGTGCTTTGGCTAGGGGGACAGATTGTAGTTCTTTAAAGCTGGCCTTCCCGTCTCTCATAAAAGTATTTTTTGTCCACAATATCTGCACCACCTGCCTCTAGCCGGTGGTGGTGCCTCTATAACTTCACTTGTAATTGCTCAGAAAATTGAACAGTAAGGGGTGGGTGGGTGGGTTGGTTAGTTCTTAAGGTTCTTCTGAGATACGGGATGTAGTGAGAAAAGCTTTAACCATTCATCTTACAATCAGAAGACTTGGAACCAAGTCCCAATTTTGCTACTTCCTGGCCTTATGACCTTGGACAAATCACACACCTTCTTGAAACTGGCACATTCTTCCTCATCTTGGGGCTGTGGCACATGTTGTGTTCCCTGACCTGCATAATCTCTCTCTTCACCTTTACCTGACTGTCACCTTTGTGTCCTTAAGATCACAGCTAAAATGTCACTTCCTCAGAAAGGCCTTCCATGACCTTCCCATCTAAAGTGGAGCTTCTATCAGTTTCCTTGGGCTAATGTAACAAATTACCGTAAACTGGGTGGTTACGTGTCCAAATTCAAGATGTTTCCAGCAGCATCCTCCATTTAAAAGGTAGGGAAGAATCCTTCCTGGCCTCCTTCTAGCTGCTGGTGGTTCCCAGCAATCCTTAGTGTGCCTTGGCTTGCAGCTGCAACATTCCTACCCCTTCCTTTGTGGTCCCGTGGCCTTCTTCCCTGTGTGTGTCTGGGTCTCTTCACATGGCCTTCTTATAAGAGCATCAGTCGTTGGATTTAGAACCCACCTCAATTCTGAAAGACCTCGTTTTATCTAATGACGTCTGCAAAGATTCTATTTCCAAATAAAGTCAACTTCTAAGGTTCCAGGTATACATGAATTGAGGTGTTGGGGGGGGCACTATTCAACCCAGTACCAACCCCCTTTTTAAATTATCTTTATTGTATTTACTATATTTGTAGTTATATATTAATTTATTGGTTTATCTTTCTAACGTGGGAATTCTATGAAGGCAAGCTTTAAGTCCGTTTTATTCATTTCTATATACTCAATGCCTGGATAATTTTTGATACCTAAAAGCTAACCAAAAAGTATTTATTTAGTACATTAAGTAATCTTTTTTACCTCTGGCTAATTGTCTTCATTGATGAAATAATGGGGTTGGAATTGCTGGTCTTTAAGGTATTTTGCAGTTCCAATAGTATGTGACTCTGTTTTTTACAGATGCCCAGTGACCCCAAGTTGCTTTGTGAATCAGTGCAGCAGCCATTTACATGAATAAATTTTTTTTATTATGATGATTGTACTGTACCTTCCATTTAGGTCCTACTTGAATAAAAAGAGGAAAAAATAAACACATGACATTGAAATACCAATTGGTTTGCCTGGTTTTGAAGAGAGAATTATAAAAGAGATAACCAAGGTTATATATTCTGATTAAGTATAGTAAACACTCATTCTGTGTTATGTAGTAAATACACTAGAAATTATAAAAACTGGACCCCAAATCTAAATGTATGTCAAGCAGTATTCACTTTTATGCTCAGACTGGCTGGTACCCAAAAGACCTTTATACCTCAAATATTTTTTCTCCCATGGGAGTATAATATAACTCATTTTAATTTAAGAAGATGTAGGATGATTATTTCTCATGGAAGTTAATTTATTAGTTTGAATTATTTAATTGACAAACTGTTGAAAATATGTCATCAATTTTGACACTTTTCACAGTACAGTGTTGCTGAAACATCCTCTTTGGGACCTTTAAATGCTGTCAAGAAAAAAAATCCATTTAATTTTATTGCTGAGAAAATGGGAAGTCCTTTTAATTAAACATGATTTTGTTTATATTTAATTCAGGAATGTTTACTTTTTAAAATTAAATTCCAAAATTTCTAAGCACTTAAAAGATGACTCTGTGGTTAAATCGAAAATAATTGACTATATTAATATTTTTAGGCCATGACTAAACAAAAAGCTTGTCTGTAAACGTATTTTATCTTACTAGAAATATCACCAACACAATCATGGTTATAGTGTTGATTACAGATGCCTTCAGTTCAATTCAACATATGTTTATAAATCCAGGCCCTCTTTAAATGCTGAGGTTAAAAAAGCAAAACCACGGGGCACTTCATGGCTAATGAACTGAATTTCTTCCTATTCCAAAAACAGATTTTTTTTTGTTCTTCTCTGTTCTCTTTAATATTCTAAACTGGTTACTTCAATAATGAGAGAGGAAGACTGAGCCCCCCAAAACTAGGAGGAGGCAGGACCACTTATTTCCCACCTTCCCAATCAAGTAAGCTGTGGTTCAAGCAGGGCTTCACAGGGTAGCAGGGCTCCTGGGCCTCTAAGGGATGCTCAGTCACATGGACTTGACCAACACTGAGGGCATTTGTGAGAGACTTCCACGGGAGGGCATTGGCTAATCCAGGGCTTGCTTTCAACACAGCAGATAGTAGCCTTGGGGCCAAAAGACTAAAATCAAACTCCACTGAGGGAGGGTACTAGATGAGAAAGGGAGCAGTGGATGATACCTAATGACTTCATCCCACAGATATTTATTGAACACCTACTCTGATGCAGAGCTTGTGCTGGGTGCTGAAGTTATCATAAAGAAGTATAATAGTTTCAGCCAGACATAGTGGCTCACTCCTGTAATCCCAGTACTCTGCAAGGCTGAGGCAGATGGATCACTTGAGCCCGGGAGATTGAGAAGAGCACGGCGAAACCTTGTCTCTACAAAAAATACAAAAATTTGGTGGGACATGGTGGTGTGTGCCTGTAGTCCCAGCTACTCTGGAGGCTGAGATGGGAGGAGCACTTGACCCCAGGAGGTGGAAGTTGCAGTGAGACAAGATCTTGCCACTGCACTCTATCTAGCCTGGGTGACAGAGTGAGACCCTTTCTCAAAAAAAAGAAGGGAGGGAGGGAGGGACAATTAGCAGACTGATACAATAAGAAGTAATACAAGGAGTATGATCAAGGATTGTCTTCCGAAGGAAATGACGTTTGAACTGAGATAAATAAGATGGACAAGAACCGACTAGGAGAATATCCCAGGCAAAGGGAAGAGCACGTGCAAAGAATCTAAAACAAGAAAGGGCTTGGTTTGTTCAAGAAAATGAAGAGACTGCAGTGCCGCAGCTGAATGAGTAATGGGCTCAGTGGTATAGATGATGAGGTGACAGAGTAGATAGGGCAAGATCATATAGGGCATTGCAAGATCATGGTAAGGCTTTTTAATTACATTGTAAGAATCACTCCATTAGTGGAGATGGACAGGTAGAACTTTGGCAAAAGGTAATATAATGAATCGAGATTTGAACATAATCATTTTGCAGTATCTGTGTGGCTATACTTATTGGTTGGATTTTTTTAAATTAAATTTTAAGTTTCAGGATACATGTGCAGGACATGTAGGTTTGTTACATAGGTAAACGTGTGCTATGGTGGTTTGCTACACTTATCAACCCATCATCTAGGTATTGAGCCCCACATGCATTAGCTATTTATCCTGATGCTCTCCCCGCACTCCCCACACACAACAGGCCCCAGTGTGTGTTGTTCCTCTCCCTGTGTCCATGTGTTCTCATTGTTCAGTTCCCATTTATAAGTGAGAACATGTGGTGTTTGGTTTTCTGTCCCTGTGTTAGTTTGCTGAGGATAATGACTTCTAGCTGCATCCATGTCCCCGAAAAGGACATGATCTCATTCCTTTTTATGGCTGGATAGTATTCCATGGTATATATGTACCACATTTTCTTTATCCAGTTTATCATTGATGGACATTTGCGTTGATTCCATGTCTTCGCAATTGTGAATAGTGCTGCAATGAACATACGCTTGCATGTATCTTTATAACAGAATGATTTATATTCCTATGGATATATACCCAAAAATGGGATTGCTGGTTCAGATGGTTTTTCTGGTTCTAGGTCTTTGAGGAATCACCACACTGTCTTTCACAATGGTTGAACTAATTTACATTTCCACTAACAGTGCAAAAGTGTTCCTATTCTCCATAGCCTTGCCAGCATTGGTTGTTTCTTGACTTTTTAATAATTGCCATTCTGACTGGCATGAGACGGTATCTCATTGTGATTTTGATTTGCATTTCTCTAACAATCAGTGATATTGAGCTTTTTCTTCATATGTTTGTTGGCCACATAAATGTCTTCTTTTGAGAAGTGTCTGTTCATGTCCTTTGCTCACTTTTTAATGGGGTTGTTTTTTTCTCGTAAATTTGTTCAAATTCCTTGTAGATTCTGGATATTACGTCTTTGTCAGATGGATAGATTGCAAAAATTTTCTCCCATTCTGTAGGGTTTAGTTTAATTAGATGCCATTTTTCAATTTTTGCTTTTGTTCTAATTTTTTTATGTTTTCATCATGAAATCTTTGATGAGTGGATTATTTTAAATGTTGATGTAATTCTCAGGAAGAAGTTGAAACTAAAATACAGGTGTAGATGGCATTAGAGTATTGATGGATGAAAGTGGAGATATAAAAGACATATGGAAGAAGGCCCAGAACACCAATATTTAAGGGATGTAGGAGGAAGAGAAAGTGGGTCCTGAAATAGGGTGAGGAAGGTCAGTACAGGCACTCTACCTAAAAATCTTATCAAACAAATGTATGTTTATCCTCCAGGCACAGAGAATAATTTTTCAGAGTGAAATGAGAATCCATATGTGCTATCTTCCTATATCATTAATCATTGATGTTATTTTATGACATAATGACATTAATATGTAGTTTAAATAAACATGATATTGAGCAACAAGTATTACAAAATGCAGATGAGTTTTAAAAGATTCAGTGTGACACACACACTCACACGTAAACACAAAAGAAGTCTTTGGCAAAGATGTAGCCCCAGACTTCCCAGGAGAACTCAGACATTCATATCCTTTCCTTACAGAGGTGCTTGAGCAGAAATGTTTGAGATATACTAAATGAATTATGACTTATTCTACACAGCTACTCCTACTCCACAAGGCAGATATAATTAACTTGATTTTAAAGCTATCATTAATGAAGTTCAGAAAGTTAAGTAACTTCCCTGACGTTATTCTGTTAGTTACAAGGTGATATTAGAATTTGAATCCAGGACTCTGGTTCTAAAGTCTGAAATTTTTATGTTTTATAAGGAGGTGAGCTAGGAGCAAGCAAGTATAAAGAAAGAGGACATGGTCAATAATATAAAATACCAAGCAGTGCGAGTAGGATGAGGACTAAAAGGTTATTTTGGCCTTAGGTGACCATGGAACCTAAGTTAAAGAACATTGAAGTATGTTGTATACCATGATGACATACAACTGTTCACCAACTAGAATGGCTAAAATTGAGAAGAACAAACAGCGGATAACATAAGTGTTACCAGTAGGAATATCTGCTAAACGTATAAACACATGGTATCCTATGACCCTTCAACTTTATTCCTAGGTAAATACCCAAGAGAAATGTCCCATAGAAAACAAGTAGGGATGGTCCTTGACTTACAATGGGGTTACATCCCAATAAACCTATAAGTTTAAAATGCATTAAATATACCTTACCTATCAAACATCATAGCCTAACCTAGCCTACCTTGAACAAGCTCTGACACTTACATTAGCCTACAGTTGCACCAAATCATCTAACACAAAGTCTATTTTGTAATAAAGTGTTTAACATCTCAAATAATTGATTAAGTATTGTACTGAAAGTGGAAAACAGAATGGTTGTATGAGTACTCCAAGCACAGTTTCTACTGAATATGTATCACTTTTGCACCATCATGAAGTCAGAAAATTGTAAGTCAAACATAAGTCAGAGGCCATCTGTGTATAAAATGTTTATTGCAGTTTTATTAACACTAGCCTGAAATAGTAAACAACTCAAGTGTCCATCAGAAGTAGAATGGATACATTTTCATGTATTCATTCAATGGAATACTATATGACAATAAAAAAAGTGAAATATTGCTACATGCAACAGTATGGGTTAATCTCACAGATACTTGTTAAGAGAAACTGGGCACGAAATAGCACATACTACATGGTTCCATTTATGTGAAGTTCGTGAATAGGCAAAATTAATGATGATGATGCAAGTATACATGAATACTTTAAGTTTCAGGGTAATGAGAGAGCCTTGCAAGGTGTTGGAAAAGTTCTATACCATGATCTTGTTTGTGATTACATAGGTCTATACTTTATATGGGTCTATGTGTAAACTTTAACTATAATTTAAGGTGAGTGCACCCTACTGTGTGTATGTTAAACTTCCATCAAAAAATTTTTAAGGTGATGGTAAAGGGAAATCCCAGGTAGCAATTGTTTTAACAACCTTTCTGTTATGACCTTATAAAACTATTCGATCTTGCAGATCATGTAGTACATGTATTCCTCTTAATGACTATAAAATTAAAAGTGAATGAGGAATTAGTAAGAAACATTACAGATATAGATGTTAGAGGTAATGAATGGAAGAGCAAGTTCCAGAATAAGTTACTGAAAGGACAGGTGGTGGGAAAAATAGAAAGAGGACATCACCTTCCCACTACAGGGAAATTCTCTAGGGGCTTTTTGCATAACAGGGTGCCCTTGCACATAATGGCTAGATTTGGTTAGAGTCTGACGCAAGTATTCTGAAATGCTTTTGAATGATAAGCCAGAAAGAAGCAAAAAATATAAAATTATAGAATGTTAGAGCTGTAAGACAAGGTATATTACATTTCATCCAGCCCAACCCTCTTATTTTAAAATGGACTGTGTTGCCTTGACTCTTTGGAAGTGACTCAGTACAGTACAGAGTGCTCTAATGTGGTGTTTCTTTGACAAGGAAGGATGCCTTTACTGAAGTTTCATTAATCATTTCCAGAATAATGCATTGTTAAACATGAACTTTGTACAATGGTTGGTCCATGATCCCTATCAGCATCTTAACAATAGAATGTTTCTGAATGTCGGAGAACTGGAGATACATTCATTAAAATGTGGTACCCATTTCAATGAAAAATATAGTGATGAATAGATTTTAAAGTACCATGCCACATCTTAAACTGCATTTATCTCCTGGATGAAAAGGAAAGTCTTATTCCCACTTTAAGATATAGTAGTATATCTCTCTTAGTGTATGTATATTGCTATATATCAATGCAATTACACTGTTCACTGTGGAGAAGAAGTATTCCAGGTGAGAAATAATAGTGGAAAGGGGTAAGGATGGACATATTTAAGAACTATTTTATTTATTTATTTTTGAGATGGAGTCTCACTCTGTCATCCATGCTGGAGTGCAGTGGGGTGATCTCGGCTCACTGCAACCTCTGCCTCCCCAGTTCAAGAGATTCTCGTGCCTCAGCCTCCCGAGTAGCTGGGATTACAGGTACCCGTCACCATGCCCAGCTAATTTTTGTATTTTGAGTAGAGACAGGATTTTGCCCTGCTGGTCAGGCTGGTCTCGAACTCATGACCTCAGGTGATCCACCCGCCTTGGCCTCCCAAAGTGCTGGGATTACAGGCATGAGCCACTGCGCCCAGGCTTCAAGAACTATTTTAAAAACATAACTGATAGAATTTGAGAACCAATTATACAGGATAAAGAAAAAAAGGGAGTCAAAATCTTGAGTAACTTAAACCATTGAGTAATACACAGATGCTGGAGTAGCGGGAGTACGTTAGTTGAAGGGGAACAAAATTTCAATTTGGCACCTTGTAGTGAGAGCTTAGGCTTGAGTATGTATCTCTGATCAACTTGCATAATAGTAAATGAGTTATAAATAATGTTTTTCTGTTACCTGTATCTCTCTTTCTTCCTGTGGATGATATGGCTAATTAAAAAAAAGATGAATATTTCATATTATTGGTCTCAACAAAGATAAGCCTCGCTCTTCTTTTATATCCTCATTCTCACTTTGCAGAACGAGCAATTGTGTTATAAAATCTGTGGTGAAAACATAAAAACAATAGGCAAAAGGGAAGCTGGTATGTAACTCATGCCTTGATAATGGCATTTGCTCATTTTTGCATCTAGATGTCCTCTCTTTCCAAGTAGGAAACATTTCATTGCTCTGTAATGTCGTCCGTGTAGCCCACCTCAGTGCTAGGTAGTTTCTGCCTGCTAGGGAAGAACTAGTTTAATTGGATTGTAGAGAGGCAATAAGAATGCTTGTTTTCCAAAACTGAATTGGGGACAAGTCAGCATTCTGGACGATTTTTTAAGTAATACATGTTTTGAAGTTACCTGTGGTCATTTATTGAGGAAAGAGTGAATTACATTTCTGTAATTACTGTGGATTCTTGAAAATAGACAATAGGGGCCTGGCACGGTGGCTCACGCCTGTAATCCCAGCACTTTGGGAGGCTGAGGTGGGCGGATCACGAGGTCAGGAGATCGAGACCATCCTGGCTAACACGGTGAAACCCCGTCTCTATTAAAAATACAAAAAATTAGCCGGGCTTGGTGGTGGGCGCCTGTAGTCCCAGCTACTCGGGAGGTTGAGGCAGGAGAATGGCGTGAACCCGGGACGCGGAGCTTGCAGTGAGCTGAGATTGCACCACTGCACTCCAGCCTGGGCGACAGAGTAAGACTCCATCTCAAAAAAAAAAAAAAAAAGAAAATAAACAATAGGATTTTAATCATTTCAAGTTTTAAACCTAATACCATCTGACCATGACTTAAATAGAGCCTAGTAACTAAAATTTTATTTTATTTTTGTCACTGTTTACTCCTAAAAACTAGCATTTTACTTAACGTTAATGAAGTTTCTGTTTTATTAGGTGCCAGGGCTATCAGTAATTGACATGTACTATATAGTTAATAATGTATTTGTTAAAGTAAATAACTTTTAATGGGGCTACCAATAAGTGAATGTCTCCAATTCAAACTTAAATTTTAAGTCATATATTTGTAAATATTTCTGAATAAGTTAGAATACTGCATATAACAAATGTTTATTCAACAACTATGTATTAAATTATCAGATCTTAGCCAGTATGCTCAGTGCTAGAGATACGTCAATAAATAAGATCCCTGCCCTCAAAGTGCTTAAAATCTGAACTTGGAATTCATGAAATCCAAGTTATAAAGAGTTGATGCTATTTTTAAGGTATAAATTATGCTGTATATAAAGCTATATTAATTTTTCCAGACAATAGCTAAATTGCCATAATACTCTCATGCAAATCAATGGGAATACTGATAAAGCTCAGTTATTTGTAATTATTGAAGTAAGAATTTTCTCTAAATACTGAAGACTGGAATTTCCACACAGATGTAAAATTAATAAAAATTGTATGTGGCTGTCCAAAACTTCATTATGCTATTTATATTTGCCCATAGTCTGCATTGTACTTTTAAAATTCTTTCTCTCTTTTTAGTACTGGTTGTCACCACTGCCAAGATAGTGCCTCCACTGCTAATCTCTATGACCTGCTGCTTCCACCTCCCTCTGTTTTCTCTCTGACTTTCTTTTGATTTCTGCCACTTCTCCAGAGAAAATTCACTGTCATTCAAAACAACTGATTGTCCTTGGGTGTTCTTAGGCAGTTGGCATGCTCTTTTCTTTCTGATCAGCCAGTTGTGGAATACCATTAGTTATCTTGCCCTTTTCATCTTTATTCCTACTTGCTGTTCAAGAGTACTAACTTTGTGTTAAAATTCATTTATGATGGAGGAAGGGGGTCAGGATAAACACTGGAGTCTGGAAGGATGGGCTATCTTGATGTCTGGAGCATTCTGGATACTTGAAGTTGCTGAAAGGCTGATCTATAGATATCCAGGACATGTAATATGATTAAAGTACAGTTGAGCTTCCAGAAGTCCTTGTCTTACTCTAAATATTATTTTATGACTTAGGAGAATCAAATTTTCTGTTTGGGACTTGAACTCAGGTGAGCTGTCTGTATAGACAGTAATAAGTGGAAAGTACTCAAATCTCCCCTAAAATTTCTGCCATTTAGATTCGGAAGTGAACTTTTATGTAGATCTTGACTTGTCTCTCTTGATTTGCCTTGTTTTCTTCTACGCAGTACTCCTTTATTTTATTTCCTATTTGCTACTGGCTTGTCTGTATCAGGACATGTTTTTTTAGGATAACCACTTGAATTTTCTGTTGATAATTGTTTTGTCACCTATTTTGTCAGTGAGAGAATATAAATTTTAGTGTTCACATAAATGGAAAACCAGCTTAGTAATTATTCACTGAAAAGACCACAGTTTACTCACCAGTGAGGTTCATTGGTTAGCTAGGACCAAGTGCACGGGAACACTGGTATTAACAGAAATATTTTCGAAAGCCATGTGAAAAAATCTCAATTGTGTCTCCATTAATCAAAGAACTCATGATAGCCCTTGTATAGCCCTTGTTTGAGTTTCTGAAGTTTTTGTAAAGCAGCATAACGGCAGCAGAGAATAGCAAAAAGAGAACTGAACTGAGGTCGGGTAAGCCCAATGCAAGTTTTGTCATTGGTTAGCTGTGAGACCTTTGTTACCTTTGCTATCACACAGGGACAATAACATTATAAGACTATTATGCCGGGCGCAGTGGCTCACGCCTGTAATCCCAGCACTTTGGGAGGCCGAAGCGGGCGGATCATGAGGTCAGGAGAGTGAGACCATCCTGGCTAACACGATGAAAACCCGTCTCTACTAAAAATACAAAAAATGGTGGCACGCCCTGTAGTTCCAGCTACTCTGGAGGCTGAGGCAGGAGATTCGCTTGAACCCAGGAGGCGGAGGTTGCAGTGAGCCAAGATCGTGCCACTGCACTCCAGCTTGGGTGACAGAGGGAGACTCCGTCTCAAAAAAAAAAAAAAAAAAAAAGGGGGGGGGTCATTTCAAGAATAATTTTATAGGGAAAGGAGTGAGAGTATCCGTAGTAAACTGAGAGAGGAGGGTGTATATATTAAGGAGCACTGAGAATTGAGGTTTATAGGAAAACTAATATTTATCATTAGTTGTTATTTAGCTCAAGCAAGCGGGGACACATGCTGTATATTTAAGTTTTCTAAAAAGTATTTACTCTTCATTTCCTTCATTGGCTGGCACAGTAGAGCTCTAAGCAATCAGAATAAGCAGAGAAATTTATAAATCATTTTAAAAAGAATATCTCAAATACTTTTGGGGGAACTATATTTTTCTTTTCTCTTAAGTTGTGTATATGTTATATCAAAATGGAATTGAGAATAGTATTATATTTGCTATTGGCATTATATTCGATTGTCATTATGACCCTGTGGTGGGCCATAGAGTAAAACTAATTGAGAAACAGTGACCTAGAATGTTAGCACTTTGAGAGGGGACTGTGCTTGATTTAGCTTTGTAGGCGGTGGCATGGTGTTCAAGAAAGAATGCTGGTCCTGCGAATCAGGATACCAGAATTTGAATCCCAATTTAAATTTAAAACGTGTTTAAGGACCTTTAAACATGTTAATTATCCTATAGTTCTTCCTTCATTATTTATTAAATTGGGATACAAACAATAATGGCTTCACGTCATTAATATGTGAGTTATACACAAAAGAATGAGGGAAAACATGTAGCACCATGCTGGTATACAGCAGTTTTCTGTAATCATGTACTTCATCTTGCCCAGCACAATACTTTGTAGATAGAGGGTACTTAAGCACTCATTCATACTGAATAGATCAATGTATGAACAACTGAGAACCTTTGAAAAATTCCTGTTTTCTGTTCATGTTCAACTTAATGCTTTCGGAGAACTGTGAAAATAACCTTTTTTCTGGTAATCTCTATGTGTTTGAATAAAAGAACAATGGTGAAACTCCATCTATTTTTAGGTTATGTAGCCTTAAAAATGAGAAAGCTAAATATGCTGGGAGATTTTATTTATTTTGTTTTACTTGGTCTCATTTTATTTCTATCTTAAATTAAGTTAATGAAATTTTGGGTAGGCCTGGTCACATTTAATATCTAGTTCTCCAAGTATTTTTTGTGCATCCCTTTTATAGCAGTGTGCAATGTGACAGCTCAGCCTCCTCTTGCTGACTAATCTCCTGTACAGACAGAAGCAATTCCCATAATTCAGATAATAACCTGGAACAACTTTCATGGTTTACAAAAGTAGATTTGTAACTGATCTTCTTATAATTTAGAAAAGGAGATTAGAGTGTAATAAAATATCAAATCATAGCTTAAGAATAGAATTTTGGATGTTAAAACTATTCTGAAAGTAAATACAGTTTTAAACAAGAACCTGTACTGATTTAGTTGCTTCAAAGAAAACATATTGAAAAAGAAAAGAATTATTTAAGTTAGCATATACTTATAAATAGTTTCATAGAATGCTTAAAGCTAAACATATTCAATTATAATTTGGATTACACTATTCTATTACATAACACCCTATTTAAGTTGATTAGAACAAAACTACTAAGTAAACTTCAACACAATCCATATAATAGAATCTGAATTAGAAAGGCTTGAATTTATTGTATGTAAATTTATGAAGACTTTATGGAAATAGATGCACCTTTGTAAAAAGACAGAACATAAAATGTTAAAATGATTGCTTTTTTTATCCTTTATTTTATTTTATTTTTTTGCTAAACCACACCATACCCTTAAGTCATAGTTCCAGTGCTTAGTGCATAGAAGGTGTTCAAGGAATAATTGTGGAATTTAGGAAGGTTTAATTTCTGACCTATAATAAAGGTCAGAACAAATGATAAAGTTAGACAAAAAAGGAAAATCTAAGCATAATCTCTAATAATTCAAAAGCTATGTTGTGGTGCATTCTAGAAAGGTGAATTTGTGGACTTTTTTTTTAAGGGAACTCATTTGTATCAGATTGTCAGGAAATAATGTTACATAAATTTCTATTTTCTGCTTTAAATGCTGGCATGCGTTCTTTTTAATAGTGTGTATTACAAATGCACCAAATCCAGGGCTAAGTAAACAGAAAGTTGAATCAAGGTACTTCTCATTTTAAAAATTGTTCTGGAGTCTTGGAGTAGAAAGGGACTTTGGAGTTGATTTTTTCCAACTTCCTTCTATTATTGATGAGGGAAGTAGAAGGGGAAAATGACTTGTTCACTGTCCGTAGCTTGAAAAAAAAGATTTTTTTTAATTCTATACTTGATCAGGCACAGGAAGGTACTTAATGAATAATTTCCAATAAGAAAGAGTCACTTCGGCATAAGAGATACATATTGTAGATTTATTAATTTACAGTCAATATCGATTATAGTAATAAATTATTGGTAATTAATAATTATTCATTTTAAATTAGCATGTTGGGTCTTATGTAATTGACTGAGGAATCAGGTTAAGGTGCGTCTTTCATTGTGAAACTGAGATGTTGGGAATGTGCAAAGCCTCACTGCAGATCCTAATGAATTTACCACAGGGATGCTGTCCTATCAATACACTTGAGTAGAATTTTCAAGGGGAGTTGAGGGACATGTCCTTGGTAACAAGAGGATTGGGGAGGGGCATATTTCACTTGAAATTTAAACAACACTTTGTCCCGTGGTCTTATTTATTTTGGGGCACATTATTTATTTTTTTAAATAAATTCAAATAGCATTAAAAGCATTCATGTTTTCTTTTTAAAAGTTAAGAGGTTTTAAGGCATAAGTCAACTAGTTTTCTCCTCTCTCCTTTTGGAATAAATCATTCATTCTTTTAATAAACACTTACTGATCACCTCTATATTCCAGGCACAGTGGGTACCCTCTGAAAATATAGTCAAAAAGTTGATTCCCGTCTATAAGGGGGAGCCAGAGTTTATTCATTGAGAATTTATAGCAGAATATTATTGCTCCAAGTTTCCCCCACCATCTACACTCATCATTGCAATATTTGACACAGTAGTCATTTATTGGGGAAAATACAAAAAGATAGAAATCACAAAGAGTCTTTCACTTCACTTGCTCATTACTCAGCAAGTATTTATTGAGTACCTACCATGTGCCAGTCACTGAGCTAGGTGCTTGGGTTCCATTAGTGAGTAAAACAGTCAACGATCCTGTCTTTGCAGGGATTATGTTCTAGGAGGTGAGACTAATAGCCAAAAAAATGCAAATTACAAAGCATGTTAGAAGGTGATGTGTGCCGGTTAAAAAAAGAGAGAGAGAGAGTGAGAGAGAAGTAGAGTTAGGGGAATTATGTGTGTGAGAAGGAAATTTAGTGTGGTCAAGAGAGGCCTCATTGTGACTTTTCAACAAAGGCTTGAAGGCACTTGAAATAAAAATCCAAAGATTAGGATAATCATAGAATTTGAATTTTTAAACTCATTTTAAGTCTGTTTTGTTATCTATGTTACTTCCTGGCAAGAGGCTGCAGGTGATGGTAAAGTCAAGGATTTTATTTTTCTTTCTTTTCTCTCCCATTAGTTTTGATTTTCACAAGGAGTGGTATTTCCACTATTTTCTACTTTGCTAAAATAAATGTATTTCATGGGATTTTTTTTCATCCGTGATAAGAACAAGGTTTACTTTGAGAATTTTCTCTTGAGAGCCTAGAGGAACATGTAGCATCATTTCATATCATGCACTGTTTCCTAGAAATATAAAAATCCATATATAGCCATTTTTAGAATGACTCTTAGTCATATCAGTTTGGCAAGAAGTCAACTTACTTTCACATGGAATCACTGAGTCATAGATTTAGATAAGAAAGCAGTTTACTTTCTTAATATTCTTCATCGATTTTAGCATATTTTAAAAATAGAAGTATCTGTTTCTTACAGATTCTGTTTCTGGTGTCTGCATACGCAAGTCCCCAACTCGCTGAGGAGAGCTGTTCAGCTATGGCTGCTGTCACACATTACCTGTATCTCTGCCAGTTTAGCTGGATGCTCATTCAGGTTGGTACCTCATTCCCTCTCCCTGCCCCTTTAATCTTTTAATGAATCTGGGTGGAGTGGTCTTAATGTCTGATACTCTGTACTGAAGTAGAAGTAATTCCATATATCACCACTGCATTCTCAGGATATAAATGACAAATAAAAACACCCTATAAGCTGTACAACAGTAGAGAGCATTGTGAGTTTGAAGAAATGATGGAAATCTAGTAGGACTGGAAACAAGGGAGTGGTTAGAGATGAAGTCTGCAATATGGGCCCTTTAAAGCACAGTTGGAAATTTGAACATTTTTCTAGGAAAAGTAATAGAATGATTTTAAGCAAAGGAGTGACATGATAAGATTTAGATTTTAGAAAGATCTCCCTGTTTGTAGTGAATATGAGACAGGAAAGAGTGGATTGGCAAGCCAATTAAGTAGATTTAGCTGTATTCATGGGGAAATCATGGTAGCGTGAACTAGGGAGGTGGCAGTAGAAGCAAAGGGAAGTGGACTGCTTTGGAGATTTTTTTAAACTAGAACTATAGGATGTGAATGAAGACTTGTTGTGGGGAATGCAGAAGTTGGAACCCAGGATGCTTCCCAAATTTCTGACCTGGGTATCTGGTGGATAGTGGTAACTGAAATTACGATCACTGAACAATGGGGAAGAGCTGGTGAGTTTCGTTTGGGACATGCTGAATGTGAAGTGCCTATGAGACTTCCAGTGGGAACTTTGAGGAGAGGGGGTACATTTAGAAATGCACTGGGAATCCCAGTGCTTTGGGAGGCCAAGGCAGGCGGATCACCTGAGGTCAGGAGTTCAAGACCAGCTTGTCCAACATGGTGAAACCCAATCTCTACTAAAAATATAAAAAATTAGCTGGGCGTGGTGGTGGGCGCCTATAATCCCAGCTTCTAGGGAGGCTGAGGCAGGAGAATCGCTTGAACCTAGGAGGTGGAGGTTGCAGTAAGCCAAGATGGCACCACTGCACTCCAGCCTGGGCAAGAAAAGCGAAACTCCACCAAAAAAAAATAAAATAAAATAATAGAAAGAAAGAAATGCACTGGGAAGCTATTGGCTTAGAGTTGGAAAATGGAGCCACTGGTTTGGAAGAGATTACTTGGCGAGAAGATACAGAGTGAGCCCAGCGGAGTCCTAGCATACTCACCTGAGGAACTAGTAAATGTTGGGGGAGAAATTTCAATTCTCCTTTTCTAACTAAAATCCCAAATTCTCTCCATTATTCTATGCTGATTTGGTAGATAAATAGGCTAAGAGAGGAGGACAGTGCGTAGTATTTAAGTGGCTCAACTAAAATGCTGTCTTTGATAATGCATTCTGTGTAATGGTATTTTTAAGGTTTTCATGTGATACAGTCTCATATGCATTTCTGAGTATGCATGTAAACTAATTTAATGAAACAGATGCATTCAGGCCCTTGCATATTCTTTTTTCTTGTTGAAGAGGAAGGTTGTGGGACTTGATGATGTAGCAACAGTGAAGTAATGGCAAAAGGAGAAAGAAATTGAGGTGGTGATATTATGAGAGAATACTATATACCACACAGGCTCAAGGAAGGGTTGTTTTCCCCAGTATGATATATATAGTGGGGGCTGAAGAAGAGAACTGAACTATTTAGCTAATAGAACTAGTTGAAACAAGCGGCACCCTGGATCTGGATTTGAATTCTGGCTCTGCCACTATCTGTGTAAGCTTAATCAAGCTATTGACTCTCTCCAAGATTTGTTTCTAAATCTGCATATAGGGATAATAATTCTTAACTCATAGAATTATTATTAGTATTTTATAGCTCTTTGAGTAGTTTTAATCATGGAAAATTTATGGTGTTTTCAAGCTCCCCTCTCAAAAAAATTTGCAAATAAAAGTGAATTTAAACCATATAACATAAAACTTACATATCTGCTGAAATTAGAATAACATTTGCAAGATTTTCTGATTGCAAAATTCTTTAAGAGTTTATCTGAGTTAAACTTTTTTAAATGTGCCCTATTTATGTTGTTATCTGTCTGCCTGGATTGAGGTCCCCAGTGCTGTGCTAAAGGTCTTTGTCCATGCCCCTGACCTATTCAGAATTTTTGATTCATTACTTGGATGAAAACACAGGAAATTGCTTATCAGATATGTACGTGGTACAGAACTGAAAGGACAGCTGCAACAGAGAGCTGCCTGCATTAAGATTACAGGTAGAGCCAATGAAGAGAAACTGTACTGTGATAAATTAAAAACTAGAGTGAAATAGACATCATCTGATGGAAGTTAATGTAAATTACTCAAAATTATAATTTAGCATAAATTCAGCAGCAATTAAATATGTGACCAGAATGCTTAACAATAACAACTACCGTAACTACAAAAACAACACACACCTAGGTTGCGTTGATAGCAGTATGGAAGCAGACATGTTTACGTTGTAATTTACAAAATTCAGACTATTTTGGGACACAGCAACTTACTCTCATGGGTCATGTTGCAGCAGGAACATTAATTATCCAATGAGAAGTTGGAAAACAACCCTCTAAGAAACTTTGAGGCAGCTGGACATAACTAACCTGGAAAGAATTTAGGTAGATGTGATGGCTGTCTACAAATACCGGAAGGGCTACTGCAGGAAAGGGTGGACTATGTAGCTCCATTTGGCACAACTCAGAGCAAATGGGTCAAAAATTAGGGAAGGAAATTTTTGATTCAGGTTAAGAGTTTTCATAGCAATAAAACTGTCAAAGTTGAAGAGGCTTTTCTGAAAGTAGAGTGAATTCAATCACTGAAATATATCAAGAGGGAAATGACCAACTTTCAAACATGTTTTAGATGGATTTTCTGCTTTCAGGGGCATTAGACAAAATCATATATAAGATTTCAATAAAGTTAATGAAGATTGGTATATTCTACATCTCTTCTTCGAGTTAGGTAAATATGATTGTGGCTGATTCACATTTAGTAGACCAATTAGATTCTGGATGGCTAATGGCTTAGGACATCTATTTAAAGTACCAGTGAAGTTTAATGTATTTCAGATGGTACACCACACATTTTTCATGGTTTGTGGTGTGACCACAAGGGAAAAAGTCAGTAAGTTCTGAATTCTAGTTAGGTTACTTTTAATGAATTATTTTATGATCAGAGGTTGCACTTCACCAACCTACATTTTCCCATTTATAAAATAGTGACTGCTGAAATCTGTTTTTTTTTTTTCTAAAATCCGTTTTTAAAACATTATGTAGAAAGTTAGACTATTATTAGTTCAATTGTATTAGTTGAATTAGGTTGAATAAAATTGAGAGAAGTTTTTACTTTAATGATTCTACTTCATTTTTTTTAGTAATATAGGAGCGAATGTACTACATATGTCTGTGTATAGCTTATAATGACAATAAATTAATCATTAATTTGTAATTACTGAGTTAAGCATGTCAGAATTGCTAATGTTTGTTTTTATCTGCATTATATCTTCAGTCTTAGAATAAATACATTGAAATGACTTTATCTTGAAAATTATTTTACTTTTATATCCTATACTTTTAGTGCCATATAATAAAGTTAGATTATATTTTAGAGTAGCTTAGGGAAAATTTTATTGGTAAACAAGTTACATAACCTCTCTGAGCCTTGATTTTCTTATTTGAAAACTCAAGTTGTAATAACAGTACCTCTCTTTACAGACTGTGAAAAGACAAAATGGATTAATGTATAGAACGAGCTTGAAATGGTGTCTGGGACAGAATGCATACTCTGTACATATTTACCCATATTATTTGTTAAGATAATATGTTGTGGCTAAAATTTCATAGATTTGAAAACATCTTGAATACTCTGCTTTTCCAATATAAATCATACCTTCTTTTTAACCAAAGAAAATCATCTTCATGTAGTGGAAAGAGGTCTGACTTTGAGTGAGGTAGACACTAACTAGCTGCAAAGCCTTAGCAAGCTGGAGAACCTTTAACTCCTTATTAAAGTAGATGCATGGCTCATAACAGGCTCCATAAATAGCAGCCTTGCCTCTATTTCTTCAGGCTTCCCTTTTCTTTGACAGAGAAGTCACACAGTGCAAGGCGAGGATGTGTTAACAAATTATTTTGCTTATTTTTTAAAAGGAAACAATTCATAAATTCCTTTCTTGGCCACAGATATTGAATTATCCGTCTGTTTGCTCTTCATGTAAGATCACTCCTTGAGACTACTGAAATCATTTCTCCCTTAAGAAGGCAGGGTTGGGGCAGTTCCAAGATGGCCAAATAGGAACAGCTCCAGTCTACAGCTCCCAGCGTGAGTGACGCAGAAGACGGGTGATTTCTGCATTTCCAACTGAGGTACTGGGTGCATCTCATGGGGGCTCATCGGACAGTGGGGGCAGGACAGTGGGTGCAGCCCACCGAGTGTGAGCCGAAGCACAGTGAGGCATCGCCTCACCAGGGAAGTGCAAGCGATCAGGGAATTCCCTTTCCTAGCCAAGGGAAGGGGTGACAGACAGCACCTGGAAAATTGGGTCACTCCCACCCTAATACTGCGCTTTTCCAATGGTCTTAGCAAATGGCACACCAGGAGATTATATCCCACACCTGGCTCGCAGGGTCCCACGCCCATGGAGCCTCACTCATTGCTAGCACAGCAGTCTGAGATCGAACTGCAAGGCAGCAGCAAGGCTCGGGGAGGGGTGCCCACCATGGCTGAGGCTTGAGTAGGTAAACAAAGCAGCAGGGAAGCTCCTACTGGGTGGAGCCCACCACAGCTCAAGGAGGCCTGCCTGCCTCTGTAGGCTCCACCTCTGGGGGCAGGGCATAGCTGAACAAAAGGCAGCAGAAACCTCTGCAGACTTAAATGTCCCTGTCTGACAGCTTTGAAGAGAGTAGTGGTTCTCCCAGCATGGAGTTTGAGATCTGAGAATGGATAGACTGCCTCCTCAAGTGGGTCCCTGACCCCCGAGTAGCCTAACTGGGAGGCATCCCCCAGTAGGTGCAGACTGACACCTCACATGGCCGGGTACCCCTGAGACAAAGCTTCCAGAGGAACGATCAGGCAGCAAC
The DNA here is from genome assembly GCF_028885625.2 of Pongo pygmaeus. Taxonomy (NCBI): domain Eukaryota; kingdom Metazoa; phylum Chordata; class Mammalia; order Primates; family Hominidae; genus Pongo; species Pongo pygmaeus. The sequence goes on from NC_072377.2 coordinate 94,843,989, forward strand.
ATTTGCTGTTCAGCAATATTCGCTGTTCTGCAGCCTCTGCTGCTGATACCCAGGCAAACAGCGTCTGGAGTGGACCTCCAGCAAACTCCAGCAGACCTGCAGCTGAGGGTCCTGAGTGTTAGAAGGAAAACTGACAAACAGAAAGGACATCCACATCAAAACCCCATCTGTACGTCACCATCATCAAAGACCAAAGGTTGATAAAACCACAAAGATGGGGAAAAAACACAGCAGAAAAGCAGAAAATTCTAAAAATCAGAGCACCTCTCCCCCTCCAAAGGAGCACAGCTCCTCACCAGCAACAGAACAAAGCTAGGTGGAGAATGACTTTGACAAGTTGAGAGAAGAAGGCATGAGATGATCAAACTTCTCCGAGCTAAAAGAGGAAGTTCAAACCCATTGCAAAGAAGCTAAAAACCTTGAAAGAAGATTAGACAAATGGCTAGCTACAATAACCAGTGTAGAGAAGTCCTTAAATGACCTGATGGAGCTGAAAACCATGGCACGAGAACTACGTGACCAATGCACAAGCCTCAGTAGCTGATTCGATCAACTGGAAGAAAGGGTATCAGTGATGGAAGATAAAATGAATGAAATGAAGCAAGAAGAGAAGTTTAGAGAAGAAAGAGTCAAAAGAAACAAAGACTCCAAGAAATATGGGACTATGTGAAAGACCAAATCTACATCTGATTGGTGTACCTGAAAGTGATGGGGAGAATGGAACCAAGTTGGAAAACACTCTGCAGGATATTATCCAGGAGAACTTCCCCAACGTAGCAAGGCAGGCCAACATTCAAATTCAGGAAATACAGAGAATGCCACAAAGATATTCCTCGAGAAAAGCAACTCCAAGACACATAATTGTCAGATTCACCAAAGTTGAGATGAAGGAAAAAATGTTAAGGGCAGCCAGAGAGAAAGGTTTGGTTACCCACAAAGGGAAGCCCATCAGACTAACAGCAGATCTCTCGGCAGAAACTCTACAAGCCAGAAGAGAGTGGGGGCCAATATTCAACATTCTTAAAGAAAAGAATTTTCAACCCAGAATTTCATATCCAGCCAAACTAAGCTTCATAAGTGAAGGAGAAATAAAATCCTTTACAGACAAGCAAATGCTGAGAGATTTTGTCACCACCAGGCCTGCCCTACAAGGGGTCCTGAAGGAAGCACTAAACGTGGAAAGGAACAACTGGTACCAGCCACTGCAAAAACATGACATATTGTAAAGACCATCGATGCTAGGAAGAAACTGTATCAACTAACAAGCAAAATAATCAGCTAACATCATAATGACAGGTTCAAATTCACACATAACAATATTAACCTTAAATGTGAATGGGCTAAGTGCTCCAATTAAAAGACACAGACTGGCAAATTGGATAGAGTCAAGACCCATCAGTGTGCTGTATCCAGGAGACCCATCTCATGGGCAGAGACACACATAGGCTAAAAATAAAGGGATGGAGGAAAATCTACCAAGCAAATGGAAAACAAAAAAAGGCAGGGGTTGCAATCCTAGTCTCTGATAAAACAGACTTTAAACCAACAAAGATCAAAAGAGACAAAGAAGGCCATTACATAATGGTAAAGGGATCAATTCAACAAGAAGAGCTAACTATCCTAAATATATATGCACCCAATACAGGAGCACCCAGATTCATAAAGCAAGTCCTTAGAGACCTACAAAGAGGCTTAGACTGCCACACAATAATAATGGGAGACTTTAACACCCCACTGTCAACATTAGACAGATTAATGAGACAGAAAGTTAAGGATATCCAGGAATTGAACTCAGCTCTGCACCAAGCGGACCTAATAGACATCTACAGAACTCTCCACCCCATATCAACAGAATATACGTTCTTCTCAGCACCACATCGCACTTATTCCAAAACTGACCACATAGTTGGAAGTAAAGCACTCCTCAGCAAATGTAAAAGAACAGAAATTATAATAAACTGTCTCTCAGACCACAGTGCAATGAAACTAAAACTCAGGATTAAGAAACTCACTCAAAAGCGCTCAACTACATGGAAACTGAACAACCTGCTCCTGAATGACTACTGCTTACAAAACAAAGTAAAGGCAGAAATAAAGATGTTCTTTGAAACCAACGAGAACAACGACACAACATACCAGAATCTCTGGGACACATTTAAAGCAGTGTGTAGAGGGAAATTTATAGCACTAAATGCCCACAAGAGAAAGCAGGAAAGATCTAAAATTGACACCCTAACATCACAATTAAAGAACTAGAGAAGCAAGAGCAAACACATTCAAAAGCTAGCAGAAGGCAAGAAACAACTAAGATCGGAGCAGAAAAGAGACACAAAAAACTCTACAAAAAAATCAATGAATCCAAGAGCCGGTTTTTTGAAAAGATCAACAAAATTGATAGACCACTAGTAAGACTAATAAAGAAGAAAAGAGAGAAGAATCAAATAGACGCAATAAAAATTAATAAAGGGAATATCACCACCGATCCCACAGAAATACAAACTACCATCAGAGAATACTATAAACACCTCTATGCAAATAAACTGGAAAATCTGGAAGAAATGGATAAATTCCTGGACACATACACCCTCCCAAGACTAAACCAGGAAGAAGTTGAATCCCTGAATAGACCAATAACAGGCTCTGAAATTGAGGCAATAATTAATAGCCTACCAACCAAAAAAAGTCCAGGACTAGACAGATTCACAGTCCAATTCTACCACAGGTACAAGGAGGAGCTGGTACCATTCCTTCTGGAACTATTCCAATCAACAGAAAAAGAGGGAATCCTCCCTAACTCAATTTATGAGGCCAGCATCATCCTGATACCAAAGCCTGGCAGAGACACAACAAAAAAAGACAATTTTAGACCAATATCCCTGATGAACATTGATGCAAAAATCCTCAATAAAATACTGACAAACCAAATCCAGCAGCACATTAAAAGCTTATGCACCATGATCAAGTGGGCTTCATCTCTGGGATGCAAGGCTGGTTCAACATATGCAAATCAATAAACATAATCCAGCATATAAACAGAACCAAAGACAAAAACCACATGATTATCTCAATAGATGCAGAAAAGGCCTTTGACAAAATTCAACAGCCCTTCATGCTAAAAACTCTCAATAAATTAGGTATTGATGGGACGTATCTCAAAATAATAAGAGCTATTTATGACAAACCTGCAACCAATATTATACTGAATGGGCAAAAACTGGAAGCATTCCCTTTGAAAACTGGCACAAGACAGGGATGCCCTCTCTCACCACTCCTATTCAACATAATGTTGGAAGTTCTGGCCAGGGAAGCCAGGCAGAAGAAAGAAAGAAAGGGTATTCAATTAGGAAAAGAGGAAGTCAAATTGTCCCTGTTTGCAGATGACATGATTGTATATTTAGAAAACCCCATCGTCTCAGCCCAAAATCTCCTTAAGCTGATAAGCAACTTCAGCAAAGTCTCAGGATACAAAATCAATGTGCAAAAATCACAAGCATTCTTATACACCAATAACAGACAGAGAGCCAAATCATGAGTGAACTCCCATTCACAATTGCTTCAAAGAGAATAAAATACCTAGGAATGCAACTTACAAGGGATGTGAAGGACCTCTTCAAGGAGAGCTACAAACCACTGCTCAACGAAATAAAAGAGGACACAAACAAATGGAAGAACATTCTATGCTCATGGATAGGAAGAATCAATACCATGAAAATGGCCTACTGCCCAAGGTAATTTATAGATTCAATGCCATCCCCATCAAGCTACCAATGACTTTCTTCACAGAATTGGAAAAAACTACTTTCAAGTTCATATGGAACCAAAAAAGAGCCCACATTGCCAAGGCAATCTTAAGCCAAAAGAACAAAGCTGGAGGCATCACACTACCTGACTTCAAACTATACTACAAGGCTACAGTAACCAAAACAGCATGGTACTGGTACCAAAACAGAGATATAGACCAATGGAACAGAACAGAGCCCTCAGAAATAATACTACACATCTACAACCATCTGATCTTTGACAAACCTGACAAAAACAAGCAATGGGGAAAGGATTCCCTTTTTAATAAATAGTGCTGGGAAAACTGGCTAGCCATATGTAGAAAGCTGAAACTGGATCCCTTCCTTACACCTTATACAAAAAGTAATTCAAGATGGATTAAAGACTTAAATATTAGACCTAAAACCATAAAAACCCTAGAAGAAAACCTAGGCAATACCATTCAGGACATAAGCATGGGCAAGGACTTCATGTCTAAAACACCAAAAGCAATGGCAACCAAAGCTGGAATTGACAAATGGGATCTAATTAAACTAAAGAGCTTCTGCACAGCAAAAGAAACTACCATCAGAGTGAACAGGCAACCTACAGAATGGGAGAACATTTTCGCAACCTACTCATCTGACAAAGGGCTAATATCCAGAATCTACAAAGCACTCAAACAAATTTGCAAGAAAAAAACAAACAACCCCATCACAAAGTGGGCGAAGGATATGACCAGACACTTCTCAAAAGAAGACATTTATGCAGCCAAAAAACACATGAAAAAATGCTCATCATCACTGGCCATCAGAGAAATGCAAATCAAAACCACAGTGAGATACCATCTCACACCAGTTAGAATGGCAATCATTAAGAAGTCAGGAAACAACAGGTGCTGGAGAGGATGTGGAGAAATAGGAACACTTTTACACTGTTGGTGGGACTGTAAACTAGTTCAACCATTGTGGAAGACAGTGTGGTGATTCCTCAAGGATCTAGAACTAGAAATACCATTGACCCGTTACTGGATATGTACCCAAAGGATTATAAATCATGCTGCTATAAAGACACATGCACACGTATGTTTATTGTGGCACTATTCACAATAGCAAAGACTTGGAACCAGCCCAAATATCCATCAATGATAGACTGGATTAAGAAAATGTGGCACATATACACCATGGCATACTATGCAGCCATAAAAAAGGATGAGTTCATGTCCTTTTTAGGGACATGGATGAAGCTGGAGGAACCATCATTCTCAGCAAACTGTCACAAGGATAAAAAACCAAACACCGCATGTTCTCACTCATAGGTGGTAATTGAACAATGAGAACACTTGGACACAGCAAGGGGAACATCACACACCGGGGCCTGTCCTGGGGTCAAGGGAGGGGGTAGGGAAAGCATTAGAGATATACCTAATGTAAATGACGAGTTAATGAGTGCAGCACACCAACGTGGCACATGTATATGTATGTAACAAACCTGCATGTTGTGCACATGTACCCTAGAACTTAAAGTATAATACAAAAATAGAAACAAAAATAAGGCAGGGTTATATCTACTTTAAGAAAAATTGACAGAATTTAAGATCTTGCAGTATCTTTACTCTGTTTTGCTAGTTCTGTTTTTCCTTCTTCTATTCTGATTTGGTTTCATTTTAGAGATAGCATATACTAATGGTACAAAACATAATTGAATACCAAATAAAAAGTAAATCTTTTTCTCACTATTTCTTGCATTCTTCATTCTCTGCTCTACCCTCAATACCAATTCCTGAAAGTAAACACTACTGTTTTCCTGTGTATCTCTCCATCAATATTCCATGCATAGACAAATATTTATAAATATTTAAATAAGCACACGTGTTCTTGTATGTAAGTATATATATTATATATATATACAATGTCCATATATTTATATATAGTGTATGTATGTTTATGTGTATCTGTATGTGTGTGTATATATGTGTGTGTGTGTGTCTATATATATATATATATATATATATATATATATATATATATATGGACATCTTTAAGTTTACCATGCATGGGTATACCTTTTTCCTATGCTATAATATCGTTATTACATAAATTATTTTTCTCGCCTCCAGTTGATGAAATTACATTATTTTTTGGGTATTGTGTTACTTTTTGCTATAGTAAACAATGTGTCCTTGGACACCCTTGCACTCTGAATATTTGTTTACTTGAGCCATATCCATAGAATAAATTCCTAGGAATTATTCCTTTGCTATTCATGTCTACATGAAACATGCTCTCAGTTGGATTTCCAAATCATGAGGTAAATAAATTGCAAGTAAATTATTTGAGATATTCATATATGATATAGGTAAGCAGACAAACAATTTTTGCCTGTATATTCATTTGGCCCAATTTTATGATCACTTCCTGTCACCAAGTTAAATGATTGTATAGCAGTCTGCATCAGTTATGAAAAATATACAAACCTTACATTGTTCTTGCAATCTGTTCATCTCATGCCTAGAGTCACAGCTTAATTTGAAATATAATCTTTTCTTTTGAAACTACAGCTTAATTGAAGAACACACTTTTAAAATGGTAGAATACGTTTAGAAATCATTTTACAGTTGTACTTGAGCATTCACATCTTGTGTGTTATTTTCTCAATATAACCAGGCTATGAACAAGCAAATGTCCATGTTATTTATTCCTTGGTAGAAAGGCTACTTAGTGCCAGAGCATAGCAAAACAGGAAGGGAAATGCTAAAATTAGCCTTGTTTCTCCTTCATCATTGATTTAATTTTGGGGGACATCAAAGGTATTAAGGACAACAGACTGGGAATTATCAAGATAAAAATGACATACCCAGAAAATACTGAATTCTCCAGTCCTCAAAAAGTCTTGCAGTTTATTTCATGCAATAAATGTTAAGAAAGAGGGAGAACTGGGGCAAGGACGAGGGATAACATTTCTTAAGACTCCCATCTGAAATGAATGATTAAGAGCATATGGAATAGACAGAATTAATAGCATCTGTGATCTCTGACTAAACTTGATGCTATAGTCAGTTTAAGGATTCTGGTGACACAGTTAATAATCAACTATTAAACAACAGTCAGGATACCAATCTTTATTTCATATACCATGAAAATTATGGAGTTCAAATAGCCTATTTTTAACTTTAAAAGGCATTTCTCCTTTATATTTTACTCATATGCTAATATGCATGATATGAAGATATATGAATAAGCGAATGAATGTGTGTTTATGGAACATATGAAAGCATAACTATGGCCTGTGACAATCAAAACACTTAACAAGGTATGTCTTCAATTTTTCTATCTGGACATTGGGAAAAATAGTAGGGAAAATGGTATTGTAAAAATAAATAGATAGGTTTGTGTAGGAATGTAAGTAAATATGCTTATAGACACAGTCTTTTAGTTTACTGCTATCTATATTTGACCTAAATTATATCTGGGTATTTCAGTTGGTTGCTTGCATTTAACACAGAATCAATTTAAATTCCAATAGCCTGAATTACTAATTCTGAAAAATATACCTCTCCCATCCTCCGTTTCCTCCGGTGTAAACAGAGCATAGTAAAACCTAGGGGAAACGTCTTGATTAAATGATATATAGCTCTATGTTTGGTCTACATTTATTAACCAATTAATAAAAACAAATTGTGTTCATCTTCATTTATTTCATATTTCTCAATTAAAATTATATGCAAAGCATTTCAATAGGTACTACAAGGTAAAGAAAAGTTAATCCACAGTTCACAATTGTTTTAGGTATTATATTCTGATAAGCCTTTGTAAGTTTTCGTTAAGACTTAGGAAAAAAATGAAGATACAGAACAGGTTATCTTTTTACTTCTACAAGTAAAGCATATCTCCACTGGCATATAAAGTGAGTGGTGAAAAAAAATGAGAACAAGAAGTTCTCATGTAAATAATAATATTGTCAATATTTGTTTCAATTTTTTTTTTTTTCTTTTTGAGATGGGGTCTTGTTCTGTCACCGCAGCTGGAGTGCAGTGGCACAATCTCAGCTCACTGCAACCTCCGCCTCCCAGGCTCAAGCAATCCTCCGCCTTATCCTCCTGAGTAGCTGGGACTACAGGCGTGTAATCATCATGCCTGGCTAATTGTTTGTATTTTTTGTAAAGATGGGGTTTCCCTATGTTGCCCAGGCTGATCTGGAACTCCTGGGATTAAGCAATCTTCCCACCTTGGCCTCCCAGAGTACTGGGATTGCAGGTGTGAGCTACCGTGCCCAGGCTATTTGTGTCAATTTATATGGAAATAAATCTTAAATATAATCAGCCTTTACAAGGCAGTTTGGAGTATGTTGCACTCCCAGTTCTATAGCTAATCAGAAGATGAAGAAGCTATGCTGTTCTTTCATTGCCTCAGTTTCCTCATAAGAGTGCATGGTAAGATGACCTGTAAGATCTGTGTTGCTGCTAAAAAAACATAGTCTGCATACATCCATGCCATTAGTGTTCTTACTTAAAGAATTGTCATTTCTGCAATAATCAATCACAAAGTGTTAGGAAATTATTAATAACTAAAAATGTAACCTCTCCTTTTACCACAGAAGGAAATTAAAACCCAGAGAAGCCAAGTGAAATTGGCCAAAAAGCAGTTTATCCATGCAGAACCATGTCAATGACCCAAATCAAGTTACTAATAATCATGTCCTTTTGAATTTTCTAGATTTTTAAAAAATATATAACATCTATATAACTTATTATTCACCTGGACCTTTACTTTTGGATGAGTGCTTTGCAAATCTTCCTTTTATGTATTTGTATAGATTGTGTTTGTAATCGGAAGTTTTCAAAAATAGCATTACATAGTTTTCTTTACATTTATTAAAATGGGCTTTTAATTAAGTACACCCAAGTACAGTTCCCTAGGTGATCATGATATGCTGGTAATTGTGAGAAGTGTGAGAATTCAAGAGTACATCATCTTTCCTGATAAGCAACAATGAAAATAAGAAGATGGTAGTTCTAATATACTAATGTTTAGAGTTATTAAAGATGAGACTATTTAGTAACATCACTGATTTTTAAGCTAAAAAAAATTTCATTTAATTGTCTCTTTCCAACTGACAAATTTGGTGGTTTATAATGCTGAAAATATTTTGGAATTTTTTTGGACTTGTCTTCAGAGACTATATCATATCTGTTTAAATGACCTTTATACTAGGAAACTTTGTATTCTAAGTGTGTATGAAATGTAGAAACAGTCAGGTAGGATGAATGTAGTTGGTTAACTTTGGGCATAATAACATTTTGGCTAAAAATGACGTGACTACATCGTGAGGATGGATGGTCTTAAGATAGTTTATAAGATCCCTCTAACAACATTTTAAAAGCTTAGAAACAGAAGTGTAACTAGAGACCTACATATTGAATATTTTAGTACAGTCTTTAGCAGAAAACGTATAAGATAAATAGTGAACAGTAAGCTATGTTTAGTTAGCATGAAGCGTATTTAGGTGAGCGACACCCTTTGACTTGTGTTCTGTTAGTTCTACGTTGAATAAACGCATAGTCAATCAGGCACACAGATCACATTTGCTATATATCTGTTAACATAAAATTATTGTGCAAACATAATGATCTGTTAATACTCAAGTTAGATTATGAAGGAAGAACAATGATTTCAAGGAAAGGAATACAACAGGTCCTCAAGTAATATCATTTCATTCAACATTGTTTTATTGTAACATTGATGAGAAAATAAATAAATTGCTAGCCTTGGCTACTCTCTGTGAGATGTGAACCCTGAAAATTTGAGACAGGTCTCAGTTAATTTAGAAAGTTTATTTTGCCAAGGTTTAGGACACACGCCCATGATACAGCCTCAGGAGGTCCTGATAACATGTACCCTTGGTGGTCATAGCACAGTTTGGTTTCATACATTTTAGGGAGACATGAGACATCAATCAACATAGGGAAGGTGAACATTGGTTTAGTCTGGAAAGGCAGGACAACCGGAAGCAGAAGTAGGAAGACTCGAAGTGGGTAGGGGGCTTCCAGGTCACCGGTAGATAAGATAAATTTTTTGAGGCATTATTTTGAGTTTCTGATTAGCTCCTCCAAACGAAGCAATCAGATACGCATTTATCTCAGTGAGCAGAGGGGTAACTTTGAATAGAATGGGAGGCAGGTTGGCCCTAAGCAGTCCCAGCTTGACTTTTCTCTTTAGCTTAGTGATTTGGGGACCCCAAGATTTATTTTCTTTTCACAGTGGAGTTTGCATGTTCTCCCCGTGTTTGCATAGATTTTCTCTAGTACTTGGGTTTCCTCCCACATCTTAAAGCTGTGCACGTTGGCTTAATTGGTATGTCTAGGTGTTCCCGCTCTGCATGTGCATGGGTGTGTATGTGTGAGTGCACCCTGTGATGGGATGACATCCTGTCCCAGGGCTGGTTCCCGCCTTGTGCCCTGAGCTGCCAGAATGGGCCCAGTCATCCTTGACCCTGAACTGGAATAAGCAGGTTATAAAATGAATGAATAAATGAATACAAATTATTGTAAAATAAAAATTTATAAAGTGTATGAAGAAAGTAAATCATGTAAATGCAAGACAATAAACAATGCTGTACAAAAGTGCACAGGGAGTCTGCCATGTTTGTGATTGTTTTTGACATGCATAGTGGTAGAAGATGCTCCTGACAATTTTCACTGTGCAAACATTGATTCCTTGATTTAACCCACCATCATGACAACCAGTGACACTCACTGATTCACCAAAACCTGGATAAATAATTATTTACTGGAGAGGCTGAGGTGTCAGGATTGCTTGAGCCCAGGACTTCAAGGCTGCAGTGAGCTATGATCATGCCACTGCACTCCAGCCTGGGTGACAGAGCAAGACATTGTCTCTAAAAAAAAAAATTTTGTAAAAATAATCATCTCACTTGTTTTTATCAGTCTTTCTTAAAGGTATGTATAGGTCACACTTAATTCAGTGTTTAATATTAGAAGTATTTAGGTCTTTATTTAGAAGCTTGGTCATTATTTTGTGACCAGAAACATGCCATAGGAAACTTAACTCTTTTCTGTATCAATTAATCTATGGTAACGTTGGTTTCGTGATACTTTGTTTTGCTTAAATTTGCAGTTTCCAAGAACCTATTGACGATATTAAGTGAGGACATATTGTATAGTCAAATGCTCCACCATCTTCTTTTGGTTTAAAAAAAAATGGCAGTAACTAGAGATTTTAACACCACTGCTTTGGAAAAGCAATACATTAATACATCTCATTCAAGTTTTGGGCGGAAGAAGAAAGAAAAACTAAGTTAACTAAGTTGAGCTAGTGTAAACAAACTTTGAAATTGTAAAGGCATTTTGGAGAACTCATTGAACCTAAGAGCGGTACCTACAGTTGGACCTCACAGGGACTGTGTGCATTCTTCTCTAGTAACACACCTCTGCTTCACTGCCCTCATGGCTACCACCTTTCTATGTCCACTTCAGTCGACCAGCTTAGACAGTCATGGAACATCAAGGAATTCAGTGTAGATGATTGGCTCAGCCTGGGCCAGGCTTCTCCCCTGATCAAATCAGCTGTGGCCAGGGGAGCAACGTCAGGGAGTACACAGAGCACACTGAGCCCACTCTGCATGTGGTGGGAGGAGGGTTAAGAGGCAGGGTTTGGAAAAGTGGTGCTCATGAGCTAGGCATGTGTCCAAAAATGTGCCTACCACACTACATTAAAATAAAATTCAAGTAAAACTTGAAATGATCTAGTCAACACAAATCTTACGTTTGGCCTATGTAATGTTTCTAGAATAATTAAATGTTGTTCCATTACATTCTAGTATTTCTAGTCCATAGCTTTAAAAATGATATATTACAGGAAATACTTCTCTAGAGTATATTTCACTGATCATATTCTTTTAAGAAGAAACTTAAATTATTTTTTATTTATAATTGGCAAAAGCTTATGACATTTGAAGCTTGTTTTACTTGACCAAGTATTCAGTAATTCAGCCACTCTGGGCCTTGAGCTCTTTGGGACAGAAGCACTGCATGTATAAATCTAACAATTACACTTGTCTCAGTCTTATCTGAGCCTGTGGTCAAGGCCAGACAGCTGCTGACAGGTTGAGTAATTCTAACTGATGGAACTAATGTCCTTCTGCGTAAAAGGAGACATTTTGAAAATGTCTCAATCTTTATCATGATGAATCAACTTAGAGTCATTTACCAATCTGTACCCTCCTCTTTGACTCTTCCACCTGATGCACCACCAAGTTACAATGTTACGTGGATGCACACAAGCATCTATCCAACATAAATAATTAGTACTTTTGTTTAGAAGATGGATTAATCAATGATTCTTGCTTTGTATGAATTTTCATTCTTTAACAGGCAGTGTTGATTACCCCAGCAACAACACTTTACACAACCCCACTTATTTGAGTCTGCATCCCTATATTAATTATAGAAAGAAAAAAAAAGTTGGATCTAGTAATTTTTAAAAATGAATTAGAACAAAGTTACATAAGCAACAACTCAAAACATGCTTCATAATTACAGATATAAGCAGATGTACATAGAGATATGGAGTGCTGGCAGGAAATAAAATTCAGAGACACAAATCTCTAAGTAGCCAAACATTTTTATCCTTCCCTAGTTTAGCCTAATACTAATCCCTCAAGGCTAAGTTGGTACAGATACAATCTTACTCAAAAGCCTCAGTAAATGAAACATCTGAAAGCCTTCCCACAAACATTAGGAATGCTTATTTTTCAAATAGAAAAGTGTTTATCTTTTGTCTTTCACACTGTCTGACCTCCTAATAAGAGATTTAAGAAGAGGCAGTCACATTTTCCAGCATTGACTATGTATGTGCTCAGCACTTTACATGTAATATCTCATTTAATCTTTATAATAACCTTGTTGTATACATGCAACTGAGGCTCTGAAAATGTTGTGACTTGCCCAAGATTATCCACTTAAAGTATAACATTAATGAGTATGAATGAGTTATATAGACATATAATAATATAGACATAATATATAATTCATTCATACTCACACTCTTTCTACCATACAAAATTGAGAAGGAGGATTTATCCAGGCAATAGGTATTACTGTTTGAAATATGTATGGCATGACATTCAATATTGTTACTGTACTAAGTGATAATTAAATATAAGCATTCCTTATGGAAAGAAGACACTAGAAGACTTAGATCCAAGTTAGGTGTGGGATTTGGAGCCAACATAACATTTATAGGCCTCACTTTTGTTACTCTTCTTTATTTAATGTATCCCCTCATCCCCCTTCACTCTACACACTTGTACCATTTATATGTTTTATCTCAATAAGAAATAACAAATATAAGATGTGATGTAAATATAATATAAAAGAAATATTGCCCTTAATTATTTATGTCCCACGTATTTGGAAACTAAGGTTCAAGAAAGTAAATACCACCCCATCTCTTTCACTGCTGTATCCCCAGCACCTACACTGGTCTGTGAAATTTAGTAAGCAATAAATATTTGTCATGTGAATGAACAAAAGGGAGAGAGTATAAACTGGGAAACATGGACCACAAAATGAACCCAACTATAGTACTTTCTCTCTGTGTGATCATTTTCTGTTTATTTGTCTACACCTTCCACTGGACACTGAGATCAAGGTTGTCTTCAACGTTATTTCCCCACTAGAACAGTATCTGGCCCTGCCATATGATAGGCCCTCAATAAATAAAAATGGTCAAAAAGCTTGAAAATATAGGGCTCTTTATTTCATTATCACCTGGAAGTTAATGTGGGAAGTAGGTTTGCATATCAGAGTATGTTTCGTCAAAGACACATTTACAAAACAGTCATAGAAGATTGTAACTGAGAGTAAATCAGAGCAAATTAAGGCAAATAAAAAATACAGAAACTCAACTAAATATTTCCCTGTGTTTCCAGACTTTTGAGGTATCCTGAATTTCTTGGATAAGAATGAAATTCTTATGAAAGAATGAATGTATGAACTAACTTAAAAAAAATCAAAACTAATTATTAAGTAGATCCTGGCTTTTTGTTGGTCGGTAACTTATTGCCTAAGCCAGGTGAGTTTGTGTTCTGTGCCATTAAAGAAGAGCCTGTTCATTTTATGTTGTTTTCTTCCTTAGTCTGTGAATTTCTGGTACGTGCTGGTGATGAATGATGAGCACACACAGAGGCGATATCTGCTGTTTTTCCTTCTGAGTTGGGGACTACCAGCTTTTGTGGTGATTCTCCTCATAGTTATTTTGAAAGGAATCTATCATCAGAGCATGTCACAGATATATGGACTCATTCATGGTGACCTGTAAGTACATCCAGGCAACACATTGCCCTAGCTTTCATGTACCTAAGCAGATTTTGTTGCCATAAGAGCTGTGATTGAATAAGTAACAGGAAGATCTTTGCTTTTCTGCCACAGTGTCTGAAGCTCTGCTTACTCTAATTACTCTTTTAAATAGGAAACTATGGCCTCTCAAGTTTCTTTGGTAGATGCAGTTTTCTCAAGTGAGTTGGTGTATCAACCAGTTCATGGTAATTTGTACCTTAGCATTTAGTTTATTAGATTGAAGCAAACTAATATTTAGCAAAATCAGGGCACTATGAAATTTTTGATGAAGAATTTGTGAAAACAGTTAGAGTGTGGCACATTCTCTAAGCAGTGTGTTTTTGGTGAGGGGGGGATGGCAGCCACCATCACCCATAAGATCCCTGAATACTGAACGACTGCATCACAGTGAATGGAGAGTGTCTGCAGAAGTGCATAGGAACAAGACAAGATCAACTTGGTCTTAGATATTCTTGTTAAAATACCCTTTTAATCTTGAAATCTTAATACTTTTTTATGTACATTTGCATATATATATGCATTATATATATATAAAATGCATATATATAATGCATATATATATAAAATGCATATATATAATGCATATATATAATGCATATATATATATAATGCATATATATATATATATATATATGTGACTTAATCCTAAATCTGGTATCTTGTAGCTTTGAGGACCACTGAGCCCCTCTTAATAGCTCCACATGTAGGGGGTGGAAAAACACTTTGCAATAATAAAGCTCAACCAACTCTTGGTATAAGGAAGAGAAAAAGTAAAATTCTAAATAAGAAAAAATAGCCTATTCACAGTCTTATGAAGACAGTATTACTTAATTATCCCGCAAGTTATTATGAAGATAAAATTAGCTAGTAGACATGAAAAATATTGAAAGTTAAAGTACTATATCAGCAGTCATTTTAATAGAATTATTGCTTCTGATCAATTATAGACTTAATAAATACTTGTTATTGATGTATACAAATGTATTTCACACATAGGCAATCACAGACACATACCCCATACCACATTCAGATAAAGGAGGCTAGCTATGTAAAACACACACCTAAACACACAAACGTACACAAACATGCAAACACAATACACACACTAACATACTATATATTTTTGTAATTCTGTCTTTTTATTGAAATTCAAAAGACTCCCTAATACTGATTATTTTATAATATTATAATGTATTTTATGCATATACAAGTCTATATTCCTGTAATCTTCTAAAAAGGAACGATGGCATCTTTCAGAATTATATTATGATTTTTTACATTTTACTATCCGTTTCATTAATTTAAATCTTGGACTGCCAGGATTAATTTCAGAAAATTCTACATCATTCTTTGTGACATGCAAAGTAACCATGAAGCAAGCCGTGGTGGCTAGCAGATCATTCTTTTCATGAGCTCCCTGGCAAGACAGGACTTATTTAATTTTAGCATTACATGTATACCCATCCAGCCTTGCTAAATGGACCCAATGAATGTAATATTAATTAGAAAAAACTATCTTGATCCTTTAAAAAGGATTTTTAAAGGGAGAAATAAACTATGATCAAAGAATGTCCAAATGAACTTACTCAAAGTATTTGCCTTCTTAAGCTTTTGGCAAATGTTCTCTATGACCAACTAAATTATGGTAAGTGAAACGTAAAATATAGTTACTTCTACCTGGTTTTAATCTTAAAGAATTGTTAGACCAGAGGCCCGGCGTGGTAGCTCACACCTGTAATCCCAGCACTTTGGGAGGCCGAGACAGGCTGATCACAAGGTCAGGAGATCCAGACCATTCTGGCCAACGTAGTGAAACCCTGTCTCTACTAAAAATACAAAAATTAGCCGGGCGTGGTGGCACATACCTGCAGTCCCAGCTACCTGGGAGGCTGCGGCAGGAGAATCACTTGAACCCAGGAGGCGGAGGTTGCAGTGAGCCAAGATCACACCACTGCACTCCAGCCTGGGTTACAGAACAAGAGTCCGACTCAAAAAAATAAAAATAAAAATTATTAGATGAGCGTGTCTAATCTTTGCATTACAGGTTACTTTTCTCCTTAATTCACAAAGAATATTCCTAAGTCATTCCCATATGAATTTATTCTAGCTTGTAAAAATTCTGTATCTTTAATATTTCTTCAATTTTAATATAAGGTTATAAACTGATATATTATTTATACTAAAATATTTTATACTTATATCATTATTTTAAAGCATGCCATTTCTCTAGAGGTCATGATAGATTTATGGTTGTATGAACTAATGGCTCATCTGTTGGGCAGTGGTTACTTCATAGTATTTTGCTTGTCTTCTAGGCTCTTCCCTAGAAGAATTTAAAAATTCTTAGCTCATTATGGAAGAGCTAAGAATTTTTAAAAATGCCTCAAGGGGAAAATCTCCAAGTGTCTTGTTCACTTCTTTCTGGAACGTGTTTTCTCAAGTTCTCTTTCCTGCCAGCCCTGAAGTCTAATTTTTGTCTCCTTAGCTCTTTGAGATTGCCAGATAATTCGCTGGCTTTCCTGACTCTCAGCATCTTTCCTCATCCTGGATTTTCAGTCTCCCTTTCTTCTCCAAGTATTAATAGGCAGATACCTTGGAGGGAAAAGTGGTATGCTGAATGTAGCGCTGATTTCAATGAGCTTCTCTTCTTTACAAGCTTGGCCTCTCAGTCTTGGCTGCCTCAACAGCTTTACAGTGCCTTCAAACAAATGATTTTGTTTGGTTGATTTTGCTTTAATTTTATTTTTTCTGATTAGATGGAATTATAAATCATGTATAAGCTATTTCATTAAACATAGTTCAGTATTTTAAGATGGATTTTATAGATAGTGTGAATGTCTGCATTTTAAATAGTAATACCCTGGTTAAGTGTTACTGATTAAATATAGCCAAAGTCCAAAATTTTACCAAATTTATATAATCTAGGGTTAAATTTCTTATGGAAAGCAGTGAAAATACTTTAAATACTGGTGTTTTCTAAGTGCTGACTTTGGTCTACTTTTCCCCATGTACATTGTTATCTATTCTTATGGCTTGCCATTTTCTGTATGATAACCCCTGAAGTTGTGTCTCTAGCCTGTAAACACTTTTCTGAGCTCCATACCCATATTATATATTCAAATGTCTTATAAACATCTTTACCAGAGTGACACACAGCTATTTCATATTTAGTATGTTTAAAATTGGTATCCTAAAATGCTTTGACCCACATTCTCTATGAAATGTCCACTATCCACCCACATACACAGGCTGTGAACCCAAGTTATTTTCTACTTCTTTCACCTTACACTCAATATTCTATAATCATGAATTATTTTCTAGTCTAACTCCTAAATGTTTGTTTTCCTAATCCAGTTTCTCATTTCAACCATCATCTCTTATTTCATCACCATCTCTTCAGTTCAGCCTCTGTCTTCTTTGGTATGTTGGGTTGCCTCCTAACTTGTGCCCCTATCTATAATTTCTTCATTTTATCATCTATCCATTAAGTTCTGAAATATGCAAATGATCATATTACTCTGATGCTTAAAGCCCAATGGTTGCCTTTCGTTACCTTCAAGGTCATAGCTTGATAGGTCATCCGTGGTTTGACACTAAACTGCTGAACCAGCTTTTTAAAAATCATTCTTCCCACTCTCCTCCCTTGTTTTCCTTTGTAACTGAATTGCTTGATGTTTCCCATGATCTCTTTTTTTTTTTTTTTTTTGTTTTTAGACGGAGTTTCACTCTTGTTGCCCAGGCTGGAGTGCAATGGCACGATCTCGGCTCACCGCAACCTCTGCCTCCTGGGTTCAAGCGATTCTCCTGCCTCAGCCTCCTGAGTAGCTGGGATTACAGGCATATGCCACCACACCCGGCCAATTTTTTGCATTTTTAGTAAGGACGGGGTTTCTCCACATTGGTCAGGCTGGTCTTGAACTCCCGACCTCTGGTGATCCGCCCACCTCGGCCTCCCAAAGTGCTGGGATTACAGACATGAGCCACCGCGCCCAGCCATGATCTCTTATTTGTATACCTTTGAATATATCTTATATCTCAAATGCCTTTCTTTCATTTGTCTACCTACAAAGTCCCTATTTTTCCTCGAAGCATCAACTTAAATATCAACTTAGTAAGGTGTCTGTTTTCAGATTAAAACGCTACCTCTTATATATAGCCTTGGTAGACTCATAACCTTTCATAAATCCTAAGATTGTATTAATTATACTATATTGAAAATATTTGTTTATGCCAGCCATGTAACTTGAAATTCACCCTGGAGAACAGTGATTACTTACAGACTCTATGGAAAGGGTTGGTAAGTTTATCCCTTAGTGGAAATATCTAAACTAGAAAAAGGAAGGCCTTAACAATCCAAAGTAAATTTACACAAATGAGAGTTTAGAAAAAACTTTCGTGTTTCCTCTACACAATAACATACACATACACAATAAAGATTTCATACAACAATATGATTAGTAAAGATATCTAATATATTTAGAGGTCACCAATGATGTGTCTCAGTATTTTAAACACTACATGAGGCATGTCAAATCTTGTAAGAAAGAAATTTTCTTATATGTACATAAGAGATCAAATTCTAATTTACCAGGACAAATGTATTTTTCAACCTAGATTTAAATTGCACAACCTGATTTGGAGAAAAGCCAAAAGTACCTACAAAATTTAAAATGTACTTTTTTCTATAAAGTAGAAAACCCAATAAAGATTTAATATTGCTGCTTTGTCACTGAACTAGATGATGCTATGGATCTATGAGGAATCATACTCTACTCAAAGTTAATAGCAGGAGGCACCTGCACTTCAAACTTTTCTAAAGCAGCGTTCCCCAACCTTTTTGGCACCAGGGACCAGTTTTGTGGAGGACAGTTTTCAGTTTTTTCACAGATGGGGCCTGGGGGTGGGAAGTGGTTTTGGGATGAAACTGTTCCACCTCAGATCATCAGGCATTAGTTAGATTCTCATAAGGAGCACTCAACCGGGATCCTTCACATGCACAGTTCACAATAGGGCTCACACTCCTATGATAATCTAATGTCTCCACTGATCTGACAGGAGGCAGACCTTAGGCGGTAATGCTGGCTCTCCCACTGCTCACCTCCTGCTGTGCAGCCCTGTTCCTAATAGGCCATGGGCAGGTACCAGTCCACGGCCCTGGGTTTGGAGACCCCTAAAGGATATATTCATCGCTTTTGAAATTAGTGCTAGAAATGCTTCCAACTTCCTATCTTATAATTGAACAGTGCTTAAACTAAAACAAAGGCAAAAGTAAATGAAATGTGCCCCTGAATGATTGCTATTGGTTACCAGAAGTAACTCTATTGAGAGTACTTGGAAGTAGTCTCTATTGAGTAGTTTTATATTGAATGTCTTTGGAAGTAGTCACCTAGTTTTCTTGGGACAGATTCTTGGCTACTTTAGGTAAAGAAAACAAGCAAAAGGAGACCTTATCATGCAAAGTGTAGGGAGGGGAAAAGAGAATATAAGAAGAGTCAAGACCCAGGGTGGAAGTAAAGGGAATGTGGTCCTGAGGAATGTTCATACATAGAGAATATGCCTTTTATCTGGAACCCCAGTTATGTGAATATTGATAGAGTGATTGGAATGAGTGTCAAAGACATGCCATACAGAGGTGAGAGGACAATGAAGACATTACTTTGATCTCAATATTCTAACTTCTAAGCAACCCCAACACATTAATAAATGTCAATAACAGGAAAAATGACACAATAAAGATGATAGGTTGTTTTGTACTTCCAAAATGCCTGCTTTTTTTCATCCTTGCTAATTCATATGAATTCAAGCTTAAGAAAAATCAGCAAATAACTTATCGAATAATGACTATATACAAAGGCTTAAGTGAATTCTCTTATGTCTAAGCTTAGAATTTGATTGTAATGAAAAAATTGCATAATTTCATAACTTAATTTTAAAATTGATTACAGTTTTTTAGTTTTTTTGTTGTTTGTCTTTAATTTGTAGAGACAAGGTCTTGCTGTGTTGCCCAGGCTAGTCTCAAACTCCTGAGCTCATGCAATTTTCCCACCTCCCAGAGTGCTAGGATTACAGGCATGAGCCATCATGTCCAGCCTAGTTTTTTAGTATTTCAGTTTTTTGGTATTTGAGCATTATGTTTTACTTTAGATACACTAAACAAATCTTTATTATAACCTACTCTGATTATCCTGCTTCTGAACTGAATTACCAGTTTTGCTAAATCCTCTGAAAACAATCTAATTTTGCAAGCTATATTAGAAGAAATGTTATTAATATAGAGGACAAATCTCTATTCTAAATTAGAACTAAGTAGAAGTAATTGTACTGTATGGGAAATATGATATCATATGAGAGTCTTTATTTTCATTAAATTACTTTAAAGGAGAATCATGAAAAAAAATGTTTGTTAGAGAGCACATTTACTTATTGTCTGAGGAGTGAAAAAAGTCAGCATACATCTTTGAAAAGGAATGTTGTCAGGATCTCTTCATGCATTTGCTCAGGTAGGGATATATTACTGCCTGTGGGTGCACATGCACACACATACAGAAACACAAGTACATCCACATAAAAATAGCAACCTTAGACTACCATTTTCTATCTATTCAGACCTTAAAATTAAAAAATCTTGAAAGTATGCTTCCCCACGAAGTTTTCTTGGGATAATGGAATCTAAGGGTTAGAAAATGTCTAGCTTGCTTTAATAAAGTTTCCCACACATCCTTAAAACATAATTCAAATTCTTATTCAAAGGCTTGTTAGCTCCTTCAAATTTTTATTCTAAACAAGCTCAGTATATCTGACTTTTTATGGTGATTAATTATACAGTTTATTCTGCTAATACTTTGTTCTCTTAGTTTTTTACAGTACTATCACTCTAAACCACAACCTTAGCTTTTCTGATTACTGCTTTGTCTCTCTGAGAAAAATCCAACTAATGTTTTGAGTTATATCTCTCTTGGCTTCCCTTAGTTCCTGGATCCTCTTTGCACACAAGGTGGAACCTAGGTGTAAAAAGAACTTTATCAAGCTTTTAATCCAATCTCCATGTAGTTCTTGAGTAACCTTCACAGCATTGCTGACATTCTTTCACTTTATGTTTGAACTCTTCCGTGAGAAAGAACACACTTTCTCCCAAGACTTCTTTGTGTAGAATAGGAAACTATCTCTTTCAGATTCTGGTTTAATATCTAATTGCTGGGTTCATTGCAAACAAGCAAAATAATGGCTCAAGTTCCCCAATACCACATGATACTCCTTTAAATATTTCTCCCAGTTCTCTTTTCCAAGCTAAACATTTCTGATTGGTTTATATAGTTTTTCACACAACATCTCTTCACTATTTTGATAGATCTCTTCTAAACTTGTTTTATGTCAATTCTTCTTTTTACCTTTTATTTTAAGAATTTTAAACTTATAGAAAAATTGCAAAAATTATACAGAGTTTACATATACCTTTTATCCAGTGTGCATACATACTTACATAATTATAGCACAATGATCATAAGTAGGAAATTAACAATGATAAAACCCTTTAAACTGCAGACCTTGTTCAAATTTCACCAGTTTTCCCCCAATGTCTTTTTTCTTCTCTGAAATCCAGTGCACTCTGTCCCATTATCTTTAGTGCTTGTGTGTCCTTGGTCTTCAATCTGACAATTTCTCTGTCTTTCCTTAGTTGTCACTTTTTTTTTTTTGACGGAGGCTTGCTTTGTTGCCCAGGCTGGAGTGTAGTGGCGTGATCTTGGTTCACTGCAACCTCCGCCTCCCGGGTTCAAGTGATTCTCCTGCCTCAGCGTCCCGAGTAGCTTGGACTGTAGATACGCACCACCATGCACAGCTAATTTTTGTGTTATTAGTAGAGACAGGTTTTCACCATATTGGCCAGGCTGGTCTGGAACTCCTGATCTTGTGATCCACCCGCCTCAGCCTCCCAAAGTGCTGGCATTACAGGCATGAGCCACCATGCCCTGGCGGTTTTCACTTTTAAACAGTACTGGTCAATTGTTTTATAGAATAACTCCAAACTTGTCTAATGTTTTTTTCAAGATTAGATGGTATTTACACATTTTTGTCTAGAATGACACAGAGTGTTAAAGTACAAGTTTTTTCATATGAACATATGTTTTCAATTCTCTTGAGTATATGTCTAGGAGTGGAATTTGTTGGGTCATATGATTTAACTTGCTGGTTTCAAGTATCTCGTTGTCTTTGGCTTTCAACAGTTTATATATCTAGGTATGGGTCTCTCGGAGTGGAGTCTGTTAAACTTCTTGGATGTGTGGATTAATGTTTTTAATCAGTTTGGGGAGTTTTCAGCCATTGTTTTATCAAATATCCTTTCTCCTCCTCTCCTCTGAGTCTTTTATTATGCATATATTGGTACATTTGATGCTGTTCCACAAAAATCTAAGGCTATGTTAATTTTTTTTGTTCTATTTTTTTTCTGTTCCTCAGATGTGGTAACCACAATTGACCTGTCTTCACATTTACCAATTTTTTTTTCTTCTTCCTGGTTAAATCTGTTGTTCGGCATCATTAGTGAAATTTTCATTTTGGGTATTGTACTTTTCTTTTCTTTTTTTTTTGGAGACAGAGTTTCACTCTTGTCATCCAGGCTGGACTGGAGTGCAATGACATGGTCTTGGCTCACTACAACCTCTGCTTCCCAGGTTTGAGCAATTCTCCTGCCTCTGCCTCCCAAGTAGCTAGGATTACAGGCACCCACCACCACACCCAGCTAATTTTTATATTTTTAGAAGAGATGGGGTTTCACCATGTTGGCCAGGCTGGTCTCGAACTCCTGACCTCAGGTGATCTGCCCACCTCTGCCTCACAAAGTGCTGGGATTACAGGCGTGAGCTGCCATGCCCAGCCTAGTTATCGTACTTTTCAATTCAAGAATTTCTATGTGGTTCTTTTTTATGATTTCTATCTCTTTATTGATATTTTCTATTTGATGTCATTCTCATATGCTCATTTAGTTATATAGACATAGTTTCTTTTATGTTTTGAACATAATTAAAATAGCTAATTTAAAGTATTTGTTCAGTAAATCTAACATCTGGGTTGCCTGAGGGGTAGTTTCTATTCATTATTTTCTTGTGTATACATCATACCTTCTTGGTTTTTTGCATATTTTGTAAATTTTTGTTGAAAATTGGACATTCTATGTGGAAAATTTAGAAATCGTAAGTTTTTCTCTCAGGGTTTGTTGTTTCTGTTCACAGTAGTAGTTGCTGTTTATTGACTTTTCTGAATTTACAGATTTAATTTCATATATCTATATTCTTTGTCACACGTGGCCACTGACATCTCTGTTTCATTAATTTAGTGGTCAGCTAATGATTGAACAGAGATTTCCTTAAATGCCTGTAATGAAGAAATCTCCTAGTCTTTGCCAGAAGGCTGTATGTGCATGTTGGGGCATGACTTCAACACTCTCTTAGGAAGTTAGTAACTGCCTTAGCCTTCACATTATATATACCCTCAAAGTCAACCAGTGGTGAGAGAGCCTAGGGCCTTCTCAGGTCTTTCCTGAACGTGGGCAAAGCCTCAAGCATGCACATGACATTTTAAATTCCCAGGAATGTATTGGAGCTTTCCAAAGCTTGTGTATATCTTATGCTCCAGCTTTTCTTTTAAGCTTTTGAGGTTTTTTGCTCCATTGTTGTTATCCACTGGCTCAGATAGCCATGATGTTAAATCACTTGCTTTTAGTTGTTTTTAACAAATAACTCCCTGTCACCTTACCCTAGACCCAAGGAATAGATTTTTTGCATTGGCTGAACTCTGAGATACGTGAAATACAGAAAGCCTTGCAAGTTGGGATTTTCTTTGGGACTGAAGCTTTGAAAGAGCTCCAGCTTCATTTTGCTCCCCAAACCTCCTCCCCTGTGGGTGCCAGAGTGTACCCAGAATGCGGGCTATTTTTCAAGGCTATATGAGTCTAGAGAGTCTTCCCAGCTGTGCCTTCTGTACAGCCTGTGGAACTGTGAGTTAATTAAACCTATTTTCTTCATAAATTACCCAGCCTCAGGTTGTTTTTTATAGGAGTGTGAGAATGGACTAATATAGAAAATTGGTACCTGGAGTGGGGCATTGTTATGAAGATACCTGAAAAGGTGGAAGCAACTTTGAAATGGGGTAACAGGCAGAGGTTGGAACAGTTTGGAGGGCTCAGAAGACATGAAGATGAGGGAAAGTTTGTAACTTTCTAGAGATTTGTTAAATTATTGTGACCAAAGTGCTGATAGTGATATAGACAGTGAACTCCAGGCTGAGGTGGCCTCAGATGGAGATAAGGAACTTACTGAGAACTGGAGTAAAGGTCACTCTTGCTAAGCTTTAGCAAAGAGACTGGTGGCATTGTGCCCCGACTCTAGGGATCTCTGGAACTTTGAAATTGAGAGAGATGATTTAGGGTACCTTGCAGAAGAAATTTTTAAGCAACAAAATGTTCAAGATGTGACCTGGCTGCTTCTAAAAGCCTATGCTCATTTGCATAAAGAAATGACCTGAAATATTTAAAAGGGAAGCAAAGCATAAAAGTTTGGAAAATTTGCAGCCTGGCTATGAGGTAGAAAAGAAAAACCCATTTTCAGGGGAGAAATTCAAGCCAACTGCAGAAAATTGCATAAGTAAAGAGGAGCTGAGTCTTAATAGCTAAGACAATGGGGAAAATGCCTCCTAGGCATTTCAGAAAACTTCACAGCAGCCTATCCCATTACAAGCCCAGAGGCCTAGGAGGGAAAAATGGTTTTGTGGGCCAGGCTCAGAGCCCCACTGCTCTGTGCAGCCTCAGGACATGATACCCTGCATCCCAGCCCTTCCAGCTCCAGCTGTGGCAAAAAGGGCCGCAGATATGTCTCAGGTCACTGCTCCAGAGGGTGCAAGCCATAGGAATCCTTGGCAACTTCCACGTGGTATTAAGCCTGCGGGTGCACAGAGTACAAGAGTTGAAGCCTGGGAGACTCCAACTAGATTTCAGAGGATGTATGGAAATGCCTGGATGTCCAGACAGAAGTCTACTGCAGGGGTAGGACCCTCATGGAGAACCTTTACTAGGGCAGTACAGAGGGGAAATGTGGGGTTGGAGTCCCGACACAGTGTCCCCATTGGGACACTGCCTAGTGGGGCTGTGACGAGAGGGCTACTGTTCTGCAGACCCCAGAATGGTACATCTGTTGACAGTTTGCACCATGTGCCTGGAAAAGCAGCAGGCACTCAATGCCAGCCCATGAAAGCAGCTGTGGAGACTGTACCCTGCAGAGCACAGGGTCAGAGCTGACCAAGGCCTTGGGAGCCCACGCCTAGTGTCAGTGTGGCCTGGATGTGAGACACAGAATCAAAAGAGATTATTTTGGAGCTTTAAGATTTAATGACTGCTCTGCTGGGTTTTGGATTTCCATGGAACCTGTAGTCCCTTTGTTTTGGCCAATTTCTTCCTTTTGGAATGGGAGCATTTACCCAATGCCTGTACACCCATTGTATCTTGGAAGTAACTAACTTGTTTTTTATTTTACAGGCTTATAGGCAGAAGGGACTTGGCTTGACTCAGATAAGATTTTGGACTTGAACTTTTGAGTTAATGCTGAAATGAGTTAATATTTGGGGGCTGTTGAGAAGATATGATTGTGTTTTGAAATGTGAAGACATGAGATTTGGGAGGGGCCAGTGGTGGTATGATATAGTTTGGTTATGTATCCCCACTCAAATCTTATGTTGAATTGTGATCCCGAGTGTTGGAGGTGGGGCCTAGTGGGAGGTGATTGGATTATGGGAGTGGTTTCTAATGGTTTAGCACCATCCCCAGAGTGCTGTCTTGTGATAGAGTTCTCATGAGATCTGGTTGTTTGAAAGTATGTAGCTCCTTCCCCTTTGCTCTCTCTTTTTCCTGTTCCTGCCATTTAAGACATGCCTCCTTCCTCTTCACCTTCGGCCATGATTTTCAGTTTCCTGAGGCCTCTCCAGCCATGTTTCCTATACAGCCTGCACTATAAGTCAATTAAACCTCTTTTCTTCATAAATTACCTAGTCTCAGTTTGTTCTTTATAGCAGTGTGAGAATAGACTAACACAACTTCATATCTAGAATAACCAGTTACTGAAATATAAAGACCTAAAATTACATTTTCACAAACTCATTGTACTAAATATATCTTAATATATGCCTCTAAAATTATCCTTGATTGGAGTACAGTGGAAAGAGCAGGGGCTTTGGAGGTAGATAGACGAGGAGTCAAATACCGACTCAGGCATGCTCTAGTTGTGTGACACTGAGCAAATTACTTATCCTCTGTGAGCTTGAAGTTTTCCATCTGTGCAATGGGCACATAAAACCTGTGTCCTAGGATTGTGATGTGGATTAAGCGAGATGATGCGTATAGGGAAAATGCATGTACAGTACCTGTCACAGAGGAGGGGAGAATAAGTGAAAGCCATATGTATAAGTCTACGAATGTGTGTCTCATATGAAGTAGTAATTATATGTAAGCAATCAGACAGGCCCAGTTAAACATTGTTGACCCTGTAAGTCCTGAAGAGTTGCTTACCATTTTGCTATCTCCAGATTTTGAAAGTATTATTTACATCATTTCCATCCTTTTCTTCTGCACTCATGTTTGACATAAGGATTGCAAGCACTAAATTCTTTAATATTTCTGAAACTCAGAAGCTTCTACCAACCTAAGTTAGGAGCTTGTTTTATTTTCATCATAAATGAGAAAGAAAAATGTCTCTAAAGCTTACAGTCTTCTATGAGACTGTCTTGGTTGGTGAGTGCTGCTGTACTAGAATACCATAGACTGGGTGACTTAAAAAGTAAGCATTATTTTTTTTTACAGACAATCACAACAAAAGTGGGATATCATGTGCACTTTGCAATTTACTTTTTATTTACTGAAAAGTAAATAAAAAGTTTGCTTTTTATCAGTATGTAATACCCTGTATCGGTATGTAATACTCATTTTCTGTGTCAGTATGTAATACCCATTACATTATAATTTATAATGTTCTATCGTGTTGATTTAATCAACCTTTTTGACAGACTTCTGAACTATTTCTAGTTCTTCTTTATACCATTGTTGTGATGAATATCCATATATAGGTATCTTTGTACACTTATGTTAATATTTTTATAGGGAAAATTTCAAGCAGTGGAATGACTCAATAAATATGTATAATTTTTTACTTTAAAAGATATTGTCAAAGTGTTTTCTTAAAAAGATGCACCTGTTTACACTAAAGCAACAAATAATGGCAGTGCCTGTTTCCCCACATTCTTGCCAACTCTGGGCATTATAAGTTTTTAATGTTTGCCAGTGTGATTTGCACACACCTAAATATACACATATATAGTACCTTAAACTTATATTTCTTTAATTATTAGTTATGTTTTAATAGCTTCATTTATCATGTACCAGACACTATACTAAGTGCATACTCTCATTTATTCTTATACAACCCTGTGAGTTTGAATATCTTTGCATAGATTTATACAGCATTTGTTTCTTTTTTGAATTACTTGTTCATCTCCCTACATTAATTTTTCTGATTGCTTGCTCATGTTTTTCAATGATTTGGAGAGTGTACTTTGTTCTTGCTCTTTTCTTGTTTCCTTCTTTTCTTTTGGAAGTGAGGTGGGCTATATTATAGCTATTAGCTTTTGTCTCTCCTGAATTTTTATTTCTCTATTAACACATCTTTCTCCTATCTATTTTTAAGGAAATTTACATATTAATATGAGATGAGTTTTTGTGTGATATCAAATTGTTTCAGATAATTATTTTAAATATTTTGTGTGCTAATTCAATTTTCCATCTACAATAATAGTACAGTTAACATGTTGAGAACATTTAAAGTTATGTTTAACTTTAACTCAGGGTTAAAACGGTGAAAACATATGTTGCCATAAGAACCTCAGTCTATATTCATCCTAATTTATTAACTAGAAGCAGAATCAGGAAGATTAATGATTACTTTTTAATGCAAAGTGCTAAGAATTTAGGCATTCGAAATATCAAGCAGAATAGAGCATTAGGAAATACGTAATTGTAAAATTGCGAGTGGCAGAGTTGTAATGATAGAGATATTCATGAGATCACATTTCATCTTTTTTATTCTCTTTACAAATTTTAGTGATAAAATGGAAAATTGGGCACCTTTTATTGTCAGAAGCTCTATAATACAAAGTTTTTTTCAATATTTCAAAGATTTCCAGTTGGAAAACTGAAAAAGCTCATGCAACCACAGATGGTCAAGTGTGTATTATTCAGGAAAGAAAACAGTTCTTTATAGAGGAAGTTCTGTTGTAGATGTCTCTAATGAAAAAGGGAATACCTGCAAATGTAAGCATCTTGTCAAACAGGATGCTTCATACAATTTAAGAAAAACCATTCCTGGCTCAAAAGGATTTTCTGACAATTGATTTGAGGTTTGTATTATTTACTTTGTAGCTTCTTAGAAGCAAGGATCTGCCTACTTTTTCTTTTTCTTAAAATAATGTTATATTTTTCTTATAAAATTAATCAATATTTGTTTTAGAAATTATGGAAAGCAAAAAAATACAATAAAAATAAAAATCAGAGGTATCCTCATCATTCAGATATAAACACTTGATGTGTTTCTGTTTATGTCTAGATTTATACATTTTTGTTTTATAATAGAAAATTCAGATCTCTCAATTTTATCTCCTGCTTATTTCACTCAATGTTATATTATTAGAATTTCCCATGCCATTGAGTATACCTCAACATTTTTTAATGGATTCACAATGTCTATCTCATGATAGATTTATCAAACATGTTTACCTTTCCTCAGCATTGAATGTTAAAATTCTGTCCATCCCCATTTTTAATATTTAAAAATCTGCAGTGAATGTGCTATGTTGTATTTCTACTTCACAGATCCTTTGAAATGAAATTACTAGATTAAGGATATAAGATTTTTAGAAATATTGGAATTACCAAACTGTCTTCCAGAAAGGTTGAAAATTTACAATCTTAACATTTTTTGAAAGTACCAGTCTCCCAACGCAAGAGCTAGTCTTAATTGTTTTATTAGCAGTATGATTTTGATAGTAAATATTGTATATTAGGTTGATGCAAAAGTAATTGTGGTTTTTGCCATTACTTTTGGTGACTCTCCAGAGAAACAGAGCTTACAGGATCTGTGTGTGTGTGTGTGTGTGTGTGTGTGTGTGTGTGTGTGTGTGTGTTTATAGACATTTATTATAAGGAATGGCTCACACTGTCATGGAGGCCAGCTCAAGATCTGTAGGGTAAGTTGGCAAGCTGGAAAACCAGGAGGGCTGCTGTTTCAATTTGAGTACAAGGGCAGGAAAAAAAAAACGATGTCCCAGTTTGAAGGCTATTGGGCAGGAAGAATTCTCTGTTATTCGGGGAAAGATCAGCCTTTTTTCCTCAGGCCTTCAACTAATTGGATAAGGCCCACCCACAGTAGGGAGAGCAATCTGCTTCACTCAGTCCACCAATTTTAATGTTAATCTCATCTAAAACCATTCTTACAAAAAACACCCAGAATAATGTTTGACCAAATATCTGTCAAGTTAGGTTCTCCTTTGTGTTTCCATTTTTCTTTTGTTTTTGAGACAGGGTCTTATGTTGCCCAGGCTGGAGTGCAGTGGTGCAGTAATGGCTCACTACAGCCTTAACTTCCTGGACTCAAGTGATCCTCTGCCTCAGCTTCCCTAGTAGCTGGGACTACAGGCATGTACCACCATACCTGGCTAATATTTTTATCTTTTGTAGAGGCCAGGTCTCACTATGTTACCCAGGCTAGTCTTGTACTACTGACCTGGAGGAATCCTCCCACCGTGACCTCTCAAAGTGCTGAGATTATAGGCATGAGACACTGCACCTGGCCATTTTTCTTTTTTTAAGAAGTCTGCAGTGAAAGTATTATGTCATATTTCAAGTTGACACATGAAATTAACCATCACATGTCATAATATGTTATTGTTTTTGTTGCTGTTTTTTTAATGAGACCAGGGAGTTTAGGCATACTCTTATTTATTCATTGGCCATTTTGTACTTATAAACTGTTTGTATGTTTTGCCCATTTTCTTGTTTTGTTATTGATTTGTGAGAACTTTGTTCCTATTAAAGATATTACTTTGTAGAATTCGATGAAAATATCTGCCACACTTTGTGATTTATGTTTTTAAATTGCAGTAAAATCTATCCAACTTTTTGTATGTTTTTTATTGTATGTTTCAGAACATTTTTCTTCAATTACATCTTTCAATACCATTTTATTCCATTTCATTTTGGTGGGTTCTTTTTTTCCTGAATATCAATTAACTTATTTGGCCTTCTTTCTATCTCACACATTTGCATTATATTTTCTCTAATTCTTTTCTCTTTGTGTCTTTTTCTCTCAGTTGTTGCTAATTCAATTGCAAGCTGTGTTTATTTCCCACGACACTAAATATTGTAACATTATTTTTGCTTGATGTTATTCACATCAGAACTCAGAAAATATGATATTATTTTTTTCTAGCATTTTGTGTTAAAGAGATTAGCCTGATACTATTTTTCCATTTAGGTAAATTTTTTCTTCACCTTCATGAATGCTTATAGATCTTTATATTTTTATTTCTATAATGTAAAACTTTGAGCTGAGTATATATAATTGTAGCTATTTTTTCTTAAACTTGTCTGGTCTTGGGTGGGCTCCTAAGTCCACAGATGTGGTGTGTTCTGCTCAATGAAATTTTTCAGTCTTACACAGTCTATTTGCTATTTTTCCATTGTTCTGGAATCAGAGACGTCAAAGTTTTGTGAGTACTTTGTCTTTCATGTTCATAATAATCGTGTTTTTTAAAAATAGTTTTCAGCTCTTTGACTTTATCCCATGTATCTGTCACAGCTTCTCCAGCTTGTCTGCTATGAAAGTGATTTTGGATTCTGCAGTGTCATTTTGCTTATTACTGCTTCCAATGCAAATGTCAGGTGTTATTTCATTTTCCCCCATTTCTTTTCCTCTTTTGTTAAATCCCTCAGACAACCTTTATTTGGGCCTTATTTTGCTTCTTTTCCTTTGGGTTTGTCTTCTTGGATCCTATTTAGACTTCCAAGCCATTTTCTAAATTTTTTCTGGCCCCTTATTTTCAAAACTATTATCTTTTTTTTTCTGAATTTGAGGGCTTTCACTTTTTCTTCTCATGTACCCATGTTGATATTTTTTGTTAAATTTATTTGCTCATTCTAGAATGAGATCCCCATGGGGCCTCATGTTGTCCAATACATGAAGTTATGACTTTGGTTCTGTTCACTTTCTTCTTAGAAATAAGAAGAAAGGCTCCATTTTCAAATATAGAGCCTAATTTTAAATGTATGTACATTATAATAGCTCAATTAACAGTGATTAGTAAGTATTCATTTACTACAGATCTATAAGATGGATGTGGTATTTACCTACTGTTACCTACATAGCCTAGTTATCTGATACTTTAAAAACCAATGAACTATATGGAAAATGTCAGGCCCCCAGTAGACTCTACTCCTGGGGTTTTTCTTGTCTCTGTACCTGTGTAATAGATCTTTCCTTACCTCCCAGGGTACCACACTCTAACATAGTCCCCTTTACTTCAGCTACTCCTGTGGAATTGGTGAGCTGCAGCCTCTAAACAATATATAAAGGTAATTAGGACTGGTTGAAGGGATGGACTGCTAGCAGAAGAAAAGGTGG